>NC_059208.1:42065335-42373773 GCF_020615455.1 Coregonus clupeaformis
CTCCTCCCTCCCTCCCCTCCCCTCCCCTCCCCTCCCCTCTCCTCTCCTCCTCTCCCCTCCTCCCTCCCGCCATCTCCCTCTATCACGCTCTCTCTGGGTATTTGTGCTGAGCGCTGCAATCTTCAGTATGTGCTGTGTGGACATGGGTGTCCTCATACTGCACACTGCTGGGAGGGAGTGGTTATATAACTTACAGCTGCACTCATATATGAGTCACGATAATGTATGGGGCTGATTGGCTGAAAGTGGATAGGGATTTCTGCATATGGTGGCACCATTAAATTACAAGCATTTAAATGAAGAACATAAGGTTAAGTAAATTCATAGTCACTGAAAAGTATGGGGCTGAAAGGAATGTATAATATATTTCTGCATCACAAACATTTCAGTGAAAAACCTACAGCGACATTCATACATTTATAGACAGCAATGTATGGGGCTGACAGAATGAGGGGGGTGTCATAGAATAGAGCTGTAAGTGTACAAGGACTTATTATATATTTCAGTTGTCATTTCAGTGACATTTCAGTTGCTGTAACATTTCAGTCTTTCTGTGAAGACAGGAGATTATATAGCTGTGCAGTTCTGTAGGGATCCTTGTTATTTTGTTTATCAAAATAAATGAGCAATTAGCAACAATGACTATTAGAGGCATAGTACTATTAATAAGGAAAATTATAATGACATCATATGGTACACCATAGGGCAGGGATGGGCACTCATCATGAGGAGCCGCAGAGGCTCACGGGTCTGCGTACCCACATCCATACCCACACATGCAGTGAGAGTCGGCCCTTTTAGCCTGTGGATTTATGGATAATGCTTGTCGTGGGGGGCTGGGCGCTGACAGTCCAATCTTGACCAATGGCAGTGATGGATTCCCTGTGTCTCATGAAGTCGTGAGCCAGGTGACTAGGAACGATGTCGTCATTTAGCTTGAGTCACCGATCATCCACAGATTCCACACCTGATAGCGGTATAGTGTCTGAGTGAGCCATGTTTTAGCATCATGGACTTAGAATATATTTGAGTCTGATCCTTTACCATGGTAATAGCTCCATCTAACCTTCTGGTACACGATGCATTGTAAAAAATCTAAATCAATTCAATTCCAACTTTAAATCATGATGGCTTATAGCAATCGTAATGTCACTCTCTGCACACTTCATTTGCACTCCCATTATGCACTTCCTTCCTGTATGTGCAAATGCAATGGTAAAAATAGAGGCACTTATGACCTCTCTCCCTTTCTCGACCCCCTTCTCTCTCTCTCTTTCACAGGATGTCGATTGTGAGCATCATTGCGAGGGAGATCCTAGACTCCCGGGGAAACCCCACTGTGGAGGTGGACCTGTGCACAGAGAAAGGTGACCCCTCTCATGCCTGTCTACAAAGCTTAGCATCGCACCATACAAAGAGCGTAAAGATTAGCCAAAATCTATGATACATTTTTAAGAGCATCACCGTCTAAGGCCTATTCTTTCTCGTACTATTTCTGTATCATTCCCCTCTAACGTTACTCTCTCTATTGCCTCTCTATCTCTTACAACTCCCTCCCCTCCTACCCTCTCTCCCTCTTTCTGTCTCTCTCAGGTCTTTTCAGGGCTGCAGTGCCCAGTGGAGCGTCCACAGGCATCTATGAGGCTCTAGAGCTGAGGGATGGAGACAAGAGCCGCTACAAGGGCAAAGGTTTGTTTGTTTGTGTGTGTGTGCATGTATATCTAATGCTTGAGTAAACAGAATGATGTTTGTCTGTCCTTCACCATCTTCTCTCCTATCTGCCTTCTTTCTCTGCTCTAGGTGTACTCAAGGCAGTGGGCCACATCAATGACACTCTGGCTCCTGCCCTCATAGCATCGGTGAGTGCATATTGATTTGCAGATAACCAGTGAGAGTGAGAGTGAGAGTGAGAGTGAGAGAGATGAGAGAGAGAGAGAGAGAGAGAGAGAGAGAGAGAGAGAGAGAGAGAGAGAGAGAGAGAGAGAGAGAGAGAGAGAGAGAGAGAGAGAGAGAGAGAGAGAGAGAGAGAGAGAGAGAGAGAGAGAGAGAGAGAGAGAGAGAGAGAGAGCGGAGTGCGAGAGTGATAGAGAGAGAGAGTGAGTAGTGGAAAATACATTTTAGGACGCAGTCAGCCAGTAAAAACGCATTGCTGCAACGTACGAAAATCACATTGCCATTGTACTGCACTTATAGAATGTACATATAGAAATGAGCTGAACATCTTACAACTCAATGATGTTGTACTCTGATTCTATACAAGCAAATCTGTTACATATATGATATGTGCAAGAGGTAATACTTTAGAGGGTAAGGCTTATAGTTCAAAGGAGGCTGCAAATATGAGATATTTATTGTGTGCAGATATGTTGCGGGTTATCCATCCATTTGTTGAATTAGAGAATTGATCCTCGATAACTTACCAATATAATGAATATATTAATATGCTTATTAATTAGTTGTATAAATATGATGTGTCCCATAGGGTATCAGTGTTGTGGAGCAGGAGCAACTGGACAACACGATGATCGAAATGGACGGCACAGAGAACAAGTGTGAGTCTCCAGGTTCCTACCAAAGAAACAGATAAAATGTGTCAATATGTATCCCCCGATCAATTGAGGTCCAGCATTAACTGAGAGAATGGGCTTTTGTCTGAACCCAGATTTTGGTAGCCCTTTTGACATTTTTCACATTTCCTTCCTCGTCGACAGCTCAGTTTGGTGCAAATGCTATCTTGGGAGTCTCCCTGGCCATTTGCAAGGCTGGTGCAGCAGAGAAAGAGGTCCCCCTGTACCGTCACATCGCTGACCTGGCGGGAAACACAGAGCTGGTGCTCCCAGTTCCAGTAAGCCACACTACTTCTATGACGGTCATATCAGAGAAGGAGGTGTAGCAGTAGCATAATAACAATAATTCAATACTGAAACAGTCATTGTGTAAATGGCTTTACCAAAATGGTATGTATGATAAAAATAATATATACTGTATATGAAACATTGGTATATATATGGGTGAAAGATATATGGGAAATTGAAGCACTGTACCGGTACCTGCTGAACATGGGTATTGGCCTAACTGCTAATTCCCCTGTCTCATCTCCTTCACAGGCGTTCAACGTGATCAACGGAGGCTCCCACGCGGGCAACAAGCTAGCCATGCAGGAGTTCATGGTACTTCCTGTCGGGGCGGAGTCTTTCAGGGACGCGCTTCGGGTGGGCTCCGAGCTGTACCACACGCTCAGGGGGGTGATCCAGGAGAAGTACGGCCAGGACGCTACTAATGTGGGCGACGAGGGGGGGTTCGCCCCCAATATCCTGGAGAACAGTGAGGGTAAGTGCAGCAGAGCTGATTTAGAACCACAGTCCTGTGACCTGTAAGCCCAGTTGTCACCCTCGGTCTACAGGGATTTTATTGTTGACATAATGGTTAAGACGTTGGATTCCCGAGCGAGACATCTGCGGTACAAATCCAACCATAGGATGTTCATGGCACTTTACTTCTATCTTGGGTCGTGTTCATTACGTATCAAACACAAGAAAGCAGTCTGGACTTCTCCTTTTTGTTTTTTGTTTTAAAACATTTTGCTGTGTGCCCCACTGAACACGACACAAGTTCAAATTATACATACTCTAGGGGGCAGTGAAAATAGTGGACTGTACCAATGTTAATATTTTCAACACTTTTGGTTGCCCACATTCTGTATGGGCATTTACACAAATAGACACATCTTTTCACCCACAATCTAGTCTTTGCTGCAATGTCTATGGGAAAACAGCAGCCATAAATCTAACATGGTGTTAAAGATCAAATCATAAATCTAAGGTGGTACGCTTTAATGAGTTTCCAACCTGCCTCTGGTACAGTGTCTGCCCATCTGTATGTTTGTGAAGATGTGTCCTCCTCAAGGCTTGCTTTTCTCTCATTTCCCAACAGCAAAGGCAATGTGTATCAGATGATCTTTGAACTAACTGTGTGTGTGTGTGTGATAACCCTGGGCCTTGGGGAAAGAATGATGCCGCTATCCCACTATTGAAGAAGTAGCTAGGTGTGACAGGAAGTCGAAACCCTGGCAAGAGCAAAAAGAAGTGTGAAAAGCCTGAAGGAATGTCAGCTGTAGCCTCTTAGAATAGATTTTGGTCTGCAGTATCTCTCTAGAATCAGTGTGTATTCTTGCAACCTTTCTGCCTCACTCTCAAACCCACTCCAGCTTGGATACTTGACTATTTCTGCATTCAGCAACACAGCAGCATCATCTCACCAAACAAGCAACAAGACAAGTAGGCTAAAGCAGAAACAGAGTGGTTCACAGGCTAGGTAGAGTCTACCCTTACACCCTTCCTCTCTCTATCTCCCCCCAACACTTATCTTCTTTCTTTCTTTCTTTCTTTCCTCCCCTCCTCCCCTCCCTCTTTCCGTCTCTCCCCTCAGCGTTGGAGCTGATAAAGACAGCCATCGAGAAAGCAGGCTTCACGGATAAGGTGGTGATCGGGATGGATGTAGCAGCGTCCGAGTTCTACCGCGAGGGGAAGTACGACCTGGACTTCAAGTCTCCTCCGGACGCTGACAGGCACATCAGTGGAGAGGAGCTGTCAGACATCTACCAAGGCTTTGTTAACGACTACCCAGGTAGGCAAACAGTCACCTGACACCTATTGGATTCCTAATTCAATCTAACATGAATTTGATTGATTGATTTTATTTGAGAGTTTAAAAAATACATATACACACAGTGCATACATTTTTTAAAACTAGACAGGGATAACACAAAAAAAAGTCACTGACTTAAAAAATAAATTAGATTAAATTCAAATCCATTCAATTAAATTATAGAGGCAACAGACTGATCCTACAGTTACATTCAATCCCATAGAAATTGGAGAAAAGAGATGTTCAAGGTCATGTCTACCTTCATGTTGAAAGATCCCACGACACATTTCCTCTTACAATACTATGGCTGTCTACTGCTTTGCTCCCTATAGAAAAACCTCAGTTCCAAACCACGACTGAGTACATGTCCCAACTGAGTGTGCACTCCACTAAACCCTTCTCCCCTTTGTAGTGGTGTCCATCGAGGACCCGTTTGACCAGGATGACTGGGCCGCCTGGTCCCGTCTCACTGCTTCCGTGGGCATCCAGGTTGTCGGGGACGACCTGACGGTGACCAATCCCAAGAGGATAGAGAAGGCTGCCGAGGAGCGGGCCTGCAACTGCCTACTGCTCAAAGTCAACCAGATCGGATCTGTCACTGAAGCCATCCAGGCGTAAGTGACCCATGTCACATGACCTGTCAATCAATCACTTTGATATAGATATATAGATGTCAATCATCAAGCCAATCTGTCAATCTCAGTCACTTGGCCAGGCTAGGTTGTCCTTGAAAAATAGATGACCAGGTAATATATTGGAGAAACACTATGATGCTCTATAACAAGGTTATGTAGCCCTTATGACGTACATAGGGTTCAAGTAAAGTGTGACGTCAGTCATACACATTTATGTAGCAGTCAATTATCAGGTCTGTCTCTTGGCCAGGTTGGAAGTCCTTGAGAAAGAGATGTCAATCTCAATGGTAGTTACCTGCTTAAATAAAATATAATTTAATGAAGAAAATAATGAGCTTTTTTTACATTCACATGACCATCAATCAGCCATATTTATATAGCCAACACTTTACTTCCATCTACAGTGCATTCGTAAAGTATTCAGACTCCTTAACCTTTTCCAAATGTTGTTACGTTAGACTTATTCTAAATTGATTAAATACATTTCTTCCTCATCAATCTACACACAATACCCCATAATGACAAAGTCAAAACAGGTCTTTATACATTTTTGCTAATTTATATTTAAAAAAAAGAAACATAATTTATTTACATAAGTATTCAGACCCTTTGGTATGAGACTCGAAATTGAGCTCAGATGCATCCTGTTTCCATTGATCATCCTTGAGATGTTTCTACAACTTGATTGGAGTCCACCTGTGGTACATTCATTTGATTGGACATGATTTGGAAAGGCACACACCTGTCTATATAAGGCCCCACAGTTGAAAGTGCATGTCAGAGCAAAAACCAAGCCATACGGTCGAAGGAATTGTCCGTAGAGCTCCGAGACAGGATTGTGCCGAGGCACAGATCTGGGGAAGGGTACCCAAAAATGTCTGCAGCAATGAAGGTCCCCAAGAACACAGAGGCCTCCATCATTTTTAATTAGAAGAAGTTTGGAACCACCCAAGACTCTTCCTAAAGCTGGCCGCCTGGCCAAACTGAGCAATCGGGGGAGAAGGGCCTTGGTCAGGGAGGTGACCAAGAACCCGATGGTCACTCTGACAGAGGTCCAGAGTTCCTCTGTGGAGATGGGAGAACCTTCCAGAAGGACAACCATCTCTGCAGCACTCCACCAATCAGGCCTTTATGATAGAGTGGCCATACGGAAGCCACTCCTCAGTAAAAAGCACATGACAGCCCGCTTGGAGTTTGCCAAAAAGTACCTAAAGGACTCTCAGACCATGAGAAACAAGATTCTCTGGTTTGATGAAACCAAGATTTAACTATTTGGCCTGAATGCCAAGCGTCAAGTCTGGAGGAAACCTGGCACTATCCCTACGGTGAAGCATGGTGGAGGCAGCATTATGCTGTGGGGATGTTTTTCAGCGGCAGGGACTGGGAGGCTAGTCAGGATCGAGGGAAAGATGAACGGAGCAAAGTACAGAGAGATCCTTGATGAAAACCTGCTCCAGAGCGCTCAGGACCTCAGACTGGGGCAAAGGTTCACCTTCCAACAGGACAACGACCCTAAGCACACAGCCAAGACAACTGTTTTTGCTTTGTCATTATGGGGTATTGTGTGCAGATTGATGAGGGGGGAAAACGATTTCATCCATTTTAGAATAAGGCTGTAACGTAACAAAATGTGGAAAAAGTGAAGGGGTATGAATACTTTCCGAGTGCACTGCATATACCTGTCAAATGTTGCAACAATCATTGCCGTCAATCATTGACATTTTACAGCTATCCATCATCTATAACTGTTGTCATCAATCTTGACCGTAAGTACTGCCAACAGTCATTCAAAGTTGTTCAATTAAAATGTATTAATATAGCCATCAATCATACATTTACTTTATTCTCCTTTTAGTACCCTCATGCTTATTCTTCTCTCTCTCTCTCTCTCTCTCTCTCTCTCTCTCTCTCTCTCTCTCTCTCTCTCTCTCTCTCTCTCTCTCTCTCTCTCTCTCTCTCTGCCTGACACCTTCTCTCGCTCTCTCGGTCTCTCTCTCAGGTGTAAGCTAGCCCAGGCCAATGGCTGGGGAGTGATGGTCAGTCACCGTTCGGGAGAGACAGAGGACACTTTCATTGCTGACCTGGTGGTGGGGCTCTGCACTGGACAGGTACACACTCACTCATTCACTCATTCACTCACTCACAGAGACATGCGGAGCGTTCCATACAGATACAGAAGACCCCGACCATTATACAAATCTGACCACAACATTGTATCGCTTTCACTAAATCTGTTCTAATTCTCTCTCTCTCTCTCTCTCTCTCTCTCTCCCTCCCTCCCTCCCTCCCTCTCTCTCTCTCTCTCTCTCTCTCTCTCTCTCTCTCTCTCTCTCTCTCTCTCTCTCTCTCTCAGATTAAGACAGGAGCACCATGTAGATCTGAGAGGCTGGCCAAGTACAACCAGCTCATGAGGTCAGTGGTCAAACATTATCCTCTTTAGCTATCCCGCCAAATTCTACTCAGTGGCTTATATTGCTTCTTGAAAAAAATTTGAAAGCATACTGCACCTCAAAACCATAAATCATTATTTTTCCATAATAAATACTGCATCGCAAAGGAATAATAATATACTTGTATGTATATACTTGTATGTGTATTATTGCATGTAAGTGTAAAGGACGTCACACTGCTTGCTTAGCGAGTACCACTTCCTCCCGATACGGCACATACGATAATGGCGCAGAAGGAGATGGCTGCCGTTTTACAGGCTGCTAACCAATTGTGCTATTGTGTGTGTCTTTTCGCGTTATTTGTAACTTATTTTGTACATAATGTTTCTGCCACCGTCTCTTATGACCGAAAAGCGCTTCTGGATATCAGGACAGCAATTACTGGACAAAGATTGTTTCTTTAACGAGTCGGAGGCAAAGGATTTTCTTCAGACACCCGACAAGGCCCAAATCCCCGTCATTCGCATGAGAAAGAGACAGAGATATCGGGGACGTAGGTCGGGGTGCCTTGTAAGGATCCGACGGCGAGTGCGTAATCTGCCTCTACCATCAGTCCTATTAGCCAACGTACAATCATTGGATAACAAAATAGACAAACTAAGATCACGGATATCCTACCAACGGGACATTAAAAACGGTAATATCTTATGATTCACCGAGTCGCGGCTGAACGACGACATGGATAACATACAGCTGGCGGGATATACACTGCATCGGCAAGATAGAACAGCTGCCTCCGGTAAGACAAGGTGGTGCACGAAATCTAATATTAAGGAAGTCTCAAGGTTTTGCTCGCCTGAGGTAGAGTATCTCATGATAAGCTGTGGACCAAACTATTTACCAAGAGAGTTTTCGTCTATATTTTTCGTAGCTGTCTATTTACCACCACAAACCGATGCTGGCACTAAGACACTCAATGAGCGGTACCGGAGCGCCAAGTCTAAGTCCAAAAGGCTTCTTAACAGCTTCTTACCCCCAAGCCACAAGACTCCTGAACAGCTAATCAAATGGCTACCCGGACTATTTGCATTGTCCACCCCCCCCACCCCACCCACTCTTTTACGCTGCTGCTACGCTATGTTTATTATCTATGCATAGTCACTTTAACTCTACCTACATGTACATATTACCTCAATTACCTCGACTAACCTGTGCCCCCGCACATTGACTCTGTACCGGTACCCCCTGTATATAGCCTCGCTACTGTTATTTTACTGCTGCTCTTTAATTATTTTTTATTTTAATTTTTTACTTACCTATTTTTCTTAAAACTGCATTGTTGGTTAATGGCTTTTAAATAAGCATTTCACTGTAAGGTCTACACCTGTTGAATTCGGCGCATGTGACAAATAAAATTGGATTTGATTTGATTTTGATACCTGGCGTGAAATCGGGACCTCTGCCTCACAAACACACGTGACCGTCCGCCCTCAAGCGTCTTAGAGGATCGCGCCTCCTCAAATGAGATGACGCAAGCGGGACACTTAAGGCTGATGAGTAGGTTTTACACATCCCCATGTGCTACACAAACATAGATGAACATATACTGTAGCTATACTATGTAGAGACCAACGAGTTACTGGTCAACAATCCCTAAAAGTAAGAATAGGATTAGGACAACGTTGCCCCTAGACACTGATCTAACGTCAGTTTTACCTTCCACCCTCAATAGTTCAAGGTCAGGTTAGCACTCAGTTACTGTAAACTGAACCTAGTCCTGTATCTACATATAAGGACAACGTTCACCTTGAGTGTGACTGTAGCCAAGAGCTTAGCCAAGAGCGTATTCCCACATGTCCCATTCTAAACAAGCGTCACCAAGCTAATTGCTGTGACGCGCATGCTAACAACACGCCAGTGTCACCCCATGTGTGAGAGCCAGTCAGAGCACGGAGAGCACCTGGGATCTGCTCAGGGTAATCCCATTGGCCTCTTAGCAGGACAGAGGAGGGAGGGCCTCTTACCCAATCACAGCAGCATTAACTGATAACTGCCACTATAACACCCTGATCACTGGGTTAATGGTTTCAGGTAGAAGTTACAAGTTGTACAGATCTAGAATCAGATTGCATGACCCCTAATAACAGCTCCTATAACCCCTGATGATCACTGATAATAGTTGCAGGTGGAGGTGTATGTAACCAAGATGGCGTAGCAGTGCGGTCGTGTTCTTTGTTGTGTGTCCGTGTAAATAGCCAGTTTTTTGTATTTTTTTTTGTATTTTTCGTACATATTTCCCTATCACACTTTTCATCCTTCTACTAAATATACTTTCCTGCAACCCGCCTCACTCAATGTGGAACGGATTCTATTATTTACTCACCTTTATCTAGAATCTCCAGTTGAAACTAGCTAGCCAGCTAACTAGCTACTTGCTATTAGCCACCGTTAGCGGTTTTCACCCAGAACATCGGATTTTCTGCCGGAATAACTGAACCACTGGACCCTAACACCGGATCGCAACTAGCTAGCCGCAACCGAATGGATGTTGCTGTAGGCTAATCACCACTGCCCCCGAAGCAAGCACCAGTTAGCCTTGAGCTAGCTTCGAGCCAGGCCCATATCCAGGCTATCTACCTCTTTGTCTACCGGACGGGAGTAGCCAGCTAAATAGCTACTTGCTATTAGCCACCGTTAGCGGTTTTTCACCATTGTCCGTGGCCTGCACTACCTACCAGCCAGCTCTAGCCTGGACTATTATCGGCCAGTCTGCACTGTCTGCATAGCGCGTTATCAACCCAGAACATATCGGATTTTCTGCCGGAATCATTAAATCACTGGACCTTTAACACCGGATCATCGCAACTAGCTAGCTGCAACCAAATGGATGTTGTTGTTGGCTAATCAGCCTTGTGCTAGCCTCGAGTTAGGCACATCTCCCGGCTATCTACCTCTAGAGTCGACACGGAGCCCCGCCGATCCATCACGACTGGTCTGCCGACGTAATCGTCTGTGGGCTTCCCGTTGCGACGACCACGAAGATCCATCTGCTAGCCCCGGCTCGCTAGCACACGCAAACAACAGCCATGCTTCCTGCTCGCTGTGCTGTAGCACCAATTCGTACTGCTCTCGGACTCACATATTGCTGTTCACTGGACCTTATTGATCACTCAGCTGCACAGCTGATGCCTGCTGGACTGTTCCTTTACACGGTACCCTGTCCTGTTTATCTGTTTAGCCTCAGCCCAAACTTTCATCGCCATTACCAGTTGTTGTCTTAGCTCTTTCTAATAACACCTGTGATTGCTTTATACCTCTATCCCATGTCAATAAGCCTTGCCTATTGCTGTTCCAGTTAGTTCTTATTATACAATTTCAATATAGAACCCCAAGTCATTCTCAAACTGCCTCAAATAGCTCCTTTGTTCCACCCCCCATACACGCCGAGACCGGCTCAATCGGTGCCTCCAGTGATGCTATCTCTTTCATTGTTACCCAACGCTTAGGTTTACCTCCACTGTACTCATATCCTTCCATTGTGCTCCCGAGTGGCGCAGTGGTCTAAGGCACTGCATTGCAGTGCTAGCTGTGCCACTAGAGATTCTGGTTCGAATCCAGGCTCTGTCGTAGCCGGCTGCGACCGGGAGACCCATGGGGCGGCGCACAATTGGCCCAGCGTCGTCCAGGGTAGGGGAGGGAATGGCTGGCAGGGATGTAGCTCAGTTGGTAGAGCATGGCGTTTGCAACGCCAGGGTTGTGGGTTTGATTCCCACGGGGGGTATGAGAAAAATATATATATGTATGCACTCACTAACTGTAAGTCGCTCTTGATAAGAGCGTCTGCTAAATGACTAAAATGTAAATGTAAATGTAATATCCTTGTCTGTACATAATGCCCTGAATCTATTCTACAACGCCCGGAAATCTGCCCCCTTTATTCTCTGTACCCAACGCACTAGAAGACCAGTTCTTAAAGCCTTTAGCCATATCCTTATTCTAGTCCTCCTCTGTTCCTCTGGTGATGTAGAGGCTAACCCAGGCCCTGCAGCCCCCAGTATCACTCCTACTCCCCAGGAGCTATCATTTGTTGACTTCTGTAACCGTAAAAGCCTTGGTTTTTTGCACGTTAACATCAGAAGCCTCCTTCCTAAAGTTTGAGTTATTCACTGCGTTAGCACACTCCGCCAACCCTGATGTTCTAGCAGTGTCTGAATCCTGGCTTAGGAAGGCCACCAAAAATTCAGAAATGTCCATCCCCAACTACAACATTTTCCATCTAGATAGAACTGCCAAAGGGGGTGGAGTTGCAATCTACTGCAGAGCTCTATCATACTATCCAGGTCTGTGCCCAAACAAACAAAAATCCCCCTTTCCAGAAATAAGTCTCTCACTGTTGCCGCTTGCTACAGACCCCCCTCAGCCCCCAGCTGTGCCCTGGACACCATATGTGAATTGATTGCCTCCCATCTATCCTCAGAGTTCGTACTGCTTGGTGACCTAAACTGGGATATGCTTAACACCCCAGCCATCCTACAATCCAAACTAGATGCCCTCAATCTCACACAAATGATCAAGGAACCTACCAGGTACAATCCTAAATCCGTAAACATGGGCACCCTCATAGATATCATCCTAACTAACTTTCCCTCTAAATACACCTCCGCTGTCTTCAACCAGGATCTCAGCGATCACTGCCTTATTGCCTGCGTCCGTAACGGGTCCGCGGTCAAACGACCACCCCTCATCACTGTCAAAAGCTCCCTAAAACACTTTAGCGAGCAGGCCTTCCTAATTGACCTGGCCCAGGTATCCTGGATGGATATCGATCTCATTCCGTCAGTAGAGGATGCCTGGTTGTTCTTTAAAAGTGCTTTCCTCTCAATCTTAAATAAGCATGCCCCATTCAAAAAATTCAGAACTAAGAACAGATGACTGCCCTTGACCAGCACAAAAACATCCTGTGGCGTACTGCATTAGCATCGAATAGCCTCCGCGATATGCAACTTTTCAGGGAAGTTAGGAACCAATATACACAAGCAGTTAGGAAAGCAAAGGCTAGCTTTTTCAAACATAAATTTGCATCCTGTAGCACCAACTCCAAAAAGTTTTGGGACACTGTAAAGTCCAGGGAGAATAAGAGCACCTCCTCCCAGCTGCCCACTGCACTGAGGCTAGGAAACACTATCACCACCGATAAATGTACAATAATCGAGAATTTCAACAAGCATTTTGCTACAGTTGGCCATGCTTTCCACCTGGCTACACTACCCTGGCCACCAGCTCTGCACCCTCTGCTGCAACTTGCCCATGCCCCCCCCCCACTTCTCCTTCACACAAATTCAGACAGCTGATATTCTAAAAGAGCTGCAAAATCTGGACCCCTACAAATCATCTGGGCTAGACAATCTGGACCCTTTCTTTCTAAAAATAGCCGCCGAAATTGTCGCAACCCCTATTACTAGCCTGTTCAACCTCTCTTTCGTAACGTCTGAGATCCCCAGAGATTGGAAAGCTGCCGCGGTCATCCCCCTCTTCAAAGGGGGTGACACTCTAGATCCAAACTGTTACAGACCTATATCCATCCTGCCCTGCCTTTCGAAAGTTTTTGAAAGCCAAGTTAACAAACAGATCACCGACCATTTCGAATCCCACCGTACCTTCTCCGCTATGCAATCCGGTTTCCGAGCTGGTCATGGATGCACCTCAGCCACGCTCAAGGTCCTAAACAATATTATAACCGCGATCGATAATAGACAGTACTGTGCAACTGTCTTCATCGACCTGGCCAAGGCTTTCGACTCTGTCAACCACCACATTCTTATTGGCAGACTAAATAGCCTTGGTTTCTCAAATGACTGCCTCGCCAGGTTCACCAACTACTTCTCAGATAGAGTTCAATGTGTCAAATCGGAGGGCCTGTTGTCTGGACCTATGGCAGTCTCTATGGGGGTGCCACAGGGTTCAATTCTTGAGCCGACTCTTTTCTCTGTGTATATCAATGATATCGCTCTTGCTGCTGGTGACTCTCAGATCCACCTCTATGCAGACGACACCATTTTGTACACATCTGGCCCTTCATTGGACACTGTGTTAACAAACCTCCAAACGAGCTTCAATGCCATACAACACTCCTTCCGTAGCCTCCAACTGCTCTTAAACACTAGTAAAACTAAATGCATGCTCTTCAATCGAACACTGCTGGCACCTGCCCACCCGACTAGAATCACTACTCTCGACGGGTCTGACCTAGAGTATGTGGACAACTACAAATAGCTAGGTGTCTGGTTAGACTGTAAACTCTCCTTCCAGACTCACATTAAGCATCTCCAATCCAAAGTTAAATCTAGAATCGGCTTCCTATGTCACAGTTCCCTCAGCCAGAACCCAGAAGCAGACCAGGACAAGAAGAGTTGAACGAAAGTGAGGGTTTATTCAGATAACAAAAAGGTGCAGAATAATCCAGGGACAGAGCGGGCGGCGTGGTTGAGTAGTTGGGGGTGCAGTCTGGGTCCAGTGATGGCGTCGGCAGCCGCCCCACCATCAGGCAGAGGTGGGGTGAAGGTTCCGGACGGTGACTGCAGGTGGAACAAAAACGGAGGTAAGGACACAAAAAACTCAACAAAGTACAAAATAACAAAACTCACGCTAGAACGCTCAACTGATACACAGAACACCTACTGTTCATGGCTAACGATCCGGCAGGAACTGGATGTTGGGCCAGAGCCTAAGAAAGGTGCTGATTAGGCCCAGGTGTGCAGATTGCTAACAGGAATCAGTGCGGAAACCAGAGCGCTCCCGGAGCGTTCCCGAACTCTCGGGAAACCATGGCATTTCGACCAGACCCCGACTCAGACAGCCGGGATCGTTACAGTACCCCCCTCCGGCGAACGCCACCCGGGCGGACTCCCGGAGCGCCAGGATGGAGGCGGTAGAAGTCCCTGATGAGATCCGCATCTAGGACCTGTCGCCGCGGAATCCAACTCCTCTCCTCCGGACCATACCCTCCCAGTCCACGAGATACTGAAACCCCGGCCCCGCCGTCTGGCATCCATAATGCGGCGCACCGTGTAGGCAGGACCACCTCCGATCATCCGAGGAGGAGGAGGAGGAGGCGGAGGAGGCAACAGAGGACTGAGGAAGACAGGCTTGAGGCAGGAGACATGAAAAGTGGGATGGACTCTGAGCGTCCTCGGTAGTTTGAGTCGCACTGCCACTGGATTGATCACCTTCTCCACCACAAACGGACCAATAAACTTCGGTAACAACTTCCTAGACTCAGTCCGTAACGGAAGATCCCGTGTGGCCAACCAAACCCTATCTCCGGTGGTATAGGTGGGAGCGGGATCCGGCGACGATTCGCCTGGAGCTGATACGTCCGAACCTCTAAGGAGTGCCTTTCTGGCCCGATGCCAGGTCGGTGGCAACGCCGAATATGGGCCTGAACAGAAGGCACTGAGAGCTCCTTCTCCTGAGAAGGGAACAGGGAGGTTGGTAGCCATACAGGCACTGGAAGGAGACATCCCAGTCGGCCGAAGTAGGGAGAGTATTGTGGGCACATCTCAACCCAAGGCAACTGAGAGGCCCAGGAGGTGGGGTTGGAAGAGACCAGACAGCGTAGCGTGGATTCCATCTTCTGGTTGGCTCTCTCCGCTCTGACCATTGGATTTGGGGGTGAAAACCAGATGTGAGACTGACTGTAGCTCCAATGGCCAAACAGAAGGACTTCCAGACAGCAGAGAGGTAAACTGAGGGCCACGGTCGGAAAGCGATATCACTGGGCAAACCGTGGACCCTGAAAACCTCCTAACCCAGGATCTCCGGACGTCTCCGAGGCAGAGGGAAGCTTGGCAATAGGCACAAAGTGGGCGAACTTGCTGAATCTGTCCACGATAGTCAGAACGACCGTGTTCCCCCCTCAGAAGCGGGCAACCCCGTGACGAAGTCAGGGCCAGATGCGACCATGGACGCGGGGAATAGGAAGGGGATGAAGTAGTCCAGAGCTGGGTCGATTGGTACTCTTATTCTGGCACACACTGGACAGGCAGCAACAAAACCCCGAGTATCCCTCGGCCATGGCAGAGCCACCAAAAGCGTCTGCGAAGAAACGCCATCGTCCGAGCCACGCCGGGTGACAAGCCATCTTGCTGGCGTGGGACCATTTGAGACAGCAGGACGAACCGACTCAGGCACAAACAACCGACCGGGTGGACCGTTACCGGGACCGGCTGAGTCCGAAGGGCCGCCAGCACCTCCTCCTCAATCTTCCACATCACCGCTCCCACGACGCAGTTCCGGGGAGAATAGTCTCGGTCTTGGACCCACTCTCCTCCGTCTTGGAGAACATCCGGGACAAGGCGTCCGCCTTGCCGTTCTTAGATCCAGGTCGGAACGTCAGGGCAAACTTGAATCGTCCGAAAATAACGCCCACCTGGCCTGACGGGAGTTGAAGCGTGTAGCCGATTGCACGTAAGCAAGATTCTTGTGGTCCGTCCAGACAATAAACGGTTGCTCCGCCTCCAACCAGTGGTCGCCATCTCCTCCAAGGCAAGTTTCACCGCGAGAAGCTCCCGGTTACCCACATCGTAATTCCTCTCCAGGCGAAAGGAAGCGACGAGAGTAGTAGGCGCAGGGATGGAGTTTACTGTCCGTGGAGCACGCTACGACAGGATGGCCGCCAACTCCCACATCAGACGCGTCCACTTCAACGACGAACTGACGGGCCGTGGTCCGGTTGAGAGAGAACTCGGTGCGTTGGTGAATCGCCTCTTCAAATCCAGAAACGCTCGATCCGCCTCCGGATTCCGACGAAGGTCCTGATGCTGGAAGTCAAGGCAGTTAACGGAGCGGCCACACGGCTGTAATCCCCGGATGAATCTGCGGTAGAAATCCGTAAACCCCAAAAATCTCTGGAGCTGCAATCTCGTACCGGGCTGGGCCCATTCCAGAACCGCTCTAACCTTCTCCTGGTCCATCCTAACTCTCTCCCCTGGAGATGATGTACCCGAGAAAGGATGTCGGTGGGCGTGAAACTCGCACTTCTCGGCCTTCACAAACAGGCGATTCTCCAACAATCGCTGCAGAACCTGCCGGACATGCTGGACGTGGTCGGAAGGTTCCCTTCGAGAAGATCAGAATGTCATCCAGGTAAACAAACACAAAGAGACCGATCATATCTCTCAGGGCGTGTTCACCATACTCTGGAATACCGCTGGAGCATTGGTCAGTCAAACGGCATCACCTGATACTCGGTGACCCATCGGTGTATTGAAACCCGTCAACCACTCGTCCCCCTCTCTGATCCGGACCAGGTGATACGCATTGCGTGAGGTCTAGCTTGGTGAACACCGTAGCACCCTGTAAGGAGTCGAAGGCAGAACTCATCAAGGGCAGGGGATACTTGTTCTTGACCGTGATGCCATTCAACCCCGATAATCAATACACGGTCAAGAGAGCCATCCTTCTTACCCACAAAGAAGAATCCTGCCCCCAGGGGGTGATGACGAGGGACGAAACGAGACCAGCAGCTAGGGACTCCTTGATGTAGGTCTCCAACGCCTCACGTTCAGGTCGGGAGATACTGTATAACCTTCCCTTGGGGTAGACAGCTCCAGGGACCAGGTTGATGGCACAATCATATGGTCGGGTGGGGGGGGAGTGACAGAGCCTTCTGCTTACTGAAAACTTCCCCCAAATCGTGATATGTCTCGGGAACCAGGGACAAATCTGGGGGGTTTAGCCTCAATCACCTGACTGGGAACCCGAATGGGGGCAGGCAGTCTTGAGACAGTTAGCATGACAATCAAGGCTCCAACTTCGTTACCTTGCCCGTCACCCAATCGAACGTGGGATTGTGTTCCTTCAGCCAGGGGTATCCAAGGACCAGAGGAACATGGGAAGGCGGCAGAATGAAGAATGAAATCATCTCAGAATGATTCCCGACAACCGCATCTTAACCGGTTCAGTCCTCATCGTGATACGTGCCCAGACTACTGCCGTTCAGAGTGGTAGCTTCAATGGCTTCGGCAATTGCTCCTTGGAAAGCCCCAGCTGTTCCACCAACTCGGCATCTAGAAAGCTTCCACTCGGCACCTGAATCGATAAAAGCGTTAATCGCTAAGCTCTGATTCCTGTTCATAAGGGTAGCCTGGAAACGGGGGTCTGACAGAGGTATTGAGAGGTCGAAACTGGCTCGCTAAAAGTCCTCCCAACTTTGCGAGCCGCGCGAGTTTGGCGACCCGACTGGATCCTGAGAAGCTGATCGGTTGGACGGAACCCATTGCTTCTCCCTCCTTCGGCTCTCGGACTCGATTATCCACCCGAATAGACAAAGCTACCGAAGCTGTCCAGGTCACTAGGCTCGGATAGGAGATCAACTCATCCTTGAGCTGCTCCGACAGACCCTGGTAAAAGGCCGCTTGCAGAGACTCCTCGTTCCACCCATCTCACAGCCAACGTCTTGAACTCGATCACGAAGTCGGCCACGCTGCAGTTCCTTGGCGAAGCGAAAACAGGCGCCTAGCTGCGTCCCTCCCTCGGACGGAATGGTCGAAGAGCTTCCTCATCTCGGCCGTGAACCCTGGTATGAAGCCATGCAGGAATCCTGTCGTTCCCAAACGGCTGAAGCCCACTCCAGCGCTCGACCACGCAGCAACTCAATCACAAAGGCTATCCTAGCCTTGTCTGTGCATAAGAGTAGGGGCTGTAGATCGAACACTAGTCCACACTGCATAAGGAAGGACGGCATCTTAGCTCTCCCTCATACTTATCCGGCGTCGGAACCTTGGGCTCACGGATGGACACAGCTTCAGAAGCGGCAGGCGAGATGGGTGAAACCGGTAGTGGATCCTCCACCGGACACTTGCGTTGGTTCTGGACCTCCGTCAGACCGGTAGAAAGGTTCCGAACTGACAACGCGATCTCCTGTAGTACCGTGCTATGATGGCCCAACATCTTCTCCTGCTGGGTAATAGCATGGCGAACAGAGTCCAGGTCCGCTGGGTTCATAATTGGCCGGATCGTTCTGTCACAGTTCCCTCAGCCAGAACCCAGAAGCAGACCAGGACAAGAAGAGTTGAACGAAAGTGAGGGTTTATTCAGATAACAAAAAGGTGCAGAATAATCCAGGGACAGAGCGGGCGGCGTGGTTGAGTAGTTGGGGGTGCAGTCTGGGTCCAGTGATGGCTCGGCAGCCGCCGACCATCAGGCAGAGGTGGGGTGAAGGTTCCGGACGTGTGACTGCAGGTGGAACAAAAACGGAGGTAAGGACACAAAAACTCAACAAAGTACAAAATAACAAAACTCACGCTAGAACGCTCAACTGATACACAGAACACCCTACTGTTCATGGCTAACGATCCGGCAGGAACTGGATGTTGGGCCAGAGCCTAAGAAAGGTGCTGATTAGGCCCAGGTGTGCAGATTGCTAACAGGAATCAGGTGCGGAAACCAGAGCGCTCCCCGGAGCGTTCCCGAACCCTCGGGAAACTGGCGATTACGACCAGACCCCGACTCAGACAGCCGGGATCGTTACATCCTATTTCGCAACAAAGCCTCCTTCACTCATGCTGCCAAACATGCCCTCGTAAAACTAACTATCCTACCGATCCTTGACTTCGGCGATGTCATTTACAAAATAGCCTCCAACACTCTACTCAGCAAATTGGATGTAGTCTATCACAGTGCCATCCGTTTTGTCACCAAAGCCTCATATGCTACCCACCACTGTGACCTGTACGCTCTTGTTGGCTGGTCCTCACTACATATTCGTCGCCAAACCCACTGGCTCCAGGCCATCTATAAATCACTGCTAGGCAAATCTCTGCCTTATCATTGGTCACCATAGCAACACCCACCCGTAGTATGCGCTCCAGCAGGTATATCTCACTGGTCATCCCCAAAGCCAACACCTCCTTTGGCCGCCATTCCTTCCAGTTTTCTGCTGCCAATGACTGGAACGAACTGCAAAAATCTCTGAAGCTGGAGACTCTTATCTCCCTCACTAACTTTAAGCATCAGTTGTCAGAGCACCTTACCGATCACTGCACCTGTACACAGCCCTTCTGAAATTAGCCCACTCAACTACCTCATCCCCATATTGTTATTTATTTTTGAAGATATGAAGCCTGAAGCACACCTAAGAAAGACAGAGATGAGTGTCAAAGAAAAAAAGAGAAAATTAAATATACAACGCTGTATACAAAAGAAGCGACACTCCGACTGATGGCTGACATGGACAGACTAACTACATGCTGACTGAGAAAAAAAGAATCAGCAGGTATATCTCACTGGTCATCCCCAAAGCCAACACCTCCTTTGGCCGCCATTCCTTCCAGTTTTCTGCTGCCAATGACTGGAACGAACTGCAAAAATCTCTGAAGCTGGAGACTCTTATCTCCCTCACTAACTTTAAGCATCAGTTGTCAGAGCACCTTACCGATCACTGCACCTGTACACAGCCCTTCTGAAATTAGCCCACTCAACTACCCCATCCCCATATTGTTATTTATTTTTCTAATTTGCACCCCAGTATCTCTATTTGCACATCATCTCTTGCACATCTATCATTCCAGTGTTAATACTAATTGTAATTATTCTGCACTATGGCCTATTTATTGCCTTACCTCCATAACTTGCTACATTTGCACACACTGTATATATATTTTCTGTGGTATTTTTGACTTTATGTTTTGTTTTACCCCATATGTAACTCTGTGTTGTTGTTTTTATCGCACTGCTTTGCTTTATCTTGGCCAGGTCGCAGTTGTAAATGAGAACTTGTTCTCAACTGGCTTAGCTGGTTAAATAAAGGTTAAATAAAATAAAAAATAAACACAGATCTAGGATCTGATTGCCCATCCACAGAAGCGTTAACCATTAACGGCTACTATAACTCCCTGATCACTGAGTTAATAGATGCAGGTAGAAGTCGCCCCCTAACCTAACCACAGATCTAGGATCAGATTTCCTGGGCTTTTACTTTGAGGAAATAGATGTCAGATGCAAATTCAGTTCAGATGCATTTACCTGTTTTCTCTTTCCCTCTTTGTCCATTCTGTTGGTCTCTTTAGGATCGAGGAGGAGTTGGGGGATCAAGCTCGCTTTGCAGGCTATAACTTCAGAAACCCCACTGCCCTGTGAGACACACATCACCGTAAAATATATGCACAGAGCCACTAAGCTACATGAGATGCACAGTTACTCTGATTTTGAGACACAAAGACAGATGGACAGATAAAGAAATAAAGAGACCGACCAACCGACCGACAGACACAAACGTGCACATAGAGACACAAAAGTGTAGATATGAAGCCTGAAGCACACCTAAGAAAGACAGAGATGAGTGTCAATGAAAAAAAGAGAAAATTAAATATACAACGCTGTATACAAAAGAAGCGACACTCCGACTGATGGCTGACATGGACAGACTAACTACATGCTGACTGAGAAAAAAAGAATAAACATTGTATTGCAGTTGTTTGCTCTCATTCACCCATGATGACACAGACCTGCACTCTCCCTCCTACATCCCCCTCTCCTCTTTCCTTTCCTGGCTCTGCAGTCATCCCTCGTTCTTGTTGTTGTTTCTTGGTACTTCCACTCTCACTCCTGGTGTTGCTATGATTGCAGAAATTGGCCTGATGCTTGAAGTCCCTGTTTCCCCTTTGCCTACTTTCCTTTGTCAATAGAATTGCTGTGTTGAAAGACAGAACGCCTGTCATGAAAATAATATGTGAAATAAAATTAGGGTAATTTACAGTTTCAACCACACTGGCATTGTCACTTTATTTATTAATATCAGCTTACCCTCTCCTAATCTTAATGTCACACAAAAATGACCTTAGAGCAGCATATGGGGGCAATTTCTCCCTACATCATATATAGCCTACACACAAATGTAAATGACTGAAATGTTAAAACCTTTTCTGGTTCTACAACCAATGCACATCTTTGTGCTGTACTTGTAGTTCTCAATGTAAGGCACTGGATGCCACAGTATGCGCCCACTGTCCCACACAACTTTCCCATGCAGTACTCAAATAAAATACAGAACAAATGACAAACACTTGCTGTAACACTATTTTATGTTTGGCAAGTGAATTGATTATACCATATTGTTACCATTTGTAAACTATTTAGCTAGTGTAATGTTACTGTATCAGCTAACAATTATTACATACTTCAGGATTTTGGCAATGAAGCCCTTTATCTACTTCCTCAGAGTCAGATACACTGGTGGATACCTTTTGTATGTCTCTGCGTCCAGTATGAAGGAAGTTAGGCTGCATTTACACAGGCAGCTCAAATATATATATTTTTCCACTTATTGGTCTTTTGACCAATCACATCAGGTCCTTGTGATGGAAATGTTAAAGTTGGTGCTTTTCTATTCTATACATTTCTATGTTCCATTCATGTGATTTGCTATAAACCAATTTCTGTGTTCATGCTCTGTGTTCATGCAAGTGACTGACTGAACAAATCCTCACTATCAGTAGCTGCAATTTGGCAGTATGCCCAGACCTTGTTTTGAGAACGAAAGATATCTCAGTTTCAAGGTCTCAGCTTAGAGAGAAGAAACCTTGTGAAGTATTGGTCGGTCACATGAATGAAACAAAATGGTAATGATGTATTTATTATGCTAAATCATGCAAATATAACTTGTCTGTGTATAGCCGTATATAAGACAACTGCTGGGACGGCCTCACTATGGTGCATTGAGTTGGTTGGAACTTCTCCAGCGCGCTGACAATAAAGGATGATTAATTTAAGATTATCTTCGAGTGTCCCTGTGTAAGAATTGGATGATTGATTCTGCCAGCGAAGCTTTCCAATTGGGTTCTGCAAGGAAAACCGGTGGCACATTTTATGAAGCGTGAGGGAAATTCCTGTCTGACCAAAAGAGGACGAGGACCCGCCCAGACCAGACCGTTACTTTGAGCTTCCCAGGAGGAGACACATAATCTGCGAACAATTGAGGGACGGCAACTGATTTCAGTAAGTCAATTTAAATGAATTTGTATAAAAATGTAATAAAAATTATAAAACCAATGAAAAGAAACATAAAGATGTAGAAGGAGGGTACCACTAGCCTACAAAATAATATGAGGTGTTTTTGAATACAGGGTGTTATTTACATATATGGGAAGCGACAAGACTACAGAGCCTATAGAGACCATAACATTTATGACTATATAAGTTATTGATACTATGGATGCTGAGGACTGTAGATGATGAGGGACTATAGATGCTGTAGGGACCATAGATGCTATAACTATAGGGACTATGGATGCTCAGGGACTACAGATGCTCAGGGACCATGGATACTGTAGAGACTATAGAGGAACCGTTGAAGATACAAATGACGTGGAAGAAGGCTAGAGCTAGGGCAAGTAACGGTATCATGCCCCGCTGACAGCTGTCTGTAGGCATTTATTAGAGACGTCTACGTGGTCTGCAGCCACTGGTAGAGAACAGCATAAGGTGCACTCTGTGCTATTTTATATGTATAGTGAAGATACATATGGTGCATAGCAAGTAACGACAAGAGAATCGTTGACGATGCACATGGGGTAATGAGGGAGATTACCGAGTGTGTTTGGGAATAGTACTAATTGAATGTGGATGTGAAAGCTGTGTGATTGTGAGATATGACATATTAAGCTGAATGAAAATTGGATAACGAGCTGATTGATTGAAATTTGGATATTAAGATAATAAGATTGATTGGAATTTGGAAATTATTACTATTAAGATTGAAGTTTGTATGCACTCACTAACTGTAAGTCGCTCTGGATAAGAGCGTCTGCTAAATGACTAAAATGTAAAATGTAAATGTAAATTTGGCTGATTGAAATTTGGAGAATAAATGGATTGAAATTATTACTTTTAAGATTGATTGAGAAATGTAGCTATAAATTACTGAGTGAATGAGAGCTGTCAGGGGACTAGCTCCGGTGTGAAAGAGGATTACTGAGTGCATGAAAGAATGGATACCCCAACCAGTTCTGTGTGAGCTGAGTTTTTAGATCTATAACGTTATCTAGGGGTTCTGTCCACCACCGCCCATCGATCTACAGGTAGTGAGCACTGACAGGAGAAGCCATTGAAAGATATGTTTACCTCTCGGGCTGCTGCGCTGTGATTGTTGCTGCGGTGTGGAGGTGAAAATCTAAAGCTTTATAATGTTATAAAGGGATTCTGTATGGAGATATGAAAAGAGAAAGTACTATTTCCAAATATGCTGTTAAATAGAACACTAGTGAAAATGTAAACCCCTGTATGAATAGAACACTGGTGTAGAGAAGGAATTTGTGATGTAGCAGAAATGTATAATGGGTTACTAGAGATAAAGTAACATAATATTTATATAATGGGTTACTAGGGATCTGATGAAGTAACATCTACCCATACGTAGATGTACATAAGTGGTGTAAAAGGTATTCTGTTCAGAGTGGTCGCTTTATGGATCATTTGATGAAAATTAGGTTAAAGCAAGGTTCGGGACTTGATTTGCCCCTAACCAATAAAACTATACACGCTTATGAGATTTCCTCCACCCTGATAATACATTTTGAAATAAGCCCATACCCTGTAAAATAGAACCAATGATTTTCTGTATTCACCTACTCAACCGTTTAGCGTGCTAGGTAGAGACTTATTATGGACAGAGCATGCCATCTACAGGGGAATACATATTGATTGAGTTAATACATATTGATCCCTCCAAAGCATTACATATAAATCTTAAAATAATAGTAATTTAATAAATGTTGAAGCAGAAATTGAATATCCAACAGAGATTGGTAATAAAAATATAGAGTAACTTTTTGAAGGTATACTAAAATACAAACAATGTCTTCCAAAATGGAGAAAGTTATCATGTTTTTTTGTTTTGTTTTAAACCTTGAAATAGAGGGAAAAGCAGAATGTTGTTTGAGAGTGATCCGTGTGTTTAAGCAGTAGTGATTGAGGTCTTCCTATATGGAAGGAAGTCCAAGTTGAGGGAAACAGATATGGAGACTAGTGAAAGTAACAAGGTGAATGGTAATTGGCTTTCAGATAGCAATCCAATAATGCAACATTTTAGTAATTTGAAGAAGTAAGACAGAGGGATTGAGCATTGCGACTTAAATTAGAGGCCGCTCACTTTTCAAGGCCTGGTCCACTGCTCTCGTGTTTAAGCCATCTGGTGTTTGGGTTAAGAGATAAGCTTCCTGTGGAACAATAGATAGCCGCCAGTACACACTGAACTCAAACAGGCTGTAAGAGAGACAGTGGGAAATTTGGGACAGAGAATAATTAAATAAGACACGTTCTTGACAATGTATTTATCAATTCTATAGTTTGGGTAGCACCAGGGATTTAAGAGGGGCTCTGGGATTGTTTACTATAGAAGGTGCCTAATTCAGCTTTAAGGAACACCATATCATCTGATGTGTCTGAAGTATAAATGTGTCTGAAGTATAATTCTGTATACGCATGGGTTTATTAAGACTCCCTGCCCAAGATGCAGTAAACTCGATTATGTTTTATTTTATTTTAATTTATTTTTTACATGTTTAGCAATTATTCTGTATCTCTCCCTTTGAAAGGCTTCCTGAGGCAGGTGCCTTAGGAGAGCAGTTAAAAGTACCCGTATCCAGCTGTTAAGGGACCTCCCAAATTGAGCAGGCCTGGCCATTTTGTTTGTGTTTACCCTACAATCTTTACACTATACACACGCCAGCACCTACACACAACCCACCTGTTAATGAATATTTGTTAGTGGTTAATACTCTGTTTGATGTAGAGGTGTGAGGTCTTTTTATTTGTTGTTTTAGTGGGTTTTTCACAGGTTAGAAAGGATGCTGTACACAAATGAAATGTTTTGAAGTTTCTATTGTCAGAGTTTTGGTTGCACACATGTACATTCTCCTGATAAGAAATGTACTGAAAAACCCAATGTAAACCTGGTACAGGTTACAAATGTTTGAAATGTCTTTAAATAATGTCTGAGGTACATGGGAAGAAAAGGGAAAGAGATACTCACTTAATGGGGTTGAATGACCTCTGACCTCTGTTCTGACTTTATGGTGAGGCCTGATCACCCTTACTAGAGAGCCTAGAGACATTGGGTGAGATTTAAATGGACTATGTAAACACTAATTAATAGAAGAAGTTTATCAATAGTCCAATGTGTGATTCCGACCACGAGAAGGACAGAGAGAGAGCGCTGCCCCTGCCTCAATTCTATTTTACCATTACCTTATAGGATACAATTATTTCCTTATGGAGTTATCAAGAGTGGTAATTCTAATCTGATTTGTTATTCTAATTTGTTTATTTTTGATTTAACAGGCAGTGTTGTTGTTGTTTTTTGGACCCGTTAATCACAATGTGAGTAATGTGTCCAAAGTGGGAATTACCAGTCCCCTGGGGCCCTTTGGTAATAAATAGATTTTCTGCAAATAGATTTTCTTCACATGCCTGCCTGTAAAAGGAACAAATATATGTTGGTAATGGTTGACAGTTACTCCAAATGGATTGAAGTTTTCCACACCTCTAGTTCTATATGAATTAGTATTGCTGTTGTTGTGTTGTTTGTTTGTTTTTGTCTTGCTTCAATAACAAATCTCACCAGATTGGGTCTGCTGGATGGATGGGATTTCTCCCTAAGGATTAGCCCTCTAACTCCCTGACCTGTAACTCTGCAGTGAGATCGCCAATATCAAAGGGATAAGCCAATTTGGAGAAAATAATTGTTTCAACTGTGTGTTGTTATTCTCTTTGACATTTGTTTTAGAAATCTGTATTAAGAATATTGGTAGTAGTAATAATTTGTCATAGAGTAAATAATTTGTCTGGATTTCCTGAAACAGGAATGCCCTAAACTAAACTGTTGTTCTGGTCTGTTATGGCGAAGGTGACCACAGATGGTATCTAGATGCATGGAAGGGTTATAATTTGACCAAGAACAGTGTGAACCTCAACACCCCCTCTAACCGGCTGAAGAATGGCGAAAATGGCGTTTAGTATGGTCCTTCACCACTTCTAACGTGAGACCTGAGTCCGAGCCAGCAACCTGTACACAGTATCCAGTTGAAGCTATCAACGGCCTTTTCTCTCATGTTTTTTCTCTCAGAGTGCGACATGGGTCCACGTGGAGTGAGCATGGAGAGAGATCCCATCCAAACTTACTGGTGTACTGGTAGGAAAAGGGACAAAGACATAATGGACTGTAAAGGACAGTGGCGGCTCAGGTGAGAGACATTATCAAGGGCCATCCACTTTGAACACGTGCCATTAGGAGGACGAACTGAAACACTATCTGAAGAAGAACATGAACAAACGCCAGATGGATGTGCCGGGACGGAGGGGGGTAGTCAACCGTGCCCGTAATTGATTTAGGCTTATACAAAATTGTTTATTTGGGGTATCGGGTTGATTGTGGAGGTCTGCAGACTGCGAAATGTATAGTAACCAATCTGTCAATACCACAAGTGATGAGAAAGGTTAATGCTAGAAATGATGAGATGAATATACTGTATGACAATGTAAATGTACATTCTTCCAGTATCCATGTGTGCTAAGTTGAGGGTCTTAAATTAAAGTGATAGAACCAACGTGAAGCACTAAGGACTGTCATTCTAAATTTGGGTTGGATAATTTATCAATAGTTATAATTCTGATTTGGAAAGGCGAGGCTTCTATGCCCCTAAATTGTGAGGAGAGCCACTAGATTGTAACTTGGGCTAACCTTGCCCCAATCTCATTCTTATCAAGGTTGATGCGAAACTGTTATAACATGTGTTCTCTCTCTCTTCCCTGTGACATGTTATTAACATGCTGTAAGGTGATCTGTACCTCTCTGGCTGATAACATGATAGCTGCTGAAATATTTTCTGCTCCTCCAGAGGATGGTGAAACTAATGAGCTGCCAACTGGATGAGCTCCCATTTCCCCCTGTAGATACGGACGATGAGTAATGATTGAAGGTTGTTTTCGTTTAACAAGTTGAGGGTAATGTCATCTGAACCCTTAACCTGTTTACATTATGTGGAACACTGAGATGATGAGCCAGCACCAACCTTTTGAAGGTCTTAGCAGAATTGTTAAACAACAGGGTTTTACACTTTGACTAAGTTGATGTCCCACGGACAGTTAGTGAAAAACATAGGTCAATCCAACCCGATTGTGATATGGAAACAGTGGTTAACATTGAGAGATTTATTCACCTCTGAATCTACAGATCCCTTGTGTATGTGTGTGTATTTTTGATACTCACTCCCATTAGTAGAAGTATAACCTTTATTATGATTATAGTATTACCATACTAATTGGATTGTACAACCCAGGATGAAGGGTTTGAAATGAAGTGTCTGGGTTTTTCCCTTACATTAATAGGAGTAAATAATATTTTGATAGAATCTCCTTTGAGGGAAGCTAAAATGTAAGTGATTACATTAAAATGTAATGATTATTATCACACAAGTGATAAGAGGATGGAATGTGATAGAAATTGTAATGTTGGTGCTTTACAAACCTATACATTTCTATGTGATTTTCTATAAACCAATTTCTGTGTTCATGCTCTGTGTTCATGCAAGTGACTGACTGAACATATCCTCACTATCAGTAGCTGCAATTTGGCAATACGCCCAGACCTTGTTTTGAGAATGAAAGATATCTCAGTTTCAAGGTCTCAGCTTAGAGAGAAGAAGCATCATGAGGTATTGGTCTGTCACGTTATGAACCAGTATTGGTCGGTCACATGAATGAAACAAAACGGTAATGATTACTTTATTATGCAAATATAACTTGTCTGGGTATAGCCGTATATAAAACAACTGCTGGGATAGCCCCAGCAGAGCTCCTGATTGACATGTACTATGGTGCATTGAGTTGGTTGGAACCTCTCCAGCACGCTGAGAATAAAGGATGATGCATTTAAGATTGACCTCGAGTGTCCCAGTGTAAGAATTTCCACAACATCCTTTTCAGAGCTGAATTGATTGGTGTAAAGACCAATTAGTGAAAACAAAGATCAGAATTGTGTAAATGCAGCCATTGAGGTAGTTTCATGAGCCAATGCTAACTAGCATTAGTGCAATGACTGGAAGTCTACAGGAACAGCTAGCGGTTCCCCATAGACTTCCAGTCAATTGTGCTACACTAGTTAGCAACTTAATTAAATCTGCACGCAGAGACAACATTTTAATCTGACTCTGGGGAAGTAGATAAGTGTAGCCAACCCAATTTAAGTATTCCTTTAATTGGGTTGGCTACACTTCCAGGATTACAAGATAGCTAGCTAGTTACCTTGGAGGTTTCTCTGAGGATCTGATGAGAATTTGAGGAAGATATGTAACTTGTTACTCTGATCTTAAAAGTGGCATGCCGCTGCTAAATTAATACAGGGGAAACTGAAATCATGATTGTTTAGAATGGAAAGTGGAGGGTGCTCAACTAAGGTGAGTAGAGGTGCAGACAAAACATTTGCTCATTGTAAAGGTTCTGATGAAGGCCATTGATGAAGGCTGAAACGTTTTGTTTACAAGAAAGTGTTATCCAGTGTGCTTTTGGTGGATGGAAGGAGCCATATTTCTGCTAGTCATGCAGTAACTGGAGAGACTTGTGTTGGTTCGAATAAATTCTGCAATGTCTCAAGGTCGACGACATGACAATAAAAAGCCATAGAAATGGAGGACAGACTCAAAGGAGGGAGAACACAGGCAAGTTCACAGCACAGACAACCATTTATTCAAGTAGTCTTCAGCCTTGTGGGTTTGTCTTGACAGTCATTTTCTGGAAAATGTTACTGACATGTGATTCAACCAATAGGAGAGAGAGAGAGGGACTAAACCAAGCATGTGCATGACTGTGCTTCTAGTGACACTGCAACTTGTACAGCCACTAGCAATACACAAAGTCGTGGTCCCCTTACAGTAGTGAGTGAGCACATATCCAGTGTGGAACATCAAGTGCAGTGCTTATTAATATATCAGAAATATATATTTTAGATTGTATATAGTTGATATATTAGTTGTTAGGAACTTGCATCCAAAGGGCCGTTCAATAATAAAAGTCCCATCCTCAACACACAGAATACCATCTGGATAAACCAATGGTGAAATCAACTGGACTTCTTAATGTGGGACTTTTACTGTGGCGTGCCCCTAAACTACAGTGTAGTACAAAGTGAGTCAAATAGTCCCTTGTTGACACACAAAAACACAGGTAAGACATTGTCACACAGAGACTCTGGGAAGAGGGACAGTCACAGGACACTACTAGCAGCAGGTTAGGTTGCTCTTGTGCGCTCTAGGCACGTGCATTGATGATGTCAACAAACTCGGGCTTGAGGGAGGCTCCGCCCACCAGGAAGCCATCCACATCGTTTTGGGAGCCTAGCTCTTTGCAGTTGGCACCAGTCACTGAGCCTGGAGGAGAGGGGAGGGACTTTGGTAAAACATTATTATTATTTTTTTATCACAAGTGTGTGTACATATGTAAGGTTTATAATATATGAAAAGGTTTAGGAACACAAATATTATTCTCAAAAGTTCAAGATACCAATGTACATACCTACCAAAGTCATTTATACATGCTCTAAGGTCCATTTGATTGTCAGTGTTTATTTGACCCTAATTCTATACAGCCCAATACATATTTGTTTAGATTTCCAATCTCTGGGGATTGTCTCTTAGCTATCAGCAGCCTTCTAGAGAATGTATAAGACCCTCTGAAAAGATAGGCTTCCCAGTGCTGGGTTCAGTGTGTCCCCTACTGACCTCCGTAGATAATGCGGACGGAGTTAGCCACGGCGTCAGAGACGTTGGCCCTTATCCACTCCCTCAGCTTCTCATGCACCTCCTGGGCCTGGGGCGAAACGAGAAGTTCACACACACACACACACACACTGGAATTTACAGTGCATTTGGAAAGTATTCAGATCCCTTGACTTTTTCCACATTTTGTTACGTTACAGCCTTATTCTAAAATGGATTAAATAAATGTTTTCCCTCATCAATCTACACACAATACCCCATAATGACAAAGTGAAAACAAGTTTTTAGAAATGTTCGCACATTTATAATTTTATTTTTATTTTTTTAAATACCCTATTTACATAAGTATTCAGACCATTTGCTTTGAGACTCGAAATTGAGCTCAGGTGCATCCTGTTTCTATTGATCATCCTTGAGATGTTTCTACAACTTGATTGGAGTCCACCTGTGGTAAATTCAATTGATTGGACATTATTTGGAAAGGCACACACCTGTCTATATAAGGCCCCACAATTGACAGTGCATGTCAGAGCAAAAACAAAGCCATGAGGTCTGGGGAATGGTACCAAAAAATGTCTGCAGCATTGAAGGTCCCCAAGAACACAGTGGCCACCATCATTCTTAAATGGAAGAAGTTTGGAACGACCAAGACTCTTCCTAGAGCTGGCCGCCCGGCCAAACTGAGCAATCGGGAAGAAGGGCCTTGGTTACTCTGACAGACCTCCAGAGTTCCTCTGTGGAGATGGGAGAACCTTCCAGAAGGACAACCATCTCTGCAGCACTCCACCAATCAGGCCTTTATGGTAGAGTGGCTTAAACGGAAGCCACTCCTCAGTAAAAAGGCACATGACAGCCCGCTTGGAGTTTGCCAAAAGGCACCTAAAAGGACAGACCATGAGAAACAAGATTCTCTGGTCTGATGAAACCAAGATTGAACTCTTTGGCCTGAATGCCAAGCTTCACGTCTGGAGAAAACCAGGCACCATCCCTACGGTGAAGCATGGTGGTGGCAGAATCATGATGTGGGAATGTTTTTCAGCGGCAGGGACTGGGAGACTAGTCAGGATCGAGGGAAAGAGAACGGAGCAAAGTACAGAGAGATCCTTGATGAAAACCTGCTCCAGAGCGCTCAGGACCTCAAACTGGGGCGAAGGTTCACCATCCAACAGGACAACGACCCTAAGCACACAGCCAAGACAACGCATGAGTGGCTTTGGGACAAGTCTCTGAATGTCCTTGAGTGGCCCAGCCACAGCCCGGACTTGAACCTGATCTAACGTCTCTGGAGAGACCTGAAAATAGCTGTGTAGCGACACTCCCTATCCAACCTGACAGAGCTTGAGACGATCTGCAGAGAAGGGAGAAACTCCCCAAATACAGATGTGCCAAGCTTGTAGCATCATACCCAAGAAGACTCGAGGCTGTAATCACTGCCAAAGGTGCTTCAACAAAGTACTGAGTAAAGGGTCTGAATACTTAAGTAAATGTGATACATTTCTAACAACCTGTTTTCACAATGTCATTATTGGGTATTGTGTGTAGAGTTATGAGGAAAAAAAACAATTTAATCAATTTTAGAATAAGGCTGTAACGTAATAAAATATGGAAAAAGTAAAGGGGTCTGAATACTTTCTGAATGCACTGTATAGTAAATAGATACATGCACACCAGATCTCTCTTGGACCAGGTCTCTTGAAAAATGTATTCTCTCAGACTAGCCTGGATAAATAAAGGTTAAAAAGGTCCAATGCAGCCATCTCAATATCAAATAATTCCTGGTTAACAATTAAGTACCTTACTGTGATTGTTTTTAATTAAAATGGTAAAAATAAATGTTTCTTAGCAAAGAGCAATTTCTCAAGCAATCATTTTGCTAGGACTGTCTGGGAGTGGTCGGAGTGTGGAGGGGAAAACTGAAAACTAGCTGTTATTGGCAGGGAGGTTTGGAACTCACTCTCTTATTGGTCTATGAACTAATTTATCGCCTGGTGATGTCATCAGGCAGGCTAAAACTCCATCCCACCCCCACAAAAAATGTCAGGCAGTATTTTCAAACAGCTATTAGAATGAAAGGGCATTATCATAATTTTCACAATTTCACAGTATTAATCCAACATCAGTGTGGAAATATACATAAAACACAGGAAAATCAAATTTGACTGCACTGGGCCTTTAAAAACACTACTCTACTCTTGCAGCAGAAATAAAATGGTGCTCACTATAACCACATTTTGCACAAACCACTAAACAATTTCTTCAAACGATACAAAGAAAACAACAACATTTTACATTACATTTTAGTAATTTAGCAGACGCTCTTATCCAGAGCGACTTACAGTTAGTGAGTGCATACATTCTTTTTTTCATACTGCCCCCCCGTGGGAAACGAACCCACAACCCTGGCATTCCAAACGCCATGCTCTACCAACATCCCTGCCGGCCATTCCCTCCCCTACCCTGGACGACGCTGGGTCAATTGTGCGCCGCCCCATGGGTCTCCCTGTCACGGCCGTCTTATGACAGAGCCTGGATTCGTACCAGGATCTCTAGTGGCACAGCTAGCACTGCGATGCAGTGCCTTAGACCACTGCGCCACTCGGCCATGGAACTATTGTTGAAGATGTACTTATCTACATATCTCCCTAACAATTATAACAATATTTGTGAATGCAATAGACTGTGTAAGCACAGAATGCACAGTGCATGGGCAAGTTCCTGGGAATAAAGACATGCGCATAATATAGTCTTGATAGTGAGGGTAATGAATGCGTTTCTAGTGAGTGTACGGCAGGCCTAAACATCAAATCAAAATTTTATTTTTCACATGCGCCGAATACAACAGTTGAAGACCTTACAGTGAAATGCTTAGGTCTATGAAGATTGATGGAAGCAGGCCATGCCGAGATGCCAACTGACATTTGGTGCCTTTCACGTAACAATCCCACTCACTGCACCTGCAGTCATGTTCAGACAACTTGGCATCTCCTAAATTTTCCAATACTTTTTCAATGCATGCGATTAAGCAAACCAATATGAATTTCCCACAGAGCAGCTTGTAACTATTAAATAACATAGCAAAGTATGCATTTTGTAGGTAAATAAGTAAATATTGTTATGAAACGGTGATGAGTAGTACCTGCTCAGGTGAGGCTGTCTTGCCGGTACCGATGGCCCACACAGGCTCGTAAGCCAGCACCACTTTGCTCCAGTCCTTCACGTTGTCTACAACACAACAGCTTATTATCAAGATAATGGACGGCACTGTATGTAGATAATGATAAGGTATGTTGGCCTACCACTAATTGCCTTAAATGTATAATACAATATGTGGTAAGTAAACCAATTGAATGGAATGGACCCTAGAGTTAATTTCTTAGGTCTCTGGCAAGGTTTCTCATCATGCAACACCACCGTTTAGTGAACTACTTCCAACCCCTTTGACTACTTCCTGAATAAGGGGCACACAAGTTCAAGGCAACATCCAGGCATTTGAGACTAACATTTTCCACTTAAACCGAAATAGCGGCAAAACCTTTTTGGAAGGTGTACAACAGGGCTACAGTGGGGGAAAAAAGTATTTAGTCAGCCACCAATTGTGCAAGTTATCCCACTTAAAAAGATGAGAGAGGCCTGTAATTTTCATCATAGGTACACGTCAACTATGACAGCCAAATTGAGATTTTTTTTCTCCAGAAAATCACATTGTAGGATTTTTAATGAATTTATTTGCAAATTATGGTGGAAAATAAGTATTTGGTCACCTACAAACAAGCAAGATTTCTGGCTCTCACAGACCTGTAACTTCTTCTTTAAGAGGCTCCTCTGTCCTCCACTCGTTACCTGTATTAATGCACCTGTTTGAACTTGTTATCAGTATAAAAGACACCTGTCCACAACCTCAAACAGTCACACTCCAAACTCCACTATGGCCAAGACCAAAGAGCTGTCAAAGGACACCAGAAACAAAATTGTAGACCTGCACCAGGCTGGGAAGACTGTATCTGTAATAGGTAAGCAGCTTGGTTTGAAGAAATCAACTGTGGGAGCAATTATTAGGAAATGGAAGACATACAAGACCACTGATAATCTCCCTCGATCTGGGGCTCCACGCAAGATCTCACCCCGTGGGGTCAAAATGATCACAAGAACAGTGAGCAAAAATCCCAGAACCACACGGGGGGACCTAGTGAATGACCTGCAGAGAGCTGGGACCAAAGTAACAAAGCCTACCATCAGTAACACACTACGCCGCCAGGGACTCAAATCCTGCAGTGCCAGACGTGTCCCCCTGCTTAAGCCAGTACATGTCCAGGCCCGTCTGAAGTTTGCTAGAGTGCATTTGGATGATCCAGAAGAGGATTGGGAGAAGGTCATATGGTCAGATGAAACCAAAATATAACTTTTTGGTAAAAACTCAACTCGTTGTGTTTGGAGGACAAAGAATGCTGAGTTGCATCCAAAGAACACCATACCTACTGTGAAGCATGGGGGTGGAAACATCATGCTTTGGGGCTGTTTTTCTGCAAAGGGACCAGGACGACTGATCCGTGTAAAGGAAAGAATGAATGGGGCCATGTATCGTGAGATTTTGAGTGAAAACCTCCTTCCATCAGCAAGGGCATTGAAGATGAAACGTGGCTGGGTCTTTCAGCATGACAATGATCCCAAACACACCGCCCGGGCAACGAAGGAGTGGCTTCGTAAGAAGCATTTCAAGGTCCTGGAGTGGCCTAGCCAGTCTCCAGATCTCAACCCATAGAAAATCTTTGGAGGGAGTTGAAAGTCCGTGTTGCCCAGCGACAGCCCCAAAACATCACTGCTCTAGAGGAGATCTGCATGGAGGAATGGGCCAAAATACCAGCAACAGTGTGTGAAAACCTTGTGTAGACTTACAGAAAACGTTTGACCTGTGTCATTGCCAACAAAGGGTATATAACAAAGTATTGAGAAACTTTTGTTATTAACCAAATACTTATTTTCCACCATAATCTGCAAATAAATTCATTAAAAATCATACAATGTGATTTTCTGGAAATGTTTTTCTCATTTTGTCTGTCATAGTTGACGTGTACCTATGATGAAAATTACAGGCCTCTCTCATCTTTATAAGTGGGAGAACTTGCACAATTGGTGGCTGACTAAATACTTTTTTCCCCCACTGTATGCTGAACGGGCTAACTGAATCTAGAGCGGGTAGAAGAGATAAAATTAAGCTTTCATGGACATAAAAAAAAAAAATCCCACAGAATTATTCAGTAGATAAAACAATGGGTAAATACTGTACATCATGTGTTGGTGTGGTGCATCACACTTGCATGATGAGAAAGATTACGGTGTTAGTCACAGGGCTAACACAGTCCTCTGACGCACATCAGACCCAGGGTTCGAACCCAGCTGTTACCTGCGATGGCCTGAGTCTGGGCGTACACCACCTCCTCTGTGGTTCCAGCCTCTCTCTCCTCCAGCTTCTCTCCGATGCAGGCGATTACCCCCAGGTCATTCTCCAGGGCGTGGGCCACCTTCTGACCAATCAGCTCGTCGCTCTCCCCGAACACATGGCGCCTTTCCGAGTGGCCTAGAATCACCCACTCCACGCCACAGTCCTTGATCATTGCAGGGCTGAGGAAGTGAGAGAGGGATTCTCAATACATCCACTAATAGTAGATTTAATTGAAAATAGGGTGATTCCACGTCAGCTAAATATATTTTTGGTATCTCAGATTGTCATGCCGTTTCTGTGAGAATTGCCATTTGGAGGAAGGATGTTTGAAATGCTTTTTACATTTGTATCATAAACCATTTTATTTTTGAAAATCATGATGAAAGTGGCCATTTTAGGCCCTTTGTAGACCTATACATGCCTCCTGTAAGACCCTATGATCTGTGAACCATACATGATACAGACAACATCTTGGTGTCATTATACTCCTTATAGTGTGCTCTAAAATATAGATTAGGTTTTGATTCTGAAATACAATTCTCACATTCATTTATTCAATGTGAGAATTGTCAACCTCCTCAGTAAAATGTTGTTCACTTTAAGACATTGTTTAGAACAATATACTCTACAAGTACATCACATTTCCAGTGTAGGCTCTCTGCTAATTCTGAAGGTGTGATCAATTTTATGAGCACCACCAACACAGTGAATGCGAAAATGGATTAAAAAGGGAACTCTCTGCTGGTGACTTGCTAGTACCAGGCGTAGCCAGCCAAAATGTACATTCTAATGCCTTGATTCCATCCGAAATACACCGCAAAATTATTGAATACATTATCAAATTTACTACCCAGATTGGAAATATTAATTGTGGTATTGTGTGTAGAAGGACATGATTTCACCATTTAAATTACAGAAAATGTATGAATTCAGTGTATTTTTTGTTGTTTTGGATATTGCCTAGGCCTATATGATCAGGACTATTTTCAAAGTAAAAGAACATTAAACCTTTAACATTTAAAGCTGCAATATGTAACTTTTGGCGACCAGACCAAATTTGGGTTATGGAAAATATATTTCACAGTGGTTTAGATGGTACAATGATTCTCTACATAATGACAGCTTGTTTTGTCAAACTGAAATTAGGCTAACTATTAGAATTCTAGTGATTTCTGCATATTGCACCTTTAACCTGTCTTCTCTTGAGATTGAAGTCTTATTTACAGTTTTACTGCAAGATATGAATGGCCACAATTATGTCTGTTCTTCAAATTATGAACAACCTACTATGAGATCAAAACGATGTAAATAGCTAAGAAACTAGGACAAAGTCACACTTTAGTAGACCTTTGGGTAAATTAAACCAACTTCTATGCCTGTGCGCTTCTAAAAATGAATACTTTTGTACTTCACTCAGTGTGCACAGCGCCCCAGGTGGGATATATGGGACTCTATGTGGTTCTTGGCATAGAAATAAGAAAACCAATCTTATTTCTATGGTTCTTTGTGTGATTAGCTACCACTTACGAAACAGAAACGGCAGAAATACTTTGAAAATAGCTACGGTATGATTTTTTTGGGGTTGCGATAAAAATCTCAACTCGCACATGTGCTCATACTTTACTTTTTCAGTTCGCACACATCTATTTTTAGTAGTGCGAGTAAAATGGTCGCACTGTAGAGTCCTGAAATTCACTCACTAAACAGGGTTCCAGCCAACCATTTCATGCGGATTAATTACCTGACACATGAAAAAAGTCACAACCGGGCGGATGGAAACATGAAATGCCGGTACAATTTTATAAATGCCGACAGACATGGTGGGATCTTCTTGTGTCTGCCAAATTAATTATGCGAGAAATGGAGGTGGAAACGCCTTTATGCGCAAATATTGATGTAATAACTATCATATCGAAGTAAACTTGGAGTCATGCGATGATATGTTGTGTGGTCCTCCCACTACGACTCAGGAAAGCATGCAGTTTATTAGGCTACAGATGAAATAAGTTATGTTCTTCACAGGGTGGTGAATGTGCAAGGTGATGAGCTTGATGCTCATTTCCAATAAATATTGAAGGTCTTAATCTGGTGACATGGTGATCTATGCTTGGCTGCCATTTGACAAATACAAATAATCTCGCTCTTATCCATAATAATCTCATCATGCGCACGTGCCAAGACCAGAGTGGGCACATTTGCTATATAACGCAACAGTTTTTGTGACAAAACCATTAGTAGAGTTGAAAATACAAGGGAAACCAACTTAACCGCAAAAGTAATTTTTATGTGCACTATGTCATCAAGCACAGCCTTTTATCCGCAAAAAGTCTGTTTGATGGAAACAAATCTCTGGTGGAAAAAGTATTCGGCTGAAAATGAGTAATCGGCTGTTTAGCCGACGCTAGTGGTTAATGACCTATAATGTCAATTTCTATGTATAAAATGTGTCATATCATTAAAAGTACCAAATAGCCCACTATGGAAATATTACGTGTTTGAAGAGTATATTGTTACAAACAATACATCTAAAAAATAAGCCAAATCAAAAAAAGGGTGGTTTTGAGATTCATATTTTTTATTGTGGATAAATTAATGTGAAAATTTGTATTTCAGTATCTAGATATACTCCATATGTCTAACACTATAAGGAGTATAATAACACCAATATGTTATCTGTATTATGTACGGTTCACAGATCATAGGGTCTTACAGGAGGCATGTATAGGTCTAAATAGGCCAATTTCATCATACAATTTGTACTTTTTTTTATTGTGATACAAATGTAGAAAGCATGTTAAAATCCTTCCTCCCAATGAAGTTCCTATGTGAGAATTGCAAGAACAATCTTAGAACCCAAAAATATTTCCCGCTGGTGTGGAATCGCCAAATAAGGAGGCCACCTTGAACAAGTTTTCTGTCACAGATTATTTTTGAAGGTGGAAGACGTGTCATCATATGCTAGAGTGGAGCCTTACCTGATCTCGCCAGTGAAAGCCCCCTTGGCGACTTTGTAGCAGTTCTGTGCGGCCACACCGATCCTGGCATCCAGGTTCGAGCGGGCAAAGTCGAGGTAGACGGTGGGAGCGCCACACACCACCTCTATGAGAGGTGTGAGTGAGTGAGTGGTGGGGGTGAGGAGACAAAAGAGAGGGAGACAGTAGGAGTTAGGAGAACAGCAGAAGAATGGACATCCTTGCAGCTGCTGAGGTCAGTGGAAGGTTGAAGGTTGGTCACATGGCTCAAAAGGTCAGGGTTGTGTTCATTGGGTACCAAATGGAGAAACATGGACTGAAACATGGAGGGGCTATCTGGACCTGTCTGTTCTATAAGAAATGCAAATGTTCATTTTTTGTTGAAAAACGTTTTCCTTTGTGTGTCGTAATGCACACATCCTTGATCACTAGCTAACACATTGATCCCACACAAAACATGCAATCATTTATTTGCTACATTGGGGATGGAGTACATCTGCTCATTGACTTAGATCCATGGTCTGATGGGGGGGGGGAATCGATAGTTACATATCGCAATATTATTTTGGACGATATGATATCGATACTTTAACTCGAAGTATCGATTTGTAAAAATAATAATGTTTTGGCTAGGTAGCAAATACTCTGGTATTTTTCATCCTATTTCTTGTTCTCTATCTTCTTTTTAAATAGTGAGTCAATGTGTTTTCAGCACTTATTTAAATGACTGATCAAAATTCATTTTTCCATGCTCCCTCTTCTCTCTGCAGCAGACATATAGTGAGCAATATGTTAGGAACATCAAATCACAATAACAATCACAGTATCAAATTGCAATACATATAGAATTGTGAGAAACGCAATACATATTGTATCGGCACCAAAGTGTCGTGATAATATTCTATTGTGAGGTCCCTGGCAATTCCCAGCCTTACCCTTATTCATGACTCAAATTCCATCGCATTACATTGAGCCATTGGACGTCCCCTTTAGCCTTGTGAAGGGAAAGGCCCAGCCCTCCCTGATGCTGCCCAAATGCGCTGTCTAAACGCAAATATGCCTCGCACGCAATACAGTTTTGTAAACATTTGGAACTTCACTTTCATATTTTTCAAACACAAAAAATACACTTACTGTATGCAGTTTAGGAAAGTTGTACCCGGCTGCATTTTGAGAAACACATGCAATCCAGCCGGAAATGTGGAATGGACTGGTCTAATGGAAATGCGAGCGCAAGGTGAGAGGATGTGTCATAGCCGAGGCAGTGTGTGAAAACAGCCGGGTGTATTTTAAAGATTCTTTCTCGCTTATGCGAAAGTTAAGTTCCAAAGGTTTCCAAAACTGTATTGCTATTGAAGATTAGTAATGTTTGGGTAGACACCCCTTGGGTTCTCGAGAGCTATTCCCAGCCCTACTACACTGTGGGAAACTCTCATGGATGCTGTTACCCAACAAACATAACTTTACAGAGAGGTGAGGACAGATGTGCACAGCAATAGCAAAGATTATAGAACTAATAGTACATTTTAACAAGCACTTGTTTCTGCCTCCCCACGTTAGTTTCGCCCTTGTGTGGGTGCAAGTGAGCAAGTTAGATAGTGCTATGTATTATTCACATCCAATCCAGTAGGGGCTTGAAGCTAATGAGCTTCGATTGGTCAAGCGTACCTCAATGTCAAAGTATTTGCATAAAGTTCAGCTTTCCCCAATTTTGGTCCAAACCTGTTCATGTCCCTCTCCCATGCTCGCGTCGCCCAACAGTCCCCCGCCCACTTCGCTTGGAAGTTAATGGCTTTCCGAAGTTTCATTGCCCACAGTTTTCAGTTGAGAGGCACTGTAAAAGCCAATTTATGGTTGCCCCGGAAATGCAATCCAGAGACTCCGTACAGAGGGAGTGATGCAATTGCAGAGCCTCCGGAGGACAAATCGAGCTCCGTACCGCATCGCTGTGCGCCTCCAAATGTTTTAACTATGCAGAGGGCTCCGTATAGCAATTGCATTGACATGATTGGTTGACGGTAGGTGGGGGCGGGAGGTCCTTTATAAACACAAACTCACTTTTTGACATTTTCCTTTACAACAGCTCTGCAAAGCGTAAGAAGTATGAAAGCCCTGACTTCTACAGAGGCCGTATTGCAGTAAATGCTATAAGGCCACTGCAGATGACGGATTGACCATGCAGAGCCTTTAAGGCTTCCCCTTTTATCGGTGGTGATAGCCTATCTCAGGGATCATCATCTAGATTCAGCCGCGGGCCGATTTTTTCTTGAGTGGATGGTCAGGGGCCGGAACATAATTACAAATAATTTGTAGACTGCAAATTGACCGCAAGAAGCCCAAACAGATATAATGTTTGACTAAAACATAATCATTTCAAACCTTGCTTACATTTGTATACAATCATGTGTCTCTATTACCCATTGGGTGGCGCACAATTGGCCCAGCGTCGTCCAGGGTAGGGGAGGGAATGGCCGGCAGGGATGTAGCTCAGTTGGTAGAGCATGGCGTTTGCAACACCAGGGTTGTGGGTTCGATTCCCACGGGGGGCCAGTATGAAAAATAAAAAAATAATGTATGCACTCACTAACTAAGTCGCTCTGGATAAGAGCGTCTGCTAAATGACTAAAATGTAAAATTACACGTGGGAATACTTGGGAACAGATTTCTTAAATGAAAATCACGTGGAGCTGATTTACTGGTGTTTTTAGTCTTTTATGTCTATAAAATGTTTTTTTTAAATTAATGTGGTTTTTTGCTCGGAAAACTGGAGGGGCCAAGTAAAACCACCCGCGGGCCAAATTCGGCCCGCCAGTTGGGGAACCCTGGCCTATCCCATAAGCACTGTCCCAGCATAAGGTTTGCTTGTAAGTGACAGTAGATTAAGACTGTTGGAAAGTTTACTCAGGACCAGTGTTTAGCCAGTCATTCCCAGTCCCAAGGCATTGCGGACAAGCTGGCTTATTGGGAATTTCAAGCCCCGGTGGCATCGATGCACTCAGATCTTATGAGAAACTATGCTCAGTCCAATGAGCACAGCTCGCGCTAGGCCAACAGCCCTGCATGGATGGAGCAGTCGAAAACTACACGTCACGTGACTTCAATGTCACGGTGTCGTTTGACACTTACCGTTAAAAAACAGACCGTCACATTTACTCCTTACATAACATGTTTACATGTAAGTATTGGAAATTGGTATTAATCAGTATGGACTGTAAACAACGTATTAGGGCTAATTTTAGACTGAAGATATTTTGAGAGACCAAAAAATTGCATACCGGTTTCATCGTGGAGGCTTGCTGTGTTCAGGGTCGTTATGAGTTCACCCAGGCTCTTCTTGTCACCGTTCATCTTCCAATTTCCTCCTACGAAAAATGTTCTGGACGACATAATGGCTGGGCGGTAGATGATACCGGGAAAACGACGACACGGGCCTAGGAGGTGATGCGCTCGATACAAACAGCAGGCAAACAGAAGCTTCTTCTTCTTCGATGAGGTTTAACGGCAGTTGGCATCCAATAAATATTGCATTACCGCCACCTACTAGACTGGAGTATAACTCCCTTATACTTTGCTTTAAAAATAATAATACAAATAAATAAAATTAAAAATAATAATAATACTAATACCCTACAATCTAACACTACACTAACAAAACATATAAAAAATAAATAAAAAAACATACTCCACTATTTAAATCTATTTAGTCCTACTTCAGGCCAACAGCCTAAAAGGATGGGACACCGTCACTTGACACACCTCTTCTGATGTCAAGTCTTGCACACCCAAATACCTCGCTGCAGCTGCCACCACAACCTCTATTTTCTGCGACTTATGTTCCATCCCTGCAGTACAGTTGATAACCATTGCTATAAATGCCAAAAATCCAATCTTACTGAAACATATATCACTTGCTGGTTTATTCCTCTGTTCTGGTACAGATCTACTACTCACATCACTCCTCTCAGGATCCCTCCCCCTTGACCCATCTTCCTCTACTTTCTTCACTGCCTCAGCATATGACAACTTCTTCACTACTCTAACCCTGGAAACCTCAACCTGCCACTCTCTCATGGGACATTTCTGATCCCCAGCCCCATGGGCACCCCTACAATTAACACATACCACTATTTTCCCCAATGCTACACATTCCTTTGTCTTATGCCCTTCTGCACACTTCTCACACCTAGGAACCTCCCTCCTACACACTGCTGCCACATGCCCATAAGCTTGACACCTGTAACAACGTAATGTATTCGGCACAAAAGCTCGTACAGGATAATTTATATATCCTAACATCACTTTGTCGGGCAAAGACTCAACATCAAAACTCAAAAGAACAGACAATGACTCTTCTGTGTCGCCACTCATGCCATCCTGTCTGCGTCACACCAAACCACAAGCATCACAAACACCGGGATCTTCCCCTTCATTTGGTCAGCTTTCACATTTACCGCTAACCCAGTAATCACTCCTTTCAATGGCGCACTTTTCTTGAGAGCAAAACAATTCACATCTCTTGCCCCCATTCGATTAACACGGAGCGCCTGTGCCCTCTGACCAGTAGAAACAGAAACAATTATCACAAGACCACTTCTGGTTACCCTCACCGATTCCACAGCACCTAACTCTGTTTTCACCCACCCTGAAACCACAAATGGATCAGCCAAAAGGCAAGGGTCCACTTTTTCCAAAAACTTCACTCCTACTGTCACAGACTCATCTTTATCCTGACCCTCGGTGCAATCCTCGGGCTCTGAGAACTTCACCACACCTACCATCTCCGATACTTCTCCCTCATTCACTTCCATTTCTCCTCCTGTCTTCAACTCACTCTGCTTACACTTTCTACCATTCTTCTTTAACAAGCCATCTCCCTTTTTCCGCCATTTTTAACCGACTCAAGCGCACCCTCTTCCTCCCTCTCTCTCTCTCAGACCTCCTCTGCCTCTCTTTTTCCCTCCATTCCTCCTCCGTAATCCAAGTATAGATCTTATGATAATACTGCACTTCTCCTGACATACAGTGAGGGAAAAAAGTATTTGATCCCCTGCTGATTTTGTAAGTTTGCCCACTGACAAACAAATGATCAATCTATAATTTTAATGTTAGGTTTATTTGAACAGTGAGAGACAGAATAACAACAAAAAAATCCTGAAAAACACATGTCAAAATTTTTATAAATGTATTTGCATTTTAATGAGGGAAATAAGTATTTGACCCCTCTGCAAAACATGACTTAGTACTTGGTGTCAAAACCCTTGTTGGCAATTTACATTTATATTTACGTAATTTAGCAGACGTTCTTATCGAGAGCGACTTACAAATTGGTGCATTCACCTTATAGCCAGTGGGATAACCACTTTACAATATGTTTTTTTTGGGGGGGTGGGGTAAGGGGGGTAGAAGGATTACTTTATCCTATCCCAGGTATTCCTTAAAGAGGTGGGGTTTCAAATGTCTCCGGAAGGTGGTGAGTGACTCCGCTGTTCTGGCGTCGTGAGGGAGCTTGTTCCACCATTGGGGTGCCAGAGCAGCGAACAGTTTTGACTGGGCTGAGCGGGAACTGTGCTTCCGCAGAAGTAGGGGGGCCAGCAGGCCAGAGGTGGATGAACGCAATGCCCTCGTTTGGGTGTAGGGATTGATCAGAGCCTGAAGGTACGGAGGTGCCGTTCCCCTCACAGCTCTATAGGCAAGCACCATGGTCTTGTAGCAGATGCGAGCTTCAACTGGAAGCCAGTGGGTTAGACATTTTTTGTAGTTGGCCACCAGGTTTGCACACATCTCAGGAGGGATTTTGTCCCACTCCTCTTTGCAGATCTTCTCCAAGTCATTAAGGTTTCGAGGCTGACGTTTGGCAACTCGAACCTTCAGCTCCCTCCACAGATTCTCTATGGGATTAAGGTCTGGAGACTGGCTAGGCCACTCCAGGACCTTAATGTGCTTCTTCTTGAGCCACTCTTTTGTTGCCTTGGCTGTGTGTTTTGGGTCAATTTCATGCTGGAATACCCATCCACGACCCATTTTCAATGCCCTGGCTGAGGGAAGGAAGTTCTCACCTAAGATTTGATGGTACATGGCCCCGTCCATCGTCCCTCTGATGCGGTGAAGTTGTCCTGTCCCCTTAGCAGAAAAACACCCCCAAAGCATAATGTTTCCACCTCCGTGTTTGACGGTGGGGATGGTGTTCTTGGGGTCATAGGCAGCATTCCTCCTCCTCCAAACACGGCAAGTTGAGTTGATGCCAAAGAGCTCCATTTTGGTCTCATCTGACCACAACACTTTCACCCAGTTCTCCTCTGAATCATTCAGATGTTCATTGGCAAACTTCAGAAGGGCATGTATTTGTGCTTTCTTGAGCAGGGGGACCTTGCGGGCGCTGCAGGATTTCAGTCCTTCACGGCGTAGTGTGTTACCAATTGTTTTCTTGGTGACTTGGTCCCAGCTGCCTTGAGATCATTGACAAGATCCTCCCATGTAGTTCTGGGCTGATTCCTCACCGTGTTTCTTCCATTTGCGAATAATCGCACCAACTGTTGTCACCTTCTCACCAAGCTGCTTGGTGATGGTCTTGTAGCCCATTCCAGCCTTGTGTAGGTCTACAATCTTGTCCCTGACATCCTTGGAGAGCTCTTTGGTCTTGGCCATGGTGGAGAGTTTGGAATCTGATTGATTGATTGCTTCTGTGGACAGGTGTCTTTTATACAGGTAACAAGCTGAGATTAGGAGCACTCCCTTTAAGAGTGTGCTCCTAATCTCAGCTCGTTACCTGTATAAAAGACACCTGGGAGCCAGAAATCTTTTTGATTGAGAGGGGGTCAAATACTTATTTCCATCATTAAAATGCAAATCAATTAATAACATTTTTGACATGCGTTTTTCTGGATTTTTTTGTTGTTATTCTGTCTCTCACTGTTCAAATAAACCTACCATTAAAATTATAGACTGATCATTTCTTTGTCATTGGGCAAACGTACAAAATCAGCAGGGGATCAAATACTTTTTCCCTCACTGTACATCTTGTTCTTGCCTTGTCAAGGGACGCCATTTAATTGGCTGTCACAATCTCCGTACAATCAGCACAAACCCCTCGGGATGTAGCACTCAACAGCGCATCCCACTTGTAAATCACTTTCTTCTTCTTCTTCTTCTTCTTCTTCTTCTTCTTCTTCTTCTTCTTCTTCTTCTTCTTCTTCTTCTTCTTCTTCTTCTTCTTCTTCTGCTTCTTCTTCTTCTTCTGTGGATTTTATATGGCGGTTGGCAACCAACTTTAAGGTGCGTTACCGCCACCAACTGGACTGGAGTGTGGACCAGAGACCGTGAAGGTCTAAATCCTACTCAATAATCTAATCTCCCTAAGGAAACGATATACATAATTAAATACTACATCCCCTAAAGATTTCCCCAGCAGTTCACTTAATCCTGGCTCTTCAACCCCATTACTCCTCAAATCTCCAATAATTGCTCCCTTTCTCTCACATATTTCTGCCACTGAAATAGAACATGTTCCACTGTCTCCATCTCCTCCTGACAATGGTCACACCTCCCAGTCGGATGTTTCCCCACCACTTTCAATGTACTATTTAGCCTTGTGTGTCCCAGTCTCAGCCTTGTGACTACACTTTCCTCCCTTCTCTTTCGGCCTGAGGACCCACCTTTTCCTGGATCTTATACAGGTTTCTTCCCTTACTCTCCCTGTTCCACAACTCTTGCCACTTATTTGTAACCACTGTTCTTATTAATCCCTTGGCATCTGCTTTTCTCAACATTAGGATGCTTAAGAGCCTGCTTGGCAATAATATCCACTTCCTAATTCCCCTCTACTCCCACATGAGCTGGTACCCAGAGGAACATCACAAATACCCCCATCTGTTTCACCCTATACAAACACTGCAAAACCTCATACAATACATCCTGTCTGCTCTGAGACACACATGAATTTATGCTCATCAGTGCTGCACAGGAGTCAGAGCAGATGACTACCCTGTCTGGCCTCACCTCCTCCACCCACTCTGCAGCCAATAGTATGGACAACAACTCCATTGTGTAAACAGATAAATTATCTGTTGCTCTTTTCGTCACTGCCACCTTAAACTCAGGAACACTAACAGCTGCTCCTGTCCTCCCTGTTTTAAGGTCATTATTATCATTACTCCTTCCTCAACATCTCTTACTCTCAAGCAACCCTAGATCTATCACTGGTTGAGGGAGAAACCAAGGTTGGATAGCAGGAAGAAGCACAGTGGGGCTAAACTCCCTCCCAAACAACCCCATCTCTCTCGTCATGCAATTGCCTATCCACCCGAAGCTGGTATTCAGATTGTGTTCATGTTCCCAGCACTCTAGGAGCACCTTTTTTGTAGGATGTGTAACCTTATGTTCTTGTAGATGTATCCAATATGTCATGGCTAGCTGTTGTCTTCTTAACTTTAACAGCATCTCTCCCAACTCTACCTGCATCACTGCCACTGGAGAGGTCCTGAGTGCTCCACAACATATTCTTAGGGCTTGGGCCTGGATTACATCTAGCTTTTTTAAAAAAGATGTCTGAGCTGCTGATCCATGTGCTGTACTTCCATAATCCATTGATGAATTTAACAGCATTATATATATCATTTTACGCCATTCTATCTGCCCCCCACTCCATTCCTGACAAGCAATGCATCACATTCAATCTTTTATTTCCTTTGACTCTGTTAATATGCTCCGCCCATGTCATTCGAGCGTCAAACCAGACCCCCAGGAACCTAAACCCTCTGACCCTATCCAGATTCCTTCCATACAACTTCAAGTATATTTCCTCCCCAACCTTCCTTCTAGAAAAAAACACAGTCTGTGTTTTCTCAACTGAAAACTTGAAGCCCCACCTGAGGGACCACTGCTCTACTTCACTAATCGCTTCTTGAACTCTTCTGGCTGTATGGGTAATATTTCTCCCTCTCTACCACAGCGCTTCATCATCCGCAAACAATGTCCTCGCAATATCAGGTCTCACCTGAGAGAATACATCGTCAATCATAATGGAGAACAACAAAGGACTAATGACACTTCCCTGGGGGGTATCCACCTCATAGCATTCTGACATAGAGCTCTCCCCCCTCACTTGTATTAATCGCCTCAAAAATAAAATCCTTTATCCAGTTAAAAACCCTTCCTCCAACCCCCATGTTATCCATCTTGATAAGTAGGCCTTCCTACCACCTCATATCATAAGCCTCTACATCAAAGAAAACGTCTACCATCACCTCCTTGTTTGCCTGTTCCTTCCGTATGACTGACTCAAGGCACAGTACAGGATCCATCGTTCCCCTGCCTTTCCTGAACCCACTTTGATCTGGTGACATTAGTCCTCTACTCTCCAGAAAGTAAGTCAGCCTTTCCGTTATCATCCTTTCCATAAGTTTACATACGTGAGATGTCAACGCTATCGGCCTATAGCTCGAAGGACTAGTAGGGTCTTTCCCAGGTTTCCGTATTGCTTCCAACTTACAGGCAGTTTCCCTTCCTGCCACACCTTATTGTAAAGGCCCAATACTTTCCCCATTGCAGTGTCACTGAGATGAGCCATCATGATGTAACACATCTCATCCTTCCCAGGAGATGTTACCCCAGCTTTAGCTAATGCTCTCTTTATCTCAGCCAACGTAAAAGGGCTATTCAATGTATCCCCCACCATCTCTCTCTGATCCAGGACCCCCGGATGTTCTCCTCTGACCCTCTCTACCCCACACTGCCCCTCTTCTGTCAGATTATTTGGGCAAACAGAAGCCGTCTTCTCCCCGTCTATTCTTCTTCTTCTTCTTTGGGATTGGGTTGGCGGATCGCATCCAACTTAAAGGTGCATACACCGCCACCTACTGTACTAAAGTGTGAGGCCAGTCACAGCCTACCTACATTAAGTTCTCGTCATTATTACTGTTCCTAAAAGGAAAAACTTGCACCACCAACTAACCCTACACCTATATACCACTACCTCATAAAAATACAAATCACCACCCCAATAACTCTTCTGCAGTAAAATTCTTACATGTAAACAGGTAGCCTACTTCTCTGTAGCTGCCACCTACACTAAAAACCCACTACCCCATTCCATTACTTTGACCCTATCTGCTCCTGCACCATGCCAACGGCCTGGGAGGACGGGACACCACCCCTCAACACATCCTGTAACTCTTCTGAAGTTAAATCTCGTATACCCAAATACTTATCTGCAGCTGCCACCACAGCATCTATTCTCTTTGATTTACATTTGTGCTGGCACAAATCTACTACTCACTGGGATCCTCTCAGGATCCCTCACCCTTGACCCATCCTCCTCCACTTTCTTCATTGCCTCAGCATACAACACCCTCTGCACTACTCTGAACCTGCCCCTCTCACACCGGACACTTCCGATCCCCAGCAACATGAGCACCCCTACCCCCGTCTTTTCTCTAAGCTACCCCCATTCGACTCTTACAACAACAATTAGGGGATTCAATTAAGCTGCCCCAGGTTGAACAAGGCTATGGTCAGTCACATGACCGGGCAAAACCGGTGAGGGAGGCACTCCCTGCTTGGTCATATTGTCAATAATGCAGCATGTTGCACCATTCAGAAACATACAACATCTCTTTTCCATAAAATATATGTTTGAATTTTCAAACTAGTTTTCATTGGGAAGGCAGATAAAGCGCTTTTATCAAAAGCAATCACTTTTGCACATGAAAACACAGAATCCTACTCATTACTCCAAGTGCTTAACCTACGTCACTATTGTTCTGAGCTGACTTCGCTGTCGACCAGAATGGGGCACCTGGCTCACACCCGGGAGCCAGCCCGGTTCCAAATCGAATGCAATGAATGCTAACCCAATTCACCCAGGGCAAAAAAACACACCCTGCCCCCTCTCACCCAGCCACCCCCTCCCATGTACCCCGCACCTCCCCCATCATACCGAGACGTATCATACCTCCCTCAGCTTCTTCAACCCACCCCTCTATTTGGTATTTAGTATTTTAGCAGCAGCTACTCTTCCTGGGGTCCACACAAAACATGAAACATGAAGTAATACAGAACATTAATAGACAAGAACAGCTTGTCACATAGCCTACATATCAGTACACACACATAATATCTAGGTCAAATAGGGGAGAGGCGTTGTGTGGTGAGGTGTTGCTTTAACTGTTTTTTTTTTAAACCAGGAAACCCTGGTGGCATGTGTGGTGGGTTAAGCGTGTCTGTCAGTGCTGTGTGTAAGTTGACTATGCAAACTATTTGGAATTTTCAACACATTAATGTTTTTTATAGAAACAAGAAGTGATGCAGTCAGTCTCTTCTCTATTTTTTGCCAAGAGAGACTGGCATGCCAAGTATTGATATTAGTTCTCTGATTACAGTTAAGAGCAAGATGTGACACTATGTTCTAGGCCAGCTGTAGTTTTCCTAGGTCCTTCTTTGCAGCACCTGACCATATGACTGGGTAATAATCAAGATAAGATAAAACTAGATCCTGCAGGACTTGTTTGTGGAGTGTGGTGTCAAAAAAGCAGAGCAATCTCTTTATCACGGACAGACCTCTCCCCATCTTCACAACCATTGAATCAATATGTTTTGACCATGACAGTTTACAATCCAAGGTAACACCAAGTAATTTAGTCTCCTCAACTTGCTCAACAGCCACATTATTCATTATTAGATTCAGCTGAGGACTAGAATTTAGGGAATGATTTGTACCAAATACAATGCTCTTAGTTTTAGAGATGTTCAGGACTAGTTTATTACTAGCCACCCATTCTAAAACTGACTGTAACTCTCCGTTTAGGGTTGCAGTAATGTCACTAGCTGTGGTTGCTGAAGCGTATAGGGTTGAATCCTCCGGATACATAGACACACAGGCTGTGTTTAATGCCAGTGGCAGGTCATTGGTAAAAATAGAAAAGAGTAGAGGGCCAAGAGAACTGCCCTGCGGTACACCACACTTTACATGTTTGCCATTAGAGACGCTTCCATTAAAGAAAATCCTCTGTATTCTATTTAATAGATTGCTCTGATTCCATGACATGGCAGAGGTTGAAAAGGCATAACACATATGTTTTTTCAACAACAGGTTATGGTTAATAATATCAAAGGCTGCACTGAAATCTAACAGTACAGTTCCCACAATCTTCTTATTATCAATTTCTTTGAACCAATCACCAATCATTTGTGTCAGCGCAGTACATGTTGGATGTCTCTCTCTCTATAAATATGTCGAAAGTCTGTTGTTAATTTGTTTATAGAGAAATAGCATTGTATCTGGTCAAACACCATTTTTATCAAAAGTTTGCTAAGAGTCGGCAGCAAGCTGATTGGTTGGCTGTTAGAACCAGTAAAGGGTGCTTTACCATTCTTGGGTAGTGGAATGACTTTGGCTTCCCTCCAGGTCTGTGGACACATTTTTTTCTCCAGACTCAAATTAAAGATATGACAAATAGGAGTGGCAATATAATCCGCTACCATCCTCAGTAGCTTTCCATCTAAGTTGTCAATACCAGGTGGTTTCTCATTATTGATGGACAACAATACCTTTTCCACCTTGCCCACATTAACTTTACAAAATTCTAAATTACAATGCTTTGCCTTCAGTATTAGGTATTCTATGCATGAATATGATGGCTCACAGTGTGTTGTTGGCATTTCATGCCTAAGTTTGCCTACTTCGCCAATGAAATAGTAATTAATGCAGTAATCGACAACATCCGTCCCCTCTCTGTCCCCACCTCACCCCACCACACTCCCCTAGTGAAATAATAAGTACATATACGCACATCATTTTAATGTAATTAGTTGCCATATCCTCAAGGTAATGGAGGAAGTGTTGCCAGATCTTTTCAAATTTGGAAATTTGGTCCTAACAAAAATTGTTATTGAGCTTGGTGGAATCCCGGGTCTCAAAATCTAGTAGGGTGTGTGTGGTATCAAATCCTAGATGATCTGCTGCCATTGTGCCCTTGAACAAGGCTAGAGACTGCTCTAGGAGTGCTGTAGGCCACTAGCCTAGCTTTATAATTAAAAAAATCCCATTGCGAAATAATGCTTTTTAGCCTATTTATTGATGGAAATACCAGTTGATGGAAATACATTTGACCGGTCATGCTTATCGGTCTATGGGTTAATTTTCATAATTTAGTGGAATTAAATTGGCGCTTGTGTATATTCGTTCTGTATCTTATTTATCACACATGCACAGCATACAGATACAGAGCCTTGTAGCGGAAAATCTGTCAGACAGCACTTTTATAAGCCCAATCATTGCGCAACTATTTTAAATGCAATCTGTGTTAAAAATAGTTTTTGTGCCACGATTAAAAAGAGCTACTATTTTTATTTCTCAACTGGTAATTGAAGATTGCTTCCCATTGGCCATTCAAAAGCATGGGCAATGGAAGGCAGGCTTCGTCAGGGTGTCACTCACCACTTTGCAATGAGCTGGAGGCAGTAGGCATTTTGAAAACATATAGCTATTTAATTGTTTGAAACCTGAACGTTTTACCTATATTATGAGGCATGTTTTACCTTGCTTCAAAGTAGCCTAGGCAAAATCCGACCATATCCGTGGAGGCAATTATTTTATAAAGACTTCCATATGCCATTGAAACCAGTAGCCTATTTCTCTCATGTTCTATTGGTTTTCAACTGTCTTTCATTGTCAGGTAGCCAAATGCACATTTGCGTGTAGTCTACTGCCTTGTGCGCATTGCTGTGTGAATAATGTTAAGAAATAGTAGTTGATCAACATTGTAAGCTAAATGTTCTGATCTGTTGCATCAGATTCATTGCATTTTAAAGTTTTTTTTTTATGTAGCCTAGGCCTACTTGTTGTATGAATTTGGGATCTATCATCGCATAACTGTCACGACAAGCTGACCAATAGAATAGGTAAACTTTTCTACAATGGGGGATAGTAGATTGACATAGGCTCATAGGCGGTGCGTCCATAGGCTAGGGGATGCTTTCCCTAAGTAAATTGAATTAAATTGGCAAAATTATATAGCCTAATTAGCCTAATCCTGTTGATACAGAAAGAAATAAAGTCATTCAAAGGCTACTGAATGATTTGGTCGCAGAGGATCATTAGCTTCCCCTGGCCTTAAAAAAATACAATAAGTTGTAGATTGTTTTAAATCGCATTGCCTACAGTAGGAAGGAAAGGCAGCACGCGTAATTTTAGCAGCGCACGCAACAAATACCAAATAGATGATTATTGAGTTGCAACTGTCAGTGAAAAATAGAGAGGCCCAGCCAGGTATATCACAATATTTTAAAATTCAGTAGCGGAAAAACATAATTTGGAGAGCAAATGGCTATTGCTGTAAAGAGAAGCCAATGAAAAGACTCTAATCTGTATTTTAGTTATCAAAATTCGCAACTTAATTGTGCGAACAACAGTAGGCCTAGGCCTATAGCCTATCTTATTGGCACCAAAGGAGAGCATCGGCCATATCACTGGTGAGTGGGCACTTTGTTTTTGGACAATTTATAGCATCCCTCTGTTTGAGCAGTGTGTTTGAGTAGGCTAAACTAGCTAGCTGCATTTGCTAGCTAAGTAAGTTAAACTGAAAGTGAAAAAAAAAAGACAATCTTTCTCTCTCTCTATCTCTCTCTTGCTTCTCCTCCATTTTGGAAGAAATTAATTTGTTAACTGTTCAACTATTGTCTTTCTCTCTCTTTGAGTCAACTACTCACCACATTTTATGCACTGCAGTGCTAGATAGCTGTAGTTTATGCTTTCAGTACCAGATTCATTCTCTGATCCTTTGATTGGGTGGACAATATGTCAGTTCATGCTGCAAGAGTTCTGATAGATTGGAGGACATCCTCCGGAAGCTGTTGAGAAGTCTTTTGGACCTAGACTTGGCACTCCGGTACCGCTTGCCGTGCGGTAGCAGAGAGAACAGTCTATGACTAGGGTGGCTGGAGTCTTTGACAATTTTGAGGGCCTTCCTCTGACACCGCCTGGTATAGAGGTCCTGGATGGCAGGAAGCTTGGCCCCAGTGATGTACTGGGCCGTACGCACTACCCTCTGTAGTGCCTTGCGGTCGGAGGCCAAGCAGTTGCCATACCAGTCGGTGATGCAACCAGTCAGGATGCTCTCGATGGTGCAGCTGTATAATTTTTTGAGGATCTGAGGACCCATGCCGAATCTTTTCAGTCTCCTGAGGGGGAATAGGCTTTGTCGTGCCCTCTTCACGACTGTCTTGGTGTGTTTGGACCATGATAGTTCGTTGGTGATGTGGACACCAAGGAACTTGAAGCTCTCAACCTGTTCCACTACAGCCCCGTCGATGAGAATGGGGGCGTGCTCAGTCCTCTTTTTTTTCCTGTAGTCCACAATCATCTCCTTTGTCTTGGTCACGTTGAGGGAGATGTTGTTATCCTGGCACCACACGGCCAGGTCTCTGACCTCCTCCCTATAGGCTGTCTCATCGTTGTCGGTGATCAGGCCTACCACTGTTGTGTCGTCTGCAAACTTAATAATGGTGTTGGAGTCGTGCCTGGCCATGCAGTCATGGGTGAACAGGGAGTACAGGAGGGGACTGAGCACGCACCCCTGAGGGGCCCCCGTGTTGAGGATCAGTGTGGCAGATGTGTTGTTACCCGTCAGGAAGTCCAGGATCCAGTTGCAGAGGGAGGTGTTTAGTCCCAGGATCCTTAGCTTAGTGATGAGCTTTGAGGGCACTATGGTGTTGAATGCTGAGCTGTAGTCAATGAATAGCATTCTCACGTAGCTGTTCCTCTTGTCCAGGTGGGAAAGGGCAGTGTGGAGTGCAATAGAGATTGCATCATCTGTGGATCTGTTGGGGCGGTATGCAAATTGGAGTGGGTCTAGGGTTTCTGGGATAATGGTGTTGATGTGAGCCATGACCAGTCTTTCAAAGCACTTCATGGCTACAGACGTCAGTGCTACGGGTCGGTAGTCATTTAGGCAGGTTATCTTAGTGTCCTTGGGCACGGGGACTATGGTGGTCTGCTTGAAACATGTTGGTATTACAGACTCAGTCAGGGACATGTTGAAAATGTCAGTGAAGACACTTGCCAGTTGGTCAGCACATGCTTGGAGTACACGTCCTGGTAATCCATCTGGCCCTGCGGCCTTGTGAATGTTGACCTGCTTAAAAGTCTTACTCACATCGGCATGGCTGTTCTGTTACAGTTTTTCTCAATTGCTAAAACACTAAACCCTATTGTCTGAACCAAATGCTCAGTTGCCTGAACCCACTGATTGAATCAATCACTCTTTTGGCAAAACCATAAGCACTTTTCACCTGTTTAGACACAACTTGCCAACACATTTTCATTGTGATGCACCCGTGCTGCATAATGGTGAGCACATGTGACAAAAGTCAAACACAATTAGAGCACAGGTATCACCACTTGAACACAACAACTCAAAATTGATCACACTTGTGGCTAATGATGTGAGGGAACATATACAGTAAGCCAGTTCAGAGAGCACTGGTTTGTGAGGCCCTACAATGGATAGAAATCTGAGAGGAAGAGTTCGTGTGAGAGGAGGTCGAGGTGGTCGAGGTGGTCAGCGAAGACAAAGAACAGTAATATCTGATGAAATCAGAGCTACTGTGATTGACCATGTTCTTGTCCATGGTATGAGCATGAGGGAGGCTGGACAAAGGGTACAACCAAACATCAGTAGATTCACTGTGTCCACCATAATCCGAAGATTTAGAGAAGAGAACAGGTAATTACCTTTTTTTGACATTATAGTACAGTATGTAAATGTTGACAGCAATTACTGTATGACATACTATATACTGTACCACAGTATACTGTAAGTGAATATATGTTTCAGTACATCACTGTACCAATGTACTGTAGTATTGTAATGGAGGGTTGGTCTAACTGTTTGTAGGCCTAGTATTCCATGTATATTTTTTGTAACTCCATGTTCTCTTTTTGTAGAATTGAAAGACTGCCACATGGGGGTGGGAGGACAGGTATGTTCTCCCCACACCAAGAGACCCTAATTGTTGATATGGTCCGTAAGAAAAATGCCATTAAACTGAGCGAAATTCAGCAGAAGATCATTGAGGACCATTTACATTTTGAGGGTATCAACAGTGTCAGCCTCTCTACTGTTGATCGTGTCCTCAAGCGCAACAGACTGCGCATGAAACAGCTATACAGAGTGCCCTTTGATCGCAACTCAGACAGAGTCAAAGAGCAAAGATTCCAGTATGTACAGGTTGGCATATATCCAGACACATTCAATGTTGATTACTCTAAGTAGTGATTTACTGTAGTGGCCTAAATCACTTTTTTCCGTATCACTTACAAAACTATATCTATTTCTACAGAGGGTTTTTCAACTGGATGCAATGGAAAGACCCCATCAATACATCTACATGGATGAAGCTGGGTTTAATCTCACCAAAAGGAGAAGGAGAGGCCGTAATGTGATTGGCCATCGGGCCATTGTTGGTGTTCCTGGGCAGCGTGGTGGCAATGTCACATTATGTGCTGCCATCAGCAATCATGGGGTTGTCCACCATCATGCCAACCTGGGGCCCTACAACACTCACCAGCTCCTCATTTTCCTCAATCACATGCGAGATGCTTTGTTAGGGCAGCAGGATGAGCATCCCATCTATGTTGTTGTTTGGGACAATGTGAGTTTTCACAGAGCCCTCCAGGTTAGAGAGTGGTACAATATGAACCAAGGTTTTATCAATCTTTGCCTTCCACCGTACTCCCCTTTCCTAAACCCCATTGAGGAATTCTTCTCCTCATGGCGGTGGAAGGTATATGAACGCCAACCTTACACCAGGGTAAATCTCCTGCAAGCCATGGGACTTGCCTGTGGTGACATAGGTGTGGAGGCATGCCAAGCCTGGATACGGCATGCCAGGGGTTTTTTCCCCGTTGCCTGGCCAGACAAAATGTGGCCTGTGATGTGGATGAAGTCCTGTGGCCTGACCCAGTACGGAGACATGATGCTGTGGCTGAGTAATGCACTTATTAGTATATTTTTGTACTTTATTTTTACATGGGCTTACTGTACACAAGCGGCAAACGCATAAGATTTCTGTTTGTTTTTACAAGTGCTACATGTAAATGCACAATATTTCTGTTTTGTCTTTTTGTACAAGTGCTAAATGCACAGGTTTTTTTGTTTTGCAACATGCATTTAGCCTACAGTGAACAATAAACATTTATTTCTCCAGCTTCATGTCCTGAGCATTGTGTTTTCTATTTTTCTACGTAGTGTTTAGTGACTGTTCAGTAGTGTTTTTTATTTTGATTGACTCGGGGCACGATTTGACAACATAGTTCAGTTTTGAGCACAGATTGAACTGTTTTGAGGTGAAAGTTTGGTTTTGCAAGAAGAGTCTGAGGTTTTGTGAATGTAGCTTGAAAATTGGGTTTTGTGTTCACAGTTAAGAGAAAAGGAGAGCAGCTTTCAAGAAATGTGTCTTAGCAATCGAGAAAAACTGTAAGATGAATTACCATAATCGAAATGTGATTTCTGTCATTCTGAGCACCGTGGGTGGACGCCCTAACCAGGTTACGCACCCAATGCATATGGATCCGGTAAAGTAAAATGCTGCTGGTCAAATGTCCAGTGCCACATTTTCATAATGGAAACCCTGCTCTACATATACCTTGCAAGAACAAGACTTTAGTGAAGAAAGAATTCAGCAACTCTTGGAGGACAGTGAGGGGATTCGATTAATGTCCTGGGCATGTTTGTTACAATAAGTCCTCCAGAAAGAGGTTTGCATTTGAAATACAACTGTATACATTTGGCCAAACTTTTTCTAAATGGTTGACTGTCAAAGCACAAATACACAGACATGGTGTTAATGCAGAATTCTATGTTTATTAGAAAGGTTTTTCAACAAACATTGCAATTTTACAGAGATACTGCAGATGTGTAAATGTGCTTATTGGGAGGGAATGTATTGGCATCTGATATGTAACACCTCAACAACGCTTTTCCCTGAAGTATGATACAGGCGTTGCATTTTGTTTTTACATAATGGATTTGCCTGGTGATAGGTGATTGCAGCCATTTTTGGGGCAAAGTCAGAGGGTGCTGCTGGTTTGCATGTATCATCATATATCCAAAACGGCAACAGTCATATTCCTGTGGCACACATACATTGGATATGTGTGACCAAACAGCACTGTACATCAACTCTGCACTCTAATAAATTACCTAAATGTAAATAAATGTACATATCAACTTTCAGCTAATAAAATGCGGGCTTTATACATCAAAGATCTCAAAACAATAAAAATGTATCTGTAATACTAAATCTTTATTGATGTTCATTATATTTCTGTATTTATTTCCCAAGTTTTTATTGTCAAAAATCTATATGTGTAATTGTCACTCTCACCTTAGATACAAGTAGAGCATATTTTTAAATTAATTTGTTATTTAAAATAATGACTTAAAATATCCTATTTTTTGGTGTTTGTCATTGTCTAGATATTGATAGTCTCAACAATAACTTAAAAACTCTTGTGTACATGTAGTGGGGATGTATCTTGTGCTGTTGTCGATGCCATTTATGCAGTATGTTCTATGAAGTCCCATTCCCCACCTCTCACATTTCCATACATAGATGAGAAAGAGGGAGCGAGAGAAGGGAAGATCTAGCGATAACAAATGACGTGAAATGGTACGACAAACATCCTCCTGGTATCTCCCCAATCCCAAAATGAGCATCCTTATTTATCAGGTTGTTTCCCCCCCCCCTCCCTTCCCCTCTCCTCCTCTAGCTCCATTCATCCCCCCTCTCCCTGACTCCCCATCTCCTAATGTCGCCTCTGGAGCACCAGCTCAGTTCCAGATCTTCAGGAAGCTATCCCAGGATCCTGTGCAGATACCCAACCCATCATCTGGCACCCCAATGCAGCTCACTCTGTTGTCATGGCCAGACAGAACACCTGAGAGAGAGAGAGAGAGAGAGAGAGAGAGAGAGAGAGAGAGAGAGAGAGAGAGAGAGAGAGAGAGAGAGAGAGAGAGAGAGAGAGGGATGAGAGAAGAAGTCATACACACTGATGCAAATTCTAGTTTATTTTCCCTTTTCACCCGTGTTTCTTTAATTGACTGCCTCCACAAACCTCTCATCCAGACTTTTTAAAAACGTTACGCTTTCTCCCTTTCATTGCCTCTGTTTCAACCACCTACTTCTGCCATCTATCACCTGGTCTGCCTCCCTTTCTTTACATATACTGTTCTGTCTTTGTTTCTCTCTGCCTCTACTCTCTTTTCCCCCCATCCCCTCAGTCCCCTCCTCTCTCTCTCACTCTTTTCTCTCACACTTTTACTCACCGACTTTCTCTGCCTTCAGGGAATCCCAGATGTTGCAGTTGAAGTTGTCATAGCCGGCAAAGATGAGGCGTCCAGAGCTGGAGAGGGAGACTGACGTGACGCCAGCATTCAATGCAGCGTCCTGGTAGCCATTGACCTCCTGGTCGGCACGGAGGTCATACATCTTGAGGGTGCAGTCATCGGATCCTGTGATAACTGCAGTGCCACTAGGGAAGAACTGGGGTATGACAAAAAGAAGAGGAGAGTATGTATTGTTTTGTTTTGACATTTATTGAGCTTGAAGATTAGTTGCCTGGTGATTGGACTGAGTTGCAGAGTACAGACTCCTTGGAAAGATTTGGTGTTGTGATGCTAAACTATGTTTCGATTTTGGATCGCACTGCTCCTGTTTTGCTTATATTGTAGTCGGGGGGTAGTCTCAACCGGAGCTTGAACCCAGAATCTTGTGACTGCAACCCAACACCTTGAAGAGGTCGGTAGTTGTTGGGTTAAGGTCACTACAATATATAGACAATTCAGAGTCTTTCTGACCAGGAAAAACTCTGGGCCCTGTCTTTTGTGCTCACCGCAATGGCGTTAATGTCACTCGTGTGGCCGATGAAGGTCTGCTTGCAGCCACCATCTCTTACATCCCACAGCTTGGCGCTGGAGTCACAGGCCCCTGAGATGAAACTGTTCTGGTCTGGAGACACGGCCAGACACATACAGTCACCCACGTGGCTCTTGTAGATCACCTTCTGCTTGCCAGTCTCCAGATCCCACAGGCAACAAGTGGTGTCACCGGATGCAGTGAGGATCTCATTGTCGCTCAGGAAGCGGCTATGGGAAAGGTAGCCTGAGATGGAAGGAGACAGACAGAGATATTATTTATTCTACTTATTTCCTACATATTTTTAGGACATCCAATTTATGAACACGATTTTAATGAATTCTCTGAATTGTAGTTGGTCACAGAGTTGACCATAACCCAGTTGGTCATGAGTTGACCATAACCCAGTTGGTCACGGAGTTGACCGTAACCCAGTTGGTATCGGAGTTGACCATAACACGGGTGAAGCAAACAATGTACTAGGGTAGCTACCTTCATGTGCGTCCAGCTCCCTGAGGGTCTTTGGGCTAGCAGCCTTGATGTTGACGATGGTGCACATGTTATCCAGACCTCCGCTGGCCACCAGATTGCCAGAAGGGGCCATGGAGCAACTCATCACCCAGGAGGACTTGAGGGGGACGGCATATACCTGGAGGGCAGGGAGAAGAACGCTTAACCACTCACTTTCTAGTTCACTTTGTCTCAAGGTTAGAAGACTTAAGATACCTAGCTAGCTGACTTTTATCATATAAATACATTCGTAGAGTGTGTAGTCAAAGTCAAGACAATCTGAAACAAAAGTCAATACTGCTTCCACACATCGGTGGTTTAAGGAGGGATTTACTCCATACACTAAACCAAATGGAAAGCTCTCTATAGAAATCCTATGCATTATTAAGAAAACAGTTAGAACTGTGAAAATAATGACTGATCAGTGATCATCCCTTACCTTGTTGCCAGTGTAGGTGTCCCAAATAAGAAGCTTGCCATCTTGTGAGGCACTGACCATGTGCCTGTTGGAGAGAGAAAGAGAGTTAAACAAGTGGTCAGTCAGTGTATCAAATTCTGTGTGAACAGGGTTTAGGCATGAGATCCAGTATGAATCTGGTTTAATACTTTGACAATGCAAAATTTGAAAAAATGAAGGCCTTTCAAAAGCCTTTTCATTGAACCCCATAACACTTGCATGTTATCGTGGACACATTAAACAATGGGACTTTTCGATGTCAGAGTCCATTTGGTTTGAGTGGTGCATCAAACGACCCCTCTTATCGACCTTCTCTATCTTGCGCAAAGTAGACCTTCTCTATGTTGTTCATTAGTCCCTATATCACACTGGCTAGTGGTAGTGGTGGGGTGTCTATGGTGAGCTAGACTGTCCCTGACGCTATCCTGATTCTCAGCTATCTGGACAAGAACTCCTTCTCACCTGTTATCAGCGGACCAGTGCAAGCCGTAGATTTTGGCCAAGTGGCCCTTCAATGTCTTTCTGTTCTTCAGCTGGACACGGGGTGCAGCCGCCACACCAGATGCTACAGCGGCCATGGTGGTGTCATTGACCGCCTTGCGGGCTGCCTAGTGATGGGAGGGGGAGATACAGATAGGAGAGGAATAAGATTAGTGAAGAGTAAAATAGTTGTAGAAAAAGAAGCATAAATTGTTTGGAGCAGAATGTTCTCCATACTTCTGTTGTATTTACATTTTTCAGGAACCAAACACTGCTTAAAATGTCTTAGTATAACTTTAGCTCAATACCAGTTTCGGTATGTGGAGGAAATTAAATGTAAGCTATACGTTCTGAACTCTGTAGGTACAACACATACATAAATTATTGTGCATTATTGGTACTGTGATTCCTAGTTATTTATCTGATGATGAGGCCTTTTTTGACTGGGGGTGATATTGAATATTGTTACAGAAATGTGCTTGATGAGTATGTCTTGTGGTAACTATTGTCATGGCGACCCCAACATCAACGCATGCAGTGCTAGGAAGACTCACTTCAATCTGTGTCTTCAAGCCATCGGCCTCCTTTTTCAACGTGTCCATTTCACCCATGGCAACGGTTGATAGGGGCTGTTACCGCTGGAGAAAGAAACTAGTAGACTAGAAGATAGGGAGAAAGGGAAAAGGATAAAAAAAATTGATATATTCTGAACTTATTTGATTGCATACATATTTATACAAACCAGGGCTTGGCAAAAATGCTGTCCTCATTGTAAAATTAAATATAATGTAGAACTCAATAATATAAGGAAGACCTTCAATAGAACTAAGAATTCATGTTCTCAAATATGTACAGTAGATATATACAGTAGATATGTACAGTAGATATATACAGTAGATATATACAGTGGCCACCTGTTTGGGGAGAACATACTGTGACTGGACTCATTGCTCCAGTAACCCCCCATGGCCCCTGACATCCTAAACTAAATCACTCAGGTGCTTGGTCATCTAGTCTGGTGTGAGAGCTTGGCCTTCTTGAGTATGGTACGAGGTATAATCCCACAACCGCTGTGCTAGAAGTCTAATATGCAGAATTAGTGACATATCCAAGCTCTACCTTCACCTATCTGAAGATTAGGGCCAATTACTGGCCATCTTATCTGTAACACATAAAGCCATTTTGGTTTTTATAGGTCACTACGGAAGTGTTGTCTGTCTTTCGAGAGTACTTGCTATTTTTTACTTAGAATGACTCTTTTACCACAACTTTACAACTTTACTTTATTACTTTTATTTTCCTATTCATGACTTCAATTATTTTTATTTTTTGTTACAATTAAAACAAGTTTAAGACACAATTGACCATGAACCTTCTTCTCTCACCCCTCACCCTGACTTTCAATGCCTTTTAAGAGAGAATAATTATTGATCAAGACATAATTAGTGCTTAGCAGTCTATGGCCCTAATACTCTTAATTGGATGCTGACGTTTTCGTAATTGGAGGCCAATTACCAACACACACCACTTTCTAATTCGTTTAAAAGGTTAACAACGAATCTAGAAAAAATGTGTCCAACTACTAAAGGTATTACTTTCACGGAAACAATTGTTCACGTGTTGAACAAAGCATAGGTGTTCAGTAGGAAGTTTGAAGTATGACGAGAGCCAGGGAAACAGCGGGCGAGGAGGGGTGGGCACAACCCACTGGGCTCAAACTGGTTAAATCAACGTTGTTTCCACATTACCCCCCCCCCCCCAAAAAAAAAAAAATGCGATGAAGTTGAATCAATGTGGAAAACTGATTAGATTGGCAAAAAGTAATCAACGTAAAGGAATTTCTGGAATTTGTGTCTTTTTTGTGTGTCTTTTAACCTAAATCCAATGATACAGTTCAAATTATTTTGATTTCATGTTGAATTCACGTTAGTTGACAACTCAATCAAATGTAAATCAAAACTAGATGTTGAAATGATGTCTGTGCCTAGTGGGAAGAGAGCTTTAAAGCCCCAGAACTTAAGGGAGGCTTTTCCAGTCAAATCTTCTGTCATCCGATTACTGACTGCTCTTTACCCCTGGATCAGAAAGGGGGAGTGAGGGAGGGGGGAAGAGAGACAGAGTGGATAGAGGGTGCAAGAATATGCAAAGATAGGGTCTATCAGGTAGACATTTGAGTTTTCAAAAGTCTTCTCCTTCAGTTTCCTGTTTGGTCATTTCCTTTGAATATATCTTTGCACAAATGCACAGAATGGCCTCTATTCCTCTTTGTCTAGATAGAAGTACTCTAGAAGTGCACCATTCTCTTAGCATGGCTGCAGAATTAAAGAAGACTTCAATGCATAGAATCAATATCTGTAAGACATTTCCACCTGCAAAAATCCTGTTGTCAAGCGAGAAACAACTGAGAAATAAAGTTCTACAGTTTGCTGCTTTCAGTCGTGATTTTTTTCTGCTGTTCTTCTTTTACTGGAATCAATGGGGGAGGTTTTGCAACCTTCATGATAAAGTTGATAATGCTTCTGCATGCTGTTGTTACCTAATAAAGGAAACTGATTCTGAGAAGAAAAGCACTTGATGTCACTACCTACTTCTCTCTGCCTCTCTCTCTCTCGCTCTCTCTCTCACACTTGCACAGACATCAGTCAACAAGTTTTCCATGGACTACAGCACACTTGTTTCATGCATGCCATTAGAATTCATTTTCCGATGGAAATGAGCACCATTGAGCACTCCAATTACTACGGTTGTCATTGACCGACCCTTGAGTAGTTTATTTCGCTCATATTCAATCCATTGGCCCGTACTGCAAATCAGATGAAGTTCCATTCTTTCAACTATGAAATCTTATCATGGATGAGAATACTGAGATAGGTAATGGGATAGTTTCCATGATTATGTGGATCCATGTTCGTAATCATCAGAGGAGTCAATGTAGTTCCACATAGTTCCATGTAAATGCCCAGAAGAATTTGCAACGAAAGTGGCCAAAAATCACTCACCTTTCCACACAAAATGTGGTCCTTCTTCTTTTTTGGGCTTTTCCGCCTCAGTAGCCCTTTGGAGCAGCTTTTTATTTTCCACAATACTCAAATCAGCCCTGCTATCCTTCTCTCTCTCTCTCTCTTTCCTCTTACGCTTTCACCCACAGACTGGTTGCAGGCAACCTGTGAAAACTCTCTCTCCCTTCCTCCTGTGAGGAACAGATGAGGATTGGAGGGGATGAAGGAGATCAGGGATGAAGGGATAAGCTCGAAGATGGAAATAGAGAGAGGGAAAGAGAGAGAGCAGAGAGCAGGGAGCATGACAAGAGGAGGTAGGTAAACCGATTGGAGGAGGAAATCAGGTTATGAGGTCAAAAGTCAAGAGCAGGTATAGAGAGGAGGAACGAAGGGAGAGAGGGACAGGTGGAGGTGTAAATGTGAGAATATTAGAAAGTAGAGCGATACTGAGGAGTTTGAGATCCAATCCAGTAGAGAGATGCAAGGTGGTAAAGAGTGGCATTGATAGTGAGAACGCATCATTTATTACATCATATCAATGGCTACTACATAAAGCTGGTAGAGGAACACATTTGATGTCTTCCACATTCAATTCCACATCATTCAACAGTATAATATTAAGGTCTGCAAGGAGATGGTATTTTTTTTTTCTGACCTGGACTGGCTCATGATTTATATCACCATATATTGAAACAAAAATCTTCGAGCCAAATTGGATGGTAGGCCTACTGTACACATCACTAACGAGTGGTGTTTGGATTCTTCTCCAGTCTATCAATGGCAGCCTTCATTTCTGGTCATCTGATGCAGCAGTCAGAGATTGCCAGACATCATAGTATTATTGTCTGACTGTATTGGTGGGGCAGTCAAACTTTGTCTGGTTTCTGAGAGATTGGCAGAGGTTGAGGTTGAGGGGGGTTGAATTCATTTGTCAGAGCTAATGAGTTGAGCCCAGTTAATCAGGATCCAATTGGATATCCGGGGAATCTGAAATCTCGTTAAGGAATTGGAGCAGTCCAACCAGAACGTGCGTCACAAGTGACACAGAAAAGACAAGATGAAAATGGATCAAGAAATCGAGGGATCGATTGTGGGTTAAAATAGAGATTTGGGTGTGAAGATTCCAGTGCAGTTACAGAATTAATTTGGGTATAAATGGCAAGCCTTTGCAGTTGTGGTAGATAAAAGGAGAATTCTACCGTTAGAGTTGATAATCTTTTCTCAGCCATGGGAAGTAAACTGACTTGTGGCTCTGAGGGAGAGATTTCACAGATCCCACAAGATCGGGGCGGGGTTAAAGATCAGGATGGATGGGAACGAGAAGTTTGGGGGGGGGGGTGCTGTTGCAGTAATACCTGTAATATTACAGCAGTATATAGATTCAGATGTACTCGCAGTAAGAGTTCAAGAGGTCATTGGTGCCTTGATACGTTGGCGCAATTACCACTCGATGAAGTAACGCAAGATGTTGCTTGAAATGCCAATTCGCTGCAAGGAATGCCAATGACATTTAACAAACAAATCTTGTACCTAGATGCACACAATATGGCCTAATACTGATATTCTAGATGGCGCCATGCAACGATTACTTTATAAGTCGTATTAGATCCCATGTGAGGAGAAGTCTTGTGCAAACACATCTATTCTTTGCAATGCAATCTCTGGTATTAACAAGACAATACACCTTGATCTCCTAGTAAAGAAGGAGTACAAGTGAAAACCTAAACGATCAGGAATTAAGATCCTAGTTGCAGTGTGCAGAAATAGTGAAAAGTAGCTGAATCCTCTTCAATGGAAAGCATGCAAAAAGTTATTTTGATATATAGTAAGGAGGTCATGCATTTGGTTGCACCATAGAACCAATCACTGATCCTGCCTATTTCTACAGGTTCCATATCAGGGCGATCTACCAATCACCCTGCACCGTGGCATGTGTTGTGGGGTCAGAAATAGTTAAGGGTTGAGGTGACTGTTGGTTTGCAGCACACATAGTGAAACGACCTTGGATTGGATTCACGCCTTCACCAGTCAAAAGGCCTTGATCTATAATCCATTGATTTGACAGATTATGCACTACCTGGCTACCACCAGGGGGCTGTGGACCATGAGATTCCAATAAATACGTGATAAAGTTGTAACTATTTTCATGAGTGGCACTGATGGCCAAATGTGATATCTTTGAATAACCTCTACATAAAAGACACAATCATTTCTTTATCTTTATTGTTCAGCATTGATAAAAGTTTCAATAGGCATGAAACGCTTGCACCCTGGCCCCCCTAACAGCCAATTATGAACGTCATAATCATTACCATAGAATATGTTGTCTGAACATTTGGGAACGAGTTCTGACACTTTACAATGTTCAGACACTTTACAGACCTGTGCAAGTGTGTATCTGTGCTTTATTTAGCTTGGAGTTTGCATTTCTGATGGAAACTATTCTATTGGTTACTTTGTACCACTCAAAATCAATCAAACGCATGTCAAGTATTTCACAAGTTAAGTATTTGTAATTTGATCCAAGTCTTTATAATACATTTTATAATCTTATAACACGTTATAATACAGATTGGTGTTCTGTGTTGATTTTATTCTGCAGTCGGCACTGAAAAGTCTGCAAAGCCCGTTCAAAGCAGTGTAAGGGTCAAGCCAACTGATGCTTCCCAGTGATATTGTTAGTTACTATGGTTCTGTTAAACCTAACCATTGTCTCATCCCTCCTTTTCTCAGTATTAGTGCAAGGCTGTGCATTTATCAGGCCCCAGTAGGACACCTAGTTCTCTCTCTCTCTCTCTCTCTCTCTCTCTCTCTCTCTCTCTCTCTCTCTCTCTCTCTCTCTCTCTCTCTCTCTCTCTCTCTCTCTCTCTCTCTCTCTCTCTCTCTCTCTCTCTCTCTCTCTCTCTCTCTCTCTCTCTCTCTCTCTCTCTCTCTCTCTCGGCTTTATTGGTGTCACGTTCGTTTACAGACGGGACGGACCAAGGCGCAGCGTGATATATGTACATGTTTATTTAAATGAATAAGCAACCGACAAAACAACAAACCAACGAACCGTGAAGTCCAAGGCAGCACAACACAACATACCTTAACCGGAACAAGATCCCACAACCCACTAGTGCCAATAGGCTGCCTAAGTATGGTCCCCAATCAGAGACAACGAGCGACAGCTGCCTCTGATTGGGAACCACACCCGGCCAACATAGAAATAGACATACTAGATTCTACAACATAGAACTAACACAACAAGAAATACACACACCCTGACTCAACATATACGCATCCCCTGAGTCAGGGCGTGACAGTACCCCCCCCCCCAAAGGTGCGGACTCTGACCGCGCAACATAAACATAACAGGGTAGGGGCCGGGTGGGCATTCCGCCTCGGAGGCGGATCCGGCTCCGGGCGTGACCACCACCTATTCTCTGCCTCCCTGTTGCTCCCCTGGTCTGGTAGGAGAGGGCTGCTTGCCCTCTCCTTCCTCCCACGAAGTACCAAGCCCTGTCTGGACCCTGGTGTGGGAGACCCCGAACCTGGAGAGGGGCTGACGTCTGGGTCTGGACTGGAACCGCTGACTGGAGCTGAACCCGACGACGGTGGAGCGAACTGCTCTGGCTCCAGAGTAGAGCCGCTGACCGGAGCTGGATCAGGCACCGGTGGAGCGGACTGCTCTGGCTCCGGAGTGGAGCCGCTGACCGGAGCTGGATCAGGCACCGGTGGAGCGGACTGCTCTGGCTCCGGAGTGGAGCCGCTGACCGGAGCTGGACTGGACCCCGGTGGAGCGGATTGCTCTGGCTCCGGAGTGGAGCAGCTGACCGGAGCTGAACTGGGCACCGGTGGAGCGGACTGCTCTGGCTCCGGAGTGGATCCGCTGACCGGAGCTGGACTGGACCCCGGTGGAGCGGATTGCTCTGGCTCCGGGGTGGAGCAGCTAACCGGAGCTGGATCAGGCACCGGTGGAGCGGACTGCTCTGGCTCCGGAGTGGATCCGCTGACCGGAGCTGGACTGGACCCCGGTGGAGCGGATTGCTCTGGCTCCGGGGTGGAGCAGCTAACCGGAGCTGGATCAGGCACCGGTGGAGCGGACTGCTCTAGCTCCGGAGTGGAGCAGCTGACAGGCACGGGCCGTGCCGGACTGGACACACGCACCACTGGTCTGGTGCGAGGAGCAGGCACGGGCCGGAACGGGCTGACGACGCGCACCACTGGCTTGGTGCGAGGAGCAGGAACAGGCCGGGCCGGGCTGGCGACGCGCACCACTGGCTTGGTGCGAGGGGCAGGAACAGGCCGGACCGGGCTGGCGACGCGCTCCACTGGCTTGGTGAGAGGAACAGGCCGGGCCGGACTGGCGACGCGCACCACTGGCTTGGTGCGAGGGACAGGAATAGGCCGGGCCGGGCTGGCGACGCGCACCACTGGCTTGGTGCGAGGGACAGGAACAGGCCGGGCCGGGCTGCGAAGGCAGACTGGAGGTCTGGAGCAGAGAGCTGGCACAACCCATCCTGGCTGGCTGCCCACTTTCGCACTACACGTGCGGGGCGCTGGCACAGGACGCACTGGGCTGTGCACGCGCACTGGCGATACAGCTCGTAGAACTGGCGCAGGATATGCGGGACCGAGGAGACGTACTGGAGACCAGGAGCGTTGAGCCGGCACACCCCGTTCTGGCTGGATGCCCATCTTCGCATGGCACATGCGTGGTGCAAGCACAGGACGTACAGGACTGTGCCGGCGCACTGGCGACACAGTACGTAGCTCCGCATAACATGGAGCTTTCCCAGTCATACGCCTTCTCGCGTGAGTATGGGGAGTTGGCTCTGCTCTAACCCTAGGCTCCGCCAACCACCCTCTTAGCCCCCCAAAAAAATTATCTTGGGGCTGTCTCTCGGGCTTCTTCCTCGACCGGCTTTCTCTATGCTGCCGTTGCTCCTCTCATGCCTGGGCATCTACCTTTGCCCATGGCCCTTTCCCCGCAAATATCTCCTCCCATGACCACCATTTGCCCACCTGTGACATGGCAATTCGCTCTTCCTGGGCACGCTGCTTGGTCCTCGTTTGGTGGGATCTTCTGTCACGTTCGTTGATCGACGGGTCAGACCAAGGCGCAGCGTGATATGCATACATGTTTATTTAAACGAATAAACACACGACAAAACAACAAACGAAACGTGAAGTCCAAGGTAGCACACAAACAACATACCTTACACGGAACAAGATCCCACAACCCACTAGTGCCAATAGGCTGCCTAAGTATGGTCCGCAATCAGAGACAACGAGCGACAGCTGCCTCTGATTGGGAATCACACCGGCCAACATTGAAATACCCATACTAGAACCTATAACATAGAACAACACAACATAGACAATCACACCCTGACTCAACAAATAAGAGTCCCCAGAGTCAGGGTGTGACAATTGGCATGGTAAACATGTGTTTACATTGCCAAAGCAAGTGAAATAAACAATAAACAAAAGTGAGAAGACACAACATCAACAAAAAAACTAAAAACTCTTTCTCTCTCTCCCCCTGGTCTCTCTGCACTCTATCACCTCTCTCCCTCTTCTCTCTTTTACCAATTTCAGACAGAAGATCAAATTCAATCAATCAATCAAATGTATTTATAAAGCCCTTTTTACATCAGCAGATGTCACAAGTGCTATACAGAAACCCAGTCTAAAACCCCAAACAGCAAGCAATGCAGATGGAAAATGTAGAAGCAATGCAGATGTAGATGTGATAAGTTAGCTGTAAAAATATACGGCAATGTTTATGTGACCCCCTTTCAAACAGCCCCTTAATTACCACTTAATTGAAATTATATACCCCTTTTATACATATCAGTGGGTAACTGGCAAATTGGGAGGGATGGGGGTGTTGTTAAGCCATGGGGGCTGTTTGCAGTTCAAATTAGGGAGGTGTTAAACAATGGAAGTGTTAATGATTTTTACCTTAAAAAAAGCAGAGAACCATTCACACAGACCCGATACCTGCATTTTGGTTACAGGGTTTGTGAAAATGCAGGAATCTAGGTCTTTACAGTGAGGGAAAAAAGTATTTGATCCCCTGCTGATTTTGTACGTTTGCCCACTGACAAAGAAATGATCAGTCTATAATTTTAATGGTAGGTTTATTTGAACAGTGAGAGACAGAATAACAACAACAAAATCCAGAAAAACGCATGTAAAATTTTTTATAAATTGATTAGCATTTTAATGAGGGAAATAAGTATTTGACCCCCTCTCAATCAGAAAGATTTCTGGCTCCCAGGTGTCTTTTATACAGGTAACGAGCTGAGATTAGGAGCACACTCTTAAAGGGAGTGCTCCTAATCTCAGTTTGTTACCTGTATAAAAGACACCTGTCCACAGAAGCAATACATCAATCAGATTCCAAACTCTCCACCATGTTCAAAACCAAAGAGCTCTCCAAGGGATGTCAGGGACAAGATTGTAGACCTACACAAGGCTGGAATGGGCTACAAGACCATCACCAAGCAGCTTGGTGAGAAGGTGACAACAGTTGGTGCGATTATTCGCAAATGGAAGAAACACAAAATAACTGTCAATCTCCCTCGGCCTGGGGCTCCATGCAAGATCTCACCTCGTGGAGTTGTAATGATCATGAGAACGGTGAGGAATCAGCCCAGAACTACACGGGAGGATCTTGTCAATGATCTCAAGGCAGCTGGGACCATAGTCACCAAGAAAACAATTGGTAACACACTACGCCGTGAAGGACTGAAATCCTGCAGCGCCCACAAGGTCCCCCTGCTCAAGAAAGCACATATACAGGCCTGTCTGAAGTTTGCCAATGAACATCTGAATGATTCAGAGGAGAACTGGGTGAAAGTGGTGGTCAGATGAGACCAAAATCGAGCTCTTTGGCATCAACTCAACTCGCCATGTTTGGAGGAGGAAGAATGCTGCCTATGATCCCAAGAACACCATCCCCACCGTCAAACATGGAGGTGGAAACATCATGCTTTGGGGGTGTTTTTCTGCTAAGCGGACAGGACAACTTCACCGCATCAAAGGGACGATGGACAGAGCCATGTACTGTCAAATCTTGGGTGAGAACCTCCTTCCTTCAGCCAGGGCATTGGAAATGGGTCGTGGATGCGTATTCCAGCATGACAATGACCCAAAACACACGGCCAAGGCAACAAAGGAGTGACTCAATAAGAAGCACATTAAGGTCCTGGAGTGGCCTAGCCAGTCTCCAGACCTTAATCCCATAGAAAATCTGTGGAGGGAGCTGAAGGTTCAAGTTGCCAAACGTCAGCCTTGAAACCTTAATGACTTGGAGAAGATCTGCAAAGAGGAGTGGGACAAAATCCCTCCTGAGATTTGTGCAAACCTGGTGGCCAACTACAAGAAATGTCTGACCTCTGTGATTGCCAACAAGGGTTTTGCCACCAAGTACTAAGTTATGTTTTGCAGAGGGGTCAAATACTTATTTCCCTCATTAAAATGCAAATCAATTTATAACATTTTTGAAATGCGTTTTTCTGGATGTTTTTGTTGTTATGTCTCTCACTGTTCAAATAAACCTACCATTAAAATTATAGACTGATCATGTCTTTGTCAGTGGGCAAACGTACAAAATCAGCAGGGGATCAAATACTTTTTTCCCTCACTGTAGGTGGCTTTTATTTTTCCATGATTTTTTACCCCCTACCCCTTTCAGATATACGAACAAGCTGGTATAAAAATGCTTGCATGGTAAATTTGTGGGATTTTGGTCTGTGTATGAAAGGGGTATATGTCTGTGTGCCAATTTCTCAGTTTACGTCTCTCTGTCCGTCTCCCTCCCTCCCCTGCTGTAATCCAAGCTAACCACTAACCAACTATGACAGAAACGGGCTAGCAAACGTCCTGATGACTCCATTAGTAACAAGCTCAGGAGGTAGATGGGAAGTTAGAGTATAGCACACAAACCCCTGTCACCTTTGACACCGGACCCACTAAGAACATGGTCACCTGACAGTTAGTCTCCATCGTGGATGTATCGAATGTATCGTCGGGCCGGTCATACAATGGCTTTAACACTATGACCAAATGAATTTGTCTTTTGTATAATTGGCTAATTCTGGCACATGTAGGGCAATTTTGATTAATCTGCATTGCCCCTATCACATTAATTTTAATAAAGTAAAGTTTTAAAAAACAACCTGAAAGAATAGTCAGCCTTGCATTAATGTTGCTCCTAAGCTCTTAATGGGTTAAACTTTAAACTTTACAAGGTGTAAATCAGATTGATCACACCATGATTTTCTGGTGTGCATTGTCAACAGTTGATATGTGGTGTATATTCATTTATTGTGTGTGGTAACACTTTGCTCCAACTGTGTCTTAACCTATCATGTCTATTGAGAGCGTATGCCATGATATATTACTAGTATGATGACAGCCACAGTGTTAAGTAGGCCTCAGGACGGAAGGTTCAGGTAAAGTGTTAGTTTCCAGATTGAATCTAACCCATGCCAATACTGCCATTTCACCTACTGCTACTGAGGCAATTTCACATTTATCTGGGTGGAAGCTGACAAAGTACACAACCAAGCTGATGTAGGTTGGTTGGTCCAATACTGTCATGGCCCATGTTTTCAGGGCAGCACTTCATGCAGAACAGTCCAACATTGAGTATTCAGCACAAAGTATTACTAGTATTAAATATATTGTTGTAAATATTAACTTTCACAATTTTCCTGGCTGGTTATTTATTTACCTTTGTACAAGCATTACATCCCTTTTCCTGAATGATCTGAGAAAGTCAAGGTCGTGGGTGAAAACAGGTTTGACGCTGTACCAGGAGTGTCAAACTCATTCCATGGAGGGCCTAGTGTCTGCTGGTTTTTCCTTTCAATTAAGCCCTTGCCAACAAGATGAGGGGAGTTTCTTACTAATTAGTAACTTTAATGCATCAATAAAGTATAAAGGAGGAATGAAAGAACCTGCAGACACTCTGCCCTCTGTGGAATGAGTTTGACACGTACTGTAAGCCTATCAAAAGTACGGGATGTCTAGGGAAGTAGCAAGGATCAGAAACCATGTTTGGCTCGTGGCCAACATAGAAAGAGGGCGGGATCTCATGCATGATTTTGTATTGGCTACCATTGGCTACCATGCATATACTGCTACATGGGAGGGGGAATAGTCCTGAAGGTAGCTAATATGTTGGTATGATAGTGTTCAGGATACTGTGTGTTACAGTGCTATTCTAACCATATCTGTTTTGTGAGGACTATTGTAAATGTGTATTACAGGGACTGAAGCAGTTCTGTGTCTTACCTTTTGGTCTTAATAATGGGCCATTTCACACCTGTTACTGACATTACTTCAAGACATTATGAATAACAATCCAAATATCTGTCATGTTAACATTAATAATGTATAAGAAATAGAACAATACTTAAAGAGGCAGTGCAGTTAAAAACGTCATTTACCCGTTTTTTTATGACATTTCCACACACTAGGTCGAAATATCATTGAAATTCTGAAAAATATGATGATGCCCATTTTGTGTAAAAATAAAATAAAAATACAGTACCAGTCAAAGGTCTGGACACACCTACTCATTCATGGGTTTTTCTTTATTTTTACTATTTTCTACATTGTAGAATAAGAGTGAAGACATCAAAACTATGAAATAACACATATGGAATCATGTAGTAACCAAAAAAGTGTTAAACAAATTGAAATATATGATATATTTGAGATTCTTCAAAGTAGCCACCCTTTGCCTTGATGACAGCTTTGCACACTCTTGGCATTCTCTCAACCAGCTTCACCTGGAATTGTTTTCCAACAGTCTTGAAGGAGTTCCCACATATGCTGAGCACTTGTTGGTTGCTTTTCCTTCACTCTGCGGTCCAACTCATCCCAAACCATCTCAATTGGGTTGAGGTCGGGAGATTGTGGAGGCCAGGTCATCTGATGCAGCACTCCATCACTCCCCTTCTTGGTCAAATAGCCCTTACACAGCCTGGAGGTGTGTTGGGTCATTGTCCTGTTGAAAAACAAATTATAGTCCCACTAAGCCCAAACCAGATGGGATGGCGTATCGCTGCAGAATGCTGTGGTAGCCATGCTGGTTAAGTGTACCTTGAATTCTAAATAAATCACTGACAGTGTCACCAGCAAAGCACCCCCACACCATCACACCTCCTCCTCCATGCTTCACGGTGGGAACCACACATGCGGAGATCATCCGTTCACCTACTCTGCGTCTCACAAAGACACGGCGGTTGGAACCAAAAATCTCAAATTTGGACTCATCAGACCAAAGGACAGATTTCCACCGGTCTAATGTCCATTGCTCGTGTTTCTTGGCCAAAACAAGTCCCTTCTTATTATTGGTGTCCTTTAGTAGTGGTTTCTTTGCAGCAATTCGACCATGAAAGCCTGATTCATGCAGTCTCCTCTGAACAATTGATGTTGAGATGTGTCTGTTACTTGAACTCTGTGAAGCATTTATTTGGGCTGCAATCTGAGGTGCAGTTAACTCTAATGAAATTATCCTCTGCAGCAGAGGTAACTCTGGGTCTTCCATTCCTGTGGCGGTCCTCATGAGAGCCAGTTTCATCATAGCGCTTGATGACATCACAATCTGATTATAGGTTGTTATCAATAAAACTTCACAATAAGGTGCAAAGCGTTCAATTTGCCTGTTTGGGGGCAAGGAGACCCTCAGCTCCGTTAAAACCCTTGAAACCTGCGAGCCGTTTTCAAGGGATTGTTAAATAAATGTTAACATAGTCAGAACTACACATTTCCAGTGATATCATCAGAGTTATACAGAAAGTAACTGCATGCTTTTCATGATCAGTAAACATTATTTTAGATATTTGAGGGTAGCCTCACGAGATCTCTCAATATTGGCCACCATTAATTTGATATTTGAGTGATATAAAATACAAGTGAACTATATGTGACAAGTATGAATGGTTTAGGTTAATTTCCAATTCCCATCCTTTGTGGCATCTGCCTGTCAAGTAGCAGAAGGGCGCATTTTCCAATGTACTGCTAGCGGATAATGTTTACTTTGCAAGCTACCGGTAGAAACTTTGTACAATTGTAAGTAGACCTAATGTACTTTTTTCTCCAACCAACATAGGCCTACCTAGTGAAGTTAGCTAACATGATCTCCTTTTCAACATTGTTTTGTTCAAGAATGTTTAATCTCGATTGCTGCTGATAGACATGATAGGCTACATTGATTGATGGACACGTCAAATTGGCTAGTTAGCTAACAACAGATCAAGTCAATAAGGCTAGCTAGTTAACAAACTAACTTTCAGGGGAAAAACTAGATGGCTATATCCAAATATATTGTCAGACTGACAACTTTACCAGGAGGAGGACTTGCCGATTTCAAGCTCTTTCCAAAATACTAATTTCTGATGAAGCAAGCTAAATGACACTTGTTGTTTGCTTAGCTAGCTAGCTAGCTACATACCAAATGGATCTGGCTACCCTCAGATATCTGAAAATACATGATCAATTGATGTTTACTGATCATGAAAAGCATGCAGTTACTTGCAGTATAACTCTGATGATAGAGCTAAATGTTTAATAATAGGAAATGTGAAGTTCTGACTATGCTATTCAAGAGGTGATGATATTAAAACCAAATAGTTATAACATTTATTTAACAATCCCTTGAAAACGGCACGTAGTTGTCAATGGTTTTAGCGGAGCTGGGGTCTCCTTGCCCCCCCCCCCAGCAGCCAAATAGAACGCTCTGCACCGTATTATGACGTTTTATTCTGACCAGTCATATTTTATTTGAATATGTATCCTCCTACTTTGAAGGGGTAAGCGGGGTAGGCTCTAGAGTCTAGACGATCCTTTCAGCCAATCAGCCAATCAGGCCTCATGTTTATTAGACATAAATGATTTAATTAGTCCAAGAAAGGTGTCTTTTGCCGTTGCAGTACACATCCTACCGTCACACTCAAATATATTTTGATTTGTTTAACACTTTTTTGTTTACTACATGATTCTATATGTGTTCTTTCATAGTTTCGATGTCTTCAATATTACTCTACAATGTAAAAAATTGTAAAAAATAAAGAAAAACCCTTGAATGAGTAGGTGTGTCCAAACTTTTGACTGGTACTATATATTACTGGAATTTCAGCCTGTTCGGGTGGGATGGAGTTTACATCTTTTTTTTTTATACATCTTTTTCTTCTTCTATAAATCTAAATCACATGACCGTTGATTGACAGATAGTGCTTTAGAAGTATTTTGAACAATGGTGACCACGACACAACAGTAACTATATAAGATCCTCATTGAGTACATTTTGAATTTAAAAAGCAAATTACAGTAGATACTAGTAAAGTAAAGCATTCGCCTTCAGACCTGATAATGCTGCAAAAGTATACTAAAGTCTACCACAGGGGTGGCCAACCATCCTCCTCAAGAGCTACAGATCTTGCAAGTTTTTGCTCTTGCCCTGCTCTAATACACCTGATTCTACTAATCAGCTGCTCATCCAAATCTTGATTAGCTGAAACAGATGTGTTAGAGCAGGGTTGGAGCAAAAACCTGCATACCCAGTAGCTCTGCAGGTGAAGGGTTGGTCATCACTAGTCTACCATTATGAACATTGACAGGAAGTAATTCTGAATCCAACATGAGTCTGGTAAGTGCTTATCTCTAAGTAGCAGGAGCAGAGGATTACATCTCTATCTCACAGATGAAGGGCCAGTACATGGTGCATGGGGCGTCGTACCAGCTGCTCACCGCCTTGCGCTCCAGCTTGCGCGTCTTCACGATGTAGCCACAGTCTTCGTCAATGTGGTTGTTGGGCTCGCCCTCCTCCCAAAAGCTACACAGAGAGAAAAATGGTTTCTTTATTTTAAAAAAACACAAATTCAACCAAACATATCTTGGTATAATGTACATCATATACAAACAACACATACATACATATATATAATGTAATTTATATTGTTTCACTAGAATAGCTGTTGGCCAATGGTGTGCACTACTGAACTGTGTTATCTACAGTGCCTCTACAGGTCTCTCTTGCAAAATGGATTTTTATTTCAATGAGACAAACCTGTATAAAGAAAGACTAGATAAAACACTTGCATCATGTACCTTGCACAATGTACAATGATGGACCATATTATTCACTCTCTCATTGCTGACTTAATTGCAGCAACAGTAAGGAAAGACAAAGCAGTAGAACATGTTAAGAAAAATAAGAATATTAAGAAAAGATGAAGAATAAAAGGAAGAAAATGCTGAAGAATGGGATGGAGGAGGATAAGACAAGCAAAACAAGAGGAAGGAGGTAATCTGAAGCAACATGAAATTAATTCGAAAACACATTTAGAAAGAGAGATCATACGATGATGATCAGGCTGACACAGCATTGACAGAGGGAAGAAGAACCCTGGAGAAAACAAGTGAGTTTATGGCCCCATGAGGAGGGGAAACTGGGCCAAAGGGGAAAGGTTGTCTTTCAAAGTATGCATGCCAAAACATACCGGTAACTGTGTGTTACACAGACTGTCCTTGTTGTCTATATTACTGGACTGTAAGATCAATTATGTTGCTGCCTGAGCACACAGTCCAAGAGGTCAGTGTCCATGTGAACTAGATCTAGGGTGACAACAAGCTATAGTAAGTTAGTAGCTGTTTCTGTTTTCGGAGTGGCTGCAGATCCAACTTTTCTGGACTTTCTTCCCGGGGGCTAAAGGTCCCAAAGCATCTGCGCATGTGCAGGATTCTCTACTTTATGCAGTCTCTGCTCTACTCATAGGGGTGAATTCCAACCCGAGTTAATCAAGCATAAATGAAACATAATTCCCATTTGATGCAATTTCCTCTTGTGTATTCTGACCTTGAACTTAAGCATGAGAATAACACTTGCCCCCCATCCCCCATTACACCTGTAAATATTGGACTATAAATTATACTCTTGCTAAAATGTTTATTCTATTCTACTGCCATTTACTTTATGTTCGTATTTTTATTTCTTATTGTTGCATTGTTGAGAAGGAACCTGCAAGTAAGCATTTCCTTGGAGGATGTATATCATGCCTATCCCTGACCTATGACTAATACTATTTGCTTGGGGTGGAGATCAAAGAAATGAAGGTGTGGCAGAGGTGTGTCTACTTAATTCCCTCATAATTCCACCACCTTTACACTCAATGAAACAATTAATAACGTCAAGCAACCTGTTGGTTCCAAGTGGAGCAACGTTATTTTTTCTGATAGAAATAACAATTCTCCATGTACTGTAATTTACAAATTGATGAGGCTAGAGGCTGAGCTATTGATAAGAGCTAGGTAAATGAGTAAGTCGTTTGGATAAGGGGATTGTAAATATAAATGACAATTGTTTTAGGTATATTTTACCTTATGATCGCTGGAGACAAATGTGAAACCATTAATATGGCAGCAAACTGAAGCATATCAACATATCACCTTTCCACAGTGAAGTTTATGAAATGCCGGCCTTATAACCTACACGGAGGAAATTTGCAGACCCAAGCTATAGGCTTCTGTAGCCATGCGCAAATGACAGTATAGCCCCAAACCTACCGAGCTGATTTATGATTTCTATAATGTTTTCATTATATGCCCGGACTTTATATTTGTAATCATTTGTATCGGGTTAAATATTAGCCACTATCGGTAGCCACCGTCAGTTATATCCACCTACATTTTAAACTCTCACTTTAGTGTTAGTTTCCTTACATTTTGCGTCATTCCATTACATCGTTAGTTTACCTTTGTTTCTTCTGTCACGTTCGCCGGGTTGTTCCCGAGGATAGCTAGCAATAGTGGATCATATTAGGCTAACGTATTACAAGTTGTGCAGTAATTTACGTTTACATTTTACATTTTAGTCATTTAGCGTTCTTATCCAGAGCGACTTACAGTTAGTGAGTGCATACATTCTTTTATTTTTCATACTGGCCCCCCGTGGGAATTGAACCCACAACCCTGGCGTTGCAAACGCCATGCTCTACCAACTGAGCTACATCCCTGCCGGACATTCCCTCCCCTACCCTGGACGACGCAGGACCAATTATGCGCCGCCCCATGGGTCTCCCGGTCACGGCCGGCTACAACAGAGCCTGGATTCGAACCAGGATCTCTAGTGGCACAGCTAGCACTGCGATGCAGTGCCTTAGACCACTGCGCCACTCGGGAGACGTCATGTCAATTTGGGACATGTAGCCTATTTGAATCATTATGGAACGAATACCTTATGTAGCAGTTTAAACCTGGAGCCTGGCGCACGATTCACGAAGACAGGACCGTTGTCATCACAGTTCCATGATTTGTGAGGATTATTAGGGTAGATTTATAGGACTATTGTACACTTTTCTCACCTTCCAAAATTTCACGGCTTGAACAATTGAACATGGCAACTTTCAGGATGAATCAAACCACTGTATTTTTTGATTCACCAATATATTTAGTGCATAAATGCTCTCAACTTTTTTTTAATTTTTTTTTTATAATTCATAAATACTTTCCTAACACTAAGTAATATACAAGATCAGAGTATTTTTTAATCTACCAATTGGTGCTGAAAAGGAGACGAATATTTGTGTAACATGGCTTTCTTTCATTGATCCCTAATATGAACCGTTCTCCATATATTCCAGTGTGTCTGTCGAGAGAATTGAAATTAAAAAGGTACACCAAATTTAAAGGGATGGCTTTAGATAAATGTGCTGAAAACCCTATTGAATCAAAACTCCACGAGAAAATCTGCCAGCAAGTGCGAGGGTTTTCAGCGGTTTAATTTAATTTATTCAGCATGCACAAAGGAACAACGCCTGCAAAGCCCGTTATGCACCTGTATAAGGTAAGTCTGAATACCAACTACTGAGAAGTACGTAGGAAAGGCGTACATTTCCCGAGTCGGGCCCATGGAGAACAGGCTACTCTGGCAAATGGTGCTTAATATAATAATAATATAATTTGTTTAATAAAGTTAGATCAAAGCTGAATCAATGTCTTCAAGAGCACATAATTATAGTATTGAACATAACAGAACCGAATATAATAGCATAATGTTACTGTAAGACAAAAAAACACCAATTTATTTCTTATGAGACGTTAGGATGATTGTGCTAATGGTCACGTTTCTCTCATGCGGCCACAACTCAACAGCGGGCGCCACTAGGCAAAATATCTGCTTTGATTGAAACAAAAACACAGGTATGCTATAGTTTGTTAACACTATCCTCTTTAAAATGCGCTCACTGTACATAATTCGAAACAACACTGTACATAACTAAAAAGATTGAAATGCATATTCCCATGTAACTGATTGAGATCAAATGGTTGGCATGCAGAAGCTGCATGGACGTTTCACTGGTAAAAGTTGAAGAATTATCATACACGATTGACAGTGAGAAGAAATTTGAAGGGAGGGTGACCACAAAAATGTGTGCGTAAAGTAGAGGTAAAGAAACACATGTGCGAAACGTGATACAGATCTTTCCAGGGGAACGGGGCGGGGGAGGAATGGGGCGGTTATATGGATCCAGAGCCACAGCCTTCTATTTTCCCTCTACCTGAGCTATAGGTAGTTAGTTGGACCCATAGAAATATAATGACTAGAAAGGACCTTGCCAGTCAAGTCAATGCGCTGTGATGGGTGGACCGGCGGCCATATTGAGTGTACCCATTGGAGTAAAGCAGGAAGTAATTTTATTTCTATGGTCAGATCAGTAGTTTGTAATAGCCTATTTATCTTGCATGTAGATCCATTGGGGTATTTTTCTGTTTTATATTATTTATTTATGGGCACACAAAAGACAGTCACACATTTCACAAGTTTATTTTTACAAGTTAAAGATTTGTTACAGAGTAACCGAAAGTACAATCATGTAGTAGAGAATATAGAGGTCAATTTACAGAAAGAACATGTATAGTTATCCATCTTGGTAATCTTCATACTGTATTATGTACTAAACAAATTATATATAATCCATTATTATTTAAAATCTATTATCATAGTCCACTTAATAAGTTAAAGGATGGAAAAACAAATAGGAATATCACACGCCTGATGTATGAAAAACACAGTAAAATGTACCATACCGTATTTGTATCTCAGATACAGATGGAAAACATAATGTAGAAACATAAATCTAATATATGCCATTTAGCAGATACCTTTATCCAAAGGGACTTACATTCATGTGTGCATAAATTTTACGGTGGTCCCGGAATTCAAAACCACTAGCGTTGCAAGAGCCATTCTCTACCAAATGAGCTACAGAGGACAACAGAATAAACAAATTGTCACGTCTCCTCCCATTGCTCCCTTCCGGCGCTCTGATTCGCCGGGCTACTGAGCCACCGGTCTGAGCGCACCCCCTCGGCAACACCGGAATGGAAACCCAACGCACCCTAATCACCTCCAGCGCACCTGCACCTCATATTTAGCCCTGGACTGTTCTGGATGATGTTGTGTGTGATTGTTAAGCTTCGTGTCGTTTACTCTATCTTTGTTATTTCTCTTGCTCATTGTTAAGTAAACCTTGACCTTGTTAATTTCTGCGTCTGCGTCCTGCCTCTTCGTATACTCAGTACGCGTCACAGAATCACATACCCAACGAAAATGGATGCGGCAGGAGTTTCCCAGTGCCTCGACCGGCACCAGCAGCAGCTTGCCCAGTTGAACACCGCCATGCAGGAAGTGCTCCAAACTCTGCATAATCTGCCCAGCGCTCTGGTTCCACCTCAGGGAGCAGCGAGTGCCCCCAATACATCTGTTCCTGTGCTATCACTCACTCCTGCGGGAACCCTCGCCCTACCGGAGCGCTATGACGGTAAAACGACTAAATGTAGCGGCTTCCTGCTACAGGTTTCCGTTTATCTGGCGCGTCAGCCTGGGGCATATCCATCGGACCAAGCCAGGATAGCGCTGGTGATTTCGCTTCTTAAAGGAAAGGCGCTGGATTGGGCCACGGCAGTCTGGGAAGGAGAGGAGGCAGTGGCACTTCCCTACCTCACCTTCCTCGCTAGGTTCAGGGCGGTGTTTGATCATCCCACAGAGGGAAAGGACAGGGGTGAGCATCTTCTCCATCTACAACAGAGAGAGGGGCCTGCGTCCGAGTACGCTCTGAGCTTCCGCACGGTGGCGGCGTCTTCCGGCTGGATTGAGCGTGCTCTGTGCACAGCCTTCAGGAGAGGCTTACGGGAGGACATCAAGACGGAACTCGCATGTCGGGACGACGAGATGGACCTTGATACCCTCATCACCACGTCCATCCGTCTTGACGACATGTTGAGAGAGAGACAGCGTTCCCAACACCTCCCGGAGCCTCGACGCTCACCCCATCTGAGCTATGGGAGCCGCCCTGCTTTTGAGTCCTCACCAGGGAGGTGGGCAGCACCCCCTACACCACCACGGACCACAGATCTCCTGGCGGCTCCCTATCTAGGCGGTATGACTCCCGTCGCCGCTCCATGAGTGTTACGTCAGCTCCTATCACAAAACCATTGTTTTTAGTTCCCATAACGGTGACTGGTTATTCCTTCTCTTCCATTTCTACCGCAATGATAGATTCCGGATCAGCGGGGAACCTTATAGATAGGGAGCTGGTCTCTGAATGGGGGTTGCCCACTGTGCCACTGCCATCTCCGCTACACGTGTGACAATAAACCCCTTAGATCAGGCACCATTACGCACGTCACTCTCCCCATCACCATTCCCACACTACCGGAGCACCACGAGGAGCTGTCATTCCACATCGTCACGTCACCCCTTCACCGGATCGTCTTGGGATTGCCCTGGCTCAGACTACACAACCCCACCATCAATTGGAGCACCAAGAGGATCACAGCCTGGTCCACCTCATGCCGGAAGATCTGCCTGCCGGTGGTTTGTTGTTCCACGTCAGTGGAGAGTCCGGAGTCCGCCCTCCAGCCCAACATTCCACGTGAGTATGCAGATCTCTCCGATGTCTTCTCTTCATTAAAGGCTACGTGTCTCCCTCACAGGCCCTGGGACTGCGCCATTGACCTGCTGGAGGGACAACACCCCCCGAAGATTTGCATTTACCCCCTTTCCATGGCGGAGACTGAGGCCATGGAGTAGTATGTGGCGGAGACCCTGAAACAGGGGTTCATCAGACGCTCTACCTCTCCTGCCTCCGCCAGCTTTTTCTTCGTGGCCCAAAAAGACGGAGGACTGATGCCATCTATTTTGTGAAGTGCACTAGTCCCTCCTGCAGCAAAGCACCCCCACAGCATGATACTGCCAACCCCATGCTTCATGGTTGGGATGGTGTTCTTCAGCTTGCAAGTCCCCCCTTTTTCCTCCAAACATAACGATGGTCATTATGGCCAAACAGTTCTATGTGCTGTTGCAAACCGTAGTCTGGCTTTTTTATGGCGGTTTTGGAGTAGTGGCTTCTTCCTTGCTGAGCGGCCTTTCAGGTTATGTTGATATAGGACTTGTTTTACTGTGGATATAGATACTTTTGTACCGGTTTCCTCCAGCATCTTCTCAAAGGTCCTTTGCTGTTGTTCTGGGATTAATTTGCACTTTTTGCACCAAAGTACGTTAATCTCTAGGAGACAGAACGCTTCTCCTTCCTGAGCGGTATGACGGCTGTGTGGTCCCATGGTGTTTATACTTGCGTACTTTGTTTGTACAGATGAACATTGTACCTTCAGGCGTTTGGAAATTGCTCCCATGGATGAACCAAACTTGTGGAGGTCTACACATTTTTTTCTGAGGTCTTGGCTGATTTCTTTTGATTTTCCCATGATGTCAAGCAAAGAGGCACTGAGTTTGAAGGTAGGCCTTGAAATACATCCACAGGTACATCTCCAATTGACTCAAATTATGTAAATTAGCCTATCAGAAGCTTCTAAAGCCATGACATCATTTTCTGGAATTTTCCAAGCTATTTAAAGGCACAGTCAACTTAGTGTATGTAAACTTCTGAACCACTGGAATTGTGGAATTGTGATAGAGTGAATTCTAAGTGAAATAATATGTCTGTAAGCAATTGTTGGAAAAATTACTTGTGTCATGCACAAAGTAGATGTCCTAACCGACTTGACAAAACTATAGTTTGTTAACAAGAAATTTGTGGAGTGGTTGGAAAACGATTTTTAATGACTCCAACCTAAGTGTATGTAAACTTCCGACTTCAACTGTATCTTCACAGGCTGTTTGAGTCCCTCTCTGCCTCGCTGAGGACAGAGCAGGCAGAAGGCAAAAAATATGTTTGCAAATATGTTGATTGCAATGAAAGGCACATTGACTCTGACAAACGCCAGGTTGTCCATCCCAAAGTACTGATCCTGCAGTTCTGACAAGACGAGGTTGTGGGAGGAGCGGTTGGGCTGCAAGTGTTTGACAAACCCACTGAAATTACAGATTTCATCTTGATTGAAAGTTGTGCTGGGGTCAGCTATTGTGATCCTGTCCATCAATGCAAAATGGGCAGGTGCTCAACTGAAGACGTTTAATGATGGAAAAACAAATGTCAAATGAACCATAAGTTGTTTGCACCACAGGTACCAACTGAGAAAACATAGGACTAAGTAAACAACACAAATTTGAAAAACTACATTAATATACTAATTTGTACATTACATTAGGTCCACAGACCCAGATTAAACAATCCCAGGTGTAGCTGAATTCTGGTTAATAAACTATAATTTAAAAAGGGATTTCATGAACATCACCTAATCTTGGCTTACATGGTTAATCAGGCCTTTGGTCTGTGATTCAATATATTTTTTAATGAACCACCACAGTCCAGGGATAATTTAGGCCATGTGTATGAAGTCAATCATTTAGTGTTGATTGAATCCAATATAGTCCTGGGGTAGATTGAGGGCTCTATTCAATCAGATCCGCTTTAGCCGACATCCGCATAGCGGTTGTTTTGGTGGTGTCGGAGGTGGAACTGCGTTAGCTGTCAAATTCACAAGCGGCTCCTGGCATTATACCTAAAGCGGACATTGCATGAACAGTCGCATGAACAGAATTCCCATGCAGCCTTGTTTACAAATTCGAACACTAGAATGTGAGATGTAATCTAGGCTACACCTCGATTAGGCTGATAGAAATCCTCATGATTTTGTTTAATGATTTTTCAATTTCAGCATAATTATTTCTATATAGTCTACACTTTCTCGTTTCGAACTTCTAACGTGAGTGGGGTGGGTGTGGCTTCGTGACAATGATAGCAAGAGCAGCTGCTCACCGATTTGACGGCTCCAACGCAGTTCTACCTCTGACACCGCCAAAACATCCGCTATGCGGGTGTCTGCTATCGCCAGTTAACGCTTGATCTAATTTAATCTAGGCCTGAATCTGCATCCACGAAACCCGCTCACATTGATGTTGTAGCCCAGCAAAGCCAAAAACTTACCCCCCGACCAATTTGGTTCCATCGACCCAAAGCCAGTCTGCCTCAGCCGTCTCATCACTGATTCCAAACCAGTAGGCATTCCAGTGGCCCCGAGGTAACTGGTTCCACAGAAACGTCTGTAACAGGAGACATGATTACATTGGGATAATAATAATAATAATAATAATAATATATTTATTTTATATAGCACTTTTCATTTCAAGTAGAATCTCAAAGTCGCTTTAAAAACAAAATAAACCAGGCCGCTGGTTCGATTCACAGAGCCGACAAGGTGAACAAAATCTGTTAATGTTCTCTTGAGCAAGGCACTTAAGCCTAATTGCTCCTGTAAGTCGCTCTGGATAGTGTCTGCTAAATGACTAAAATGTCATTAAACAAAACAAATATAGGGATCTGGCAGTATTTGGGCGATGGCCTTCCACACGTTTAGATGATAGACAGTTCAGAAAGGTAGTATCTTGAGAGATGTGACAATGTCTATAACAGGAGACATGATTACATTGGGATGTGACAATGTCTATAACAGGAGACATGTTTACATTGGTATGTGAATGATGACGTCTATAACAGGATAAATGATAAAATAACATTCACTCAATGCAATTATTTCTTTCTAGCAGGGGAAATTGGTTTAGACTATTATCATGAACCCCAATACTCTCTTGTTGACATAGGACTTTATCTTCCCTATTGATCTGTTATTTACAGCCTTGCAAGATATTTGAGAAAATGTCTAATCCACCACCTCCCTCCTCCTCTCTCTCCTTCCCTCTCTCTGTTTCCCACCTTCCTTCTTTCTCCCTTTTCCTCTCACCCACCTCACCTCTCTTTCCATCTTTCACTCCACCCCCTCCTCTCCTTCTCTCCCTCTCTTCCTCCCTCCCCCAATCCCTCCCTCTCTTCCTCCCTCCCTCTCTCTCCCCTCTCTCACCTGTTCCTCAGCAGTGTGTATGATGGCCAGGTGGCCTCCTTTCTCCTTGCACCAGGCCTGGCTGTCTGGCCAGCTCATACTCCTGGTGGAGATGTAGTAGCAGCTGCTGTTGAACACCAGCCAGTCCCGAGGACAGGTTAGCGGGGTTGAAGGGGGCAATGGGGTTGACGTAGGTGACAGTGGAGATGGGGGTAATGGGGGTGATGTGGGCTCTAGTTCTGTCATACACAGCAGAAGGTAGGATTTAGATCTACAGCAAATGTTTGATTTAATTCAGCATCATGTCATGCAGGGGCGCAACTTTGGTTTTAGAAGTGGGGGGGGGGGGACATACCTTTTTATTAATTAATTTCTTATCCAGTCGGATAAACACTCCAAACAGCCTACCCGTCTGCTCGGAGGCATCCGCATGGTCCTAAAGCACACCGTTGCCTCGTTTTGTATCACATTCCAATGATAAAACTGGGGGAGGCAAAAATGCTATTTCAGAATGAGAGTTGCGCCCCTGATGGCATGACACACACACCCATACACACACACTGCTGACCTGATTTGGCCAACCTGGCCAGAAGCTCATCTCTCTCCTTCATAAGGTCTTCTTTCTCCATCTGCAGTTTGCTCAGGGCTTCAATCAGGGTGGTCACGTTGGTGGGCTGCCTCTGCATCTGGATCTGACCACCAGACTCATTCTGAGACAGAGGAGCCTGATGCTCATTGCGCAAGCCCTGATAAAGGTTCTTATCTGAGAGGAAGAAGCAGGGGACTTCAGTCCAAAGCATCCAGGAAAAACAACAAGTCTTTAAAGAATGGAAGGCAAAGACAAAGAATAAGGTGAGTGTACGGCAGATGTGGAGAGGTTCCTTAGATAAGGCTAGTTGAACTTGGCAGACATAAGTCATAGGAAGGTAGCCCCATAGAACAAAACAAGCAAATGTCTATTAATTAATGTGCCGAGTATGAAATCGTCAACTGCGGCCCTATGATTTGTTCAGGAGCAACAATCACTGACTCAACACCGCTTTTTGACCTCTTACACCTTGTCAGGGTGCAAGTAGAGTTTCATATCAGTTGTTTTTTGCAGGTTGCATTTATTGGGATGTAGTGGAGGCATAAAATCTGATTTTAAACCTAACCTTAACCACACTGCTAATCTTATGCCTAACCCTTGGGACCGTTGGGATTTGGGAAATAAATTACACAACGCAAATGAGTATCTGGTAGCACTAGCTAGTGAAGACAGTTTAAATGGTCCAAACACACTAAGACAGTCGTGAAGAGGGCACGACAAAGCCTATTCTCCCTCAGGAGACTGAAAAGATTTGGCATGGGTCCTCAGATCCTCAAAAAGTTATACAGCTGCACCATCGAGAGCATCCTGACTGGTTGCATCAATGCCTGGTATGGCAACTGCTCGGGCCTCCGACCGCAAGGCACTACAGTGGGTAGTGCGTACGGCCCAATACATCACTGGGGCCAAGCTTCCTGCCATCCAGGACCTCTATACCAGGCGGTGTCAGAGGAAGGCCCTAAAAATTGTCAAAGACTCCAGCCACCCTAGTCATAGACTGTTCTCTCTGCTACCGCACGGCAAGCGGGACCGGAGCGCCAAGTCTAGGTCCAAAAGGCTTCTTAACAGCGTCTACCCCCAAGCCATAAGACTCCTGAACAGCTAATGACATGGCTACCCGGACTATTTGCATTGTCCCCCCCCCCGTCCCCCCCCCCTCCTCTCCTTTACGCTGCTGCTACTCTCTGTTTATTATCTATGCATAGTCACTTTAACTACATGTACATATTACCTCAATTACCTCGACTAACTTGTGCCCCCGCACATTGACTGTACCGGTACCCCCTGTATATAGCCTCGCTACTGTTATTTTACTGCTGCTCTTTAATTATTTGTTATTTTTATTTTCTACTTACTTAACACTTATTTTTCTTAAAACTGCATTGTTGGTTAAGGGCTTGTAAGTAAGCATTTCACTGTAAGGTCTACACCGGTTGTATTCGGCGCATGTGACAAATACAATTTGATTTGATTTAAAACAGCTGTGAGTGTTTCACAATGTAATTCCCTGACAGCCCCACACACTGCATTCAGATTCCATGAGTCCATGCCCCCCCCCCCACACACACACACAGAGACACAGACACACACACAGTCGTCATGTAACCAATCACCGACAACACAAGTCAATAAACGGAGGGAAAAAGGCAGAAGCAGAGCCCTCTATTTAGATGTTGTGTCACATTGGGACACTAGGGTACATCAGGAAGTGGTTTATGGAGGCAACATTGAAGCAACATTGTGTGGTGGTTGTGTGTTTAATATACTCACAGTTGGTGCTCATAGCGATGATGGAAATCAGCAGGACAGCACAGAGTGTGGCCAGGCAGCCCGTGGCTAACCTGTACGGCCCGGGGCCCCTCTGTCTGGAGCCCGCTCTCAGTGAGGGAACAGACACTGTTATGGAGGACACAGAGAAGTACATGACACCAGTGTATTGAGCTATGTTTCAGTTGAAAATGTTGGTGTTAATTGCCCTGTATGCGGTTTTGGGGGGCTTTTGTGCACCGGAAACACTTGATGGCATAGTGAGATACTATACTATAGCCTACTGTCTGCAGGTTGGGGATGCACACACTGAAATCTTCTCCGAATGTCAACTAAAGGTAATCCTACAGACAAAGAACCATATATCTGTGTTTTGTAAAAAAAAAAAAAAAATTGTATAGACCATGAATCATTATAAAAAGTATGGAAAAAAGTATGAAATCAAAAACTATTAAGTATAATTGAAAGAGAGGTGCGATGACATGACATGGCAAGCCTAAATACATTGAGTATACAAAACTGACCAGGTGAATCCAGGTGAAAGTTATGATTCCTTATTGATGTCACTTGTTAAATCCACTTCAATCAGTGTAGATGAAATGGAGGAGACAAGTTAAAGGATGATTTTTAAGCCTTGAGGCAGTTGAAACATGGATTGTGTATGTGTACCATTCAGAGGGTGAATGGGCAATACAAAATATTTAAGTGCCTTTGAACGGGGTATAATAGTAGGTGCCAGGTGCACTAAAAAACGTTGGAGGCAGCTTATGGTAGAGAAATTAACATTAAATTATCTGGCAACAGTTCTGTTGGACATTCCTGCACGCAGCGTGCCAATTGCACACTCCCTCAAAACCTGAGACATCTGTGGCATTATGTTGTGTGACAAAACTGCACATTTTAAAGTGGCCTTTTATTGTCCCCAACACAAGGTGCACCTGTGTAATGACCACTTGTCAGGTGGATGGATTATCTTGGCAAAGGAGAAATGCTCACTAACAGGGATATAAACAGATTTGTGCACAACATTTGAGAGAAATAAGCTTTTGTGCGTATGGAACATTTCTGGGATTTTTCATTTCAGCTCATGAAAAAGGGGACCAACACCTTACGTGTTGCGTTTATATTTGTGTTCTATGTATATATACATACACGACATGGCCAAAAGTATGTGGACATCCCTTCAACTTAGTGGATTCGGCTATTTTAGCCACACTTGTTGCTGACAGGTGTATATAGTCAAGCACACAGCCATGCAATCTCCATAGGTAACACTGGCAGTAGAAAAGCCTTACTGAAGAGCTCAGTGACTTTCGATGTGGCACCATCATAGAATGCAATCTTTGCAACAGGTCAGTTCGTAAAATGTCTACCCTGCTAGAGCTGCCCCAGTCAACTGTAAGTGCTGTTATTGTGGAAGTGGAAACGTCTAGGAACCACAACGGCTCAGCCGTGAAGTGGTATGCCACACAAGCTCACAGAACAGGACCGCCGAGTGCTGAAGCGCGTAGCGCAATAGTTTGTCCTCGGTTGCAACACTCACTACTGAGTTCCAAACTGCCTCTGGAAGCAACATCAGCACATGAACTGTTCGTCGGGAGCTTCATGAAATGGGTTTCCATGGGTTTCCAAACCTAAGATCACCATGCGCAATGCCAAGCGTCGGCTGGAGTGGTGTAAAGCTCGCCGCCATTGGACTCTGGAGCAGTGGAAACGCGTTCTCTGGAGTGATGAATCACGCTTTACCAACTGGCAGTCGACGGACAAATCTGGGTTTGGCGGATGCCAGGACAACGCTACCTGCCCCAATGCATAGTGCCAACTGTAAAGTCTGGTGAAGGAGGAATAATGGTCTGGGGCTGTTTTTCATGGTTCAGGCTCCTTAGTTCCAGTGAAGGGAAATCTTAACGCTACAGCATACAATGACATTGTAGATGATTCTGTGCTTCCAACTTTGTGGCAACAGTTTGGGGAAGGCCCTTTCCTGTTTCAGCATGACATTGACCCCGTGCACAAAGCGAGGTCCATACAGAAATGGTTTGTCAAAATCGGTGTGGAAGAACGTGACTGGCCTACACAGATCCCTGACCTCAACTCTATCAAAAACCTTTGGGATGAATTGGAAGCCGACTGCGAGCCAGGCCTAATCGCCCAACATCAGACCTCGACCTCACTAATGCTCTTGTGGCTGAATGGAAGCAAGTCCCCGCAGCAATGTTCCAACATCTAGTGGAAAGCCTTCCCAGGAGAGTGGAGGCTGTTATAGCAGCAAAGGGGGATCAACTCCATATTAATGGCCATGATTTTGGAATGAGATGTTCGACGAGCAGGTGTCCACATACGCCATGGGATTGGGAGGGGGTGTCAAAACTATACACGGAAGAAAATGGTCAATATGTCTCCTCAGAGAGGCGAACCCAGGACCTTCAAATCCCATGGCGGTGACGTTAATGCTTAGGCTACCAACCCTGTCATGAACGCCTTATCTTGACACTCTATTTACAGTAAATGGACAGTCTGGTGACGATAGGAAGCTTTTGTTGTTGTTGTTCATTCACGCAGTACTGATTGAATTTTCTTTTTTGACTTGCTTGATAAAACAAAATAATCAAAAACAGTTGATGTGTTGAAAACAGTAAAATAGCTAACCAAGTTAGCAAGCATGGCGTTTTCTTTTGAATGTGCAAAGGCACAAGCAAGAAATGATCTTGGTGTTGTTTAACCTGGGTGCACCCACATCCCACAGGCTACTTTTTACTTGGATGTTGACTTCAGGTTTTCGGGAATACATTGAAAAGTAACTTGACACGGTGTTAATAATCAGTCAGCACAAATTTGGATTAGAATGACAATAAGAAAATTGCATTAACAGAGGAGGGTAGCGTACCAAATCAATGAATAAGGTAAGGGCTGTAACGTTAGCTAGTTACATTGCTAACGCCTCGATCACACCGACAGCGTCATTGCATTTTGGTACACCAGAAGTACATTCATTTCCAATAGAAGGTTGCGTTTGCCTTGCAGCATTGCGTTGCAGAGACAGTTGCAGTGCGTTCTGTGTGGTGCATATGTTGGATTTATCGAACGTATGCGTTAAACTGTATGCGTAGACGGCATGACAGAAATGGTAGCAGAAGGTGAATGTTTAACTTTTGTTGCACACATATCCAGAGGATGCTGCATACTATTTTGCGCAAAAACACTATCGGTGTGATCAAGGCCTAAGCAAGCCAGGTTGACTAGTGTAAGGAATAAAGTTAGTTAACGTTGGATGAGCAACGCCCATTTAATGTATTATACACTGCTCAAAAAAATAAAAGGGAACACTAAAATAACACATCCTAGATCTGAATGAATGAAATAATCTTATGAAATACTTTTTTCTTTACATAGTTGAATGTGCTGACAACAAAATCACACAAAAATGATCAATGGAAATCAAATGTATCAACCCATGGAGGTCTGGATTTGGAGTCACCCTCAAAATTAAAGTGGAAAACCACACTACAGGCTGATCCAACTTTGATGTAATGTCCTTAAAACAAGTCAAAATGAGGCTCAGTAGTGTGTGTGGCCTCCACGTGCCTGTATGACCTCCCTACAATGCCTGGGCATGCTCCTGATGAGGTGGCGGATGGTCTCCTGAGGGATCTCCTCCCAGACCTGGACTAAAGCATCCGCCAACTCCTGGACAGTCTGTGGTGCAACGTGGCGTTAGTGGATGGAGCGAGACATGATGTCCCAGATGTGCTCAATTGGATTCAGGTCTGGGGAACGGGCGGGCCAGTCCATAGCATCAATGCCTTCCTCTTGCAGGAACTGCTGACACACTCCAGCCACATGAGGTCTAGCATTGTCTTGCATTAGGAGGAACCCAGGGCCAATCAAACCAGCATATGGTCTCACAAGGGGTCTGAGGATCTCATCTCAGTACCTAATGGCAGTCAGGCTACCTCTAGCGAGCACATGGAGGGCTGTGCGGCCCCCCAAAGAAATGCCACCCCACACCATGACTGACCCACCGCCAAACCGGTCATGCTGGAGGATGTTGCAGGCAGCAGAACGTTCTCCACGGCATCTCCAGACTCTGTCACGTCTGTCACATGTGCTCAGTGTGAACCTGCTTTCATCTGTGAAGAGCACAGGGCGCCAGTGGCGAATTTGCCAATCTTGGTGTTCTCTGGCAAATGCCAAACGTCCTGCACGGTGTTGGGCTGTAAGCACAACCCCCCCCCCTGTGGACGTCGGGCCATCATACCACCCTCGGAGTCTGTTTCTGACCGTTTGAGCAGACACATGCACATTTGTGGCCTGCTGGAGGTCATTTTGCAGGGCTCTGGCAGTGCTCCTCCTGCTCCTCCTTGCACAAAGGCGGAGGTAGCAGTCCTGCTGCTGGGTTGTTGCCCTCCTACTGCCTCCTCCACGTCTCCTGATGTACTGGCCTGTCTCCTGGTAGCGCCTCCATGCTCTGGACACTACGCTGACAGACACAGCAAACCTTCTTGCCACAGCTCGCATTGATGTGCCATCCTGGATGAGCTGCACTACCTGAGCCACTTGTGTGGGTTGTAGACTCCGTCTCATGCTACCACTAGAGTGAAAGCACCGCCAGCATTCAAAAGTGACCAAAACATCAGCCAGGAAGCATAGGAACTGAGAAGTGGTCTGTGGTCACCACCTGCAAAACCAGTCCTTTATTGGGGGTGTCTTACTAATTGCCTATAATTCCCACCTGTTGTCTATTCCATTTGCACAACAGCATGTGAAATTTATTGTCAATCAGTGTTGCTTCCTAAGTGACAGTTTGATTTCACAGAAGTGTGATTGACTTGGAGTTACATTGTGTTGTTTAAGTGTTCCCTTTATTTTTTTGAGCAGTGTATATTATTGGTGTGGCAGTTTCCCAAAGTTTGGTGTTGACTATGAACTTTACTTAGCTAGCAAGCTATCTAGCTGTGCTTTGTGGAAGAATGTGGGAGATATTGTCAACATTGAGTTGTGCCTGTGCACGATCTGTCCATACTGCTAATGTTACATCCTTGTTGGCTTGTAGCTAGCTAACGTTAGTTGGCTGGCTAACTGGCAATAGCAGCCAAGGACATTTGCTATCTTACGCCTTGATCACACCGATAGCGTAAATGCATAAAATGCTACGCAGCATCATCTGGATGTGTGCAACAAAAGTTAAACATTCACCTTCTGCTACCATTTCTGTCAAGCCGTCTACGCATACAGTTTGACGCATACGTTTGCTAAATCCAACGTATGCACCACACAGAACACACCGCAACTGCCTCTGCAACGAAATGCTGCAAGCAAACGCAGCGTTCCATTGGAAATGAATGTACTTCTGGTGTACCAAAATGCAATGAAGCTGTCGGTGTGATCGAGGCGTTATTTGTGCTTATTTGTTTGTGCTCTGATTACACACAATTGTCAAGGCCAACAGTTTACACAGATGACTTCAGCCATGGGAAAAACCTTCCTTCGCAAAATATAGCTGACTTCCTTTGCTTGTAGCTTGCCTCTCATCCAACTGGTGTTAGCTAGCTACTAGCGCTGTTGCTGCGCAACCCAAGTGCTTTGGTCAGGTTTTAGAACTGCGATTCAGCTGAAAATATGTTAGCATTGTCAGAAATGCTACAAAAAGGTAGCACATTGTTGGTTCTTAAATGGACAGAAATTATCACGTGAGAGGATAAATTATACATTTTATTAAAACTGTTGCCCCTACAAACTTATTCAGTCCGAAATGTGGCAAGTCTAATTGTCACTTTATGGACGTTGTCGTCTTGTTCTTATCCGACGTCTAGATGTTGAGGTCAGGGCAAGATAGCATTAGAAAAAAAAAATGTAACGACCCTGTTAAAAATCCGCTATGTGGTTCTCGGTAACGGCCAGACTGTTCATGACGAAAGGCGTGTTGTGTTGTGTTGTGACAGAGTGTGTTGTGTACCTCCAATCAAGTTGATTTGCTTATTTTAATCGACATTGGTGTCATGTTGGCTTAGATATGATGGTAGGGCGATTTTAATTTAACATTAGCTTCAACCAATGTGGGGGAGATTGTTGTGGGGGAGATTGCATTTTTTATGTGGTTTACACAAAGAAAAAAGGGTTCAAATAAAATTAGAATTTTGTCATCCTTGAAAAATAGCCCTAATGATTGGAATAAACAATTGTTATTGTGGGTGTTTGAGAAGGAAACAGGCTACTGGCTACTAATCATTAGGTACAGTTGAAGTCTGAGGTTTACATAAACTTAGGTTGGAGTCATTAAAACTCGTTTTTCAACCACTCCACAAATGTCTTGTTAACAAACTATGGTTTTGGCAAGTTGGTTAGGACATCTACTTTGTGCATGACACAAGTAATTTTTCCAACAATTATTTACAGACAGATTATTTCACTTATAATTCACTGTATCACAATTTCAGTGGGTCAGAAGTTTACATACACTAAGTTGACTGTGCCTTTAAACAGCTTGGAAAATTCCAGCAAATGATGTCATGGCTTTAGAAGCTTCTGATAGGCTAATTGACATCATTTGAGTCAATTGGAGGTGTACATGTGGATGTATTTCAAGGCCTACCTTCAAACTCAGTGCCTTTTGCTTGACATCATGGGAAAATCAAAAGAAATCAGCCAAGACCTCAGAAAAAAATGTGTAGACCTCCACAAGTCTGGTTCATCCTTGGGAGCAATTTCTAAAGGCCTGAAGGTACCACGATCATCTGTACAAACAATAGTATGTAAGTATAAACACCATGGGACCACGCAGCCGTCATACCGCTCAGGAAGGAGACGCGTTCTGTCTCCTAGAGATGAACGTACTTTGGTGCGAAAAGTGCAAATCAATTCCAGAACAACAACAAAGAACCTTGTGAAGATGCTGGAGGAAACAGGTACAAAAGTATCTATATCCACAGTAAAACGAGTCCTATATCGACATAACCTGAAAGGCTGCTCAGCAAGGAAGAAGCCACTACTCCAAAACCGCCATAAAAAAGCCAGACTACGGTTTGCAACTGTACATGGGGACAAAGATTGTACTTTTTGGAGAAATGTCCTCTGGTCTGATGAAACAAAAATAGAACTGTTTGGCCATAATGACCATCGTTATGTTTGGAGGAAAAAGGGGAGACTTGCAAGCCGAAGAACACCATCCCAACCGTGAAGCACAGGGGTGGCAGCATCATGCTGTGGGGGTGCTTTGCTGCAGGAGTGACTGGTGCACTTCACAAAATAGATGGCATCATGAGGAAGGAAAATTATGTGGATATATTGAAGCAACATCTCAAGACATCAGTCAGGAAGCTTAAATAAATCACTCTCTACTATTATTCTGACATTTCACATTCTTAAAATAAAGTGGTGATCCTAACTGTCCTAAGACAGTGAATGTTTACTAGGATTAAATGTCAGGAATTGTGAAAAACTGAGTTTAAATGTATTTGGCTAAGGTGTATGTAAACTTCAGACTTCAACTGTATATACCATATCAATGTAATTCAGTACTTGTAGAATTGTGGAACTGTTGATTTGATGTTTGTTTGAGCCAACTGTTAAAAGAGGAACGCAAGTTATTTAAAGAAAACTAATGTGACTATTCTGCTCTTCTGTGTTAGTAGGCTACCTCTTGCTCACCGATGATTCACAAAATGCCTGTTGTTGAATTACACTTCACATAATATTTGTAGTGAAGGATTATGGATGTTGATGTTCTAGTTTAGGAAATTAAACATGTACAGGCAAATGTGCTATCACTACACAAAGAAGAACATTTATCTTGCTGTTAAATGTCATGAGCATGTTTGGACGAGTCGTTACTTACCGCACCCCGGGGTAGTAAGAGGACTCCGGGAAAACTACATGGGCTGTATGGGAAGGGGGTGTAGCTTGTTTCCAGTTTGGAGAAAATTCGCCATTTTAGATGGGATTCCTGTAACTAATATTTCCTGTGGTGCGTGTTTTCAAATCTGTTTCTCAGGGAACCCCAGCTGTTGCACATTTTGTCCAATTGCAGCATTAGCACATCTGATTCAATTAGTCAATGGCTTGAAGATTAGTTGACTTGTTGAATCAGGTATGCTAGTGCTGGAATATAAAAAATGTGCAACTGCTGGGGGTCCCAGATGAACAGATTGACACATTTTGAAATTTATAATATTTTCACTTCACAGTATTAAGGCCACAGCACGCAAATATATTTTTTCACATTATATGCTAGATTTAATTTAACTAACATTTCTTGATAAATAACTATTGTTTTTCAGAACTTCTGACAGTTCTATAATATTATACGATTATATAATCATTTTACTTTTAGCTATGGTGTCAGATACGTGGGAGGAAGCATATTCAATATGAATTAGAAGCGGTGTCTATTCTATTGAGTTGATTTGACAAGAAGGTAAATACGCAAGACAGACATGGCAACCCTGAGTGAACTTTATTGTGAATGCAATACACATCATGCCTGAGTCAACACTGCATAACCAAAGTAACTCCCGAAACTTTACAATGTAAATCCTTCATATCATTAGGCTCTCTTTGTCATATCGTAATCACATTAATTTGAATTTTGTTCTTGTCCCACATGGCATACATTTCAAAACCATGAAGGCTATTTCCAATACCTGCTGCTTTCATTACTGTAACATTTTAGATAATTTGTATAATTTCCCTAAATAAATTGCTTTGCATAGGAAACACTTTTTTTCTTACCAGTGTGCACTTCAGGACCGCACAGCTCTGCATCTTCCAAAAATTGACTATCGTTGTAGATAAGTTTAGAATACATCCCCTCGCATGCTGTTGATCCCATATCAACCATCTCGCCTCTTGCACTGGACCGCTGTGATCCTCGTCAATAAGAAACTGATGCGGCAGCTATAGCTAGTCTATTGTGATTCTACGCCGTCCCAACTCATATGAAGCGAGGTGAAAATAAACAGAGAATTCAGCAAGAGGTGGGGAGCATATTTTGGAATGTAGCATGGACATTGGACAACAAGAAGAATGACGTTTCTGATCGTTTTAAACTCTGACAACAAGAAGAATGACGTTTCTGATCGTTTTAAATTCCTGCCTGTTCAACATTGTGCAGTTTCATGTGCCTGTTGCAATTTGTTGCCCAATGATATTATTACATAGTCATTACATCATTGCATTGCCATACAGAGGCATTTTTTTTGCCATACAGAGACAATTCTGAGAATATTTTTTTCAACAAAATGTGCAAAATAGGTCAATTTATTATATCAAACGTCTGGAAAATATTTTATAGATTTACCTATCGGAACTTTTACAAATGTATTAACTACTAATTAATACGCAATTAATTAACTATTGAAGTAGAATATAAGATTAGTAGCCTATGTATCGTTTTCTGTTTTTTTATGTCTGTTTTGTGGGACATTTTAATAGGCCTAATTTACACTGAACAAAAATATAAATGCAACATATAAAGTGTTGGTCCCATGTTTCATGAGTTGAAATAAAAACTCCCAGAAATGTTTCATATGCACAAAAAGCTTATTTCTCTAAAATGTTGTGCACAAATTTGTTTACATCCCTGTTAGTGAGCATATCTCATTTGCCAAGATAATCCATCCACCTGACAGGTGTGGCATATCAAGAAGCTGATTAAACAGCATGATCATTACACAGGTGCGCCTATAAAAGGCCACTCTAAATGATACACAGGGACGATAAAAGGCCACTCTAAAATGTGAAGTTTTGTCACACAACACAATGCCACAGATGTCTCAAGTTTTGAGGGAGCGTGCAATTGGTATGCTGACTGCAGGAATATCTACCAGAGCTGTTGCCAGATAATTGAATGTTAATTTCTCTACCATAAGCCGCCTCCAATGTTGTTTTAGAGAATTTGGCAGTGCGTCCAACCGGCCTCACAACCGCAGGTCACGTGTATGGCGTCATGTGGGAGAGCGGTTTTCTGATGTCAACGTTGTGAACAGAGAGCCCCATGGTGGCAGTTGGGTTATGGTATGGGCAGGCATAAGCTACAAACAACGAACCCAATTGCATTTTATCGATGGCAATTTGAATGCACAGAAATACTGTGACGAGATCCTGAGGCCCATTGTGAGGCCCTTTTTAAGATATCTGTAACCAACAGATGCATATCTGTATTCCCAGTTATGTGAAATTCATAGATTAGGGTCTAATTTATTTATTTCAATTGACTGATTTCCTTATATGAACTGTAACTCATTAAAATCTTTGAAATTGTTGCATGTTGCGTTTATATTTTTGTTCAGTATATATACAGTCGTGGTCAAACGTTTTGAGAATGACACAAATACAAATTTTCACAAAGTCTGCTGCCTCAGTTTTGATGATGGCAATTTGCATATTCTCCAGAATGTCATGAAGAGTGATCAGATGAATTGCAATTAATTGCAAAGTCCCTCTTTGCCATGAAAATGAACTTCATCCCCAAAAACCTTTTCCAATGCATTTCAGCCCTGCCACAAAAGGACCAGCTGCCGTCATGTCAGTGATTCTCTCGTTAACACAGGTGAGAGTGTTGACGAGGACAAGGCTGGAGATCACTCTGTCATGCTGATTGAGTTAGAATAACAGACTGGAAGCTTTAAAAGGAGGGTGGTGCTTGAAATCATTGTTCTTCCTCTGTTAACCATGGTTACCTGCAAGGAAACACGTGCTGTCATCATTGCTTTGCACAAAAAGGGCTTCACAGGCAAGGATATTGCTGCTTGTAAGATTGCACCTAAATCAACCATTTATTGGATCATCAAGAACTTCAAGGAGAGAGGTTCAATTGTTGTGAAGAAGGCGTCAGGGCGCCCAAGAAAGTCCAGCAAGCGCCAGGACCGTCTCCTAAAGTTGATTCAGCTGCGGGATCGGGGCACCACCAGTGCAGAGCTTTCTCAGGAATGGCAGCAGGCAGGTGTGAGTGCATCTGCAAAAAAAAAGACTTTTGGAGGATGGCCTGGTGTCAAGAAGGGCAGCAAAGAAGCCACTTCTCTCCAGGAAAAACATCAGGGACAGACTGATATTCTGCAAAAGGTACAGGGATTGGACTGCTGAGGAAGGGGTAAAGTCATTTTCTCTGATGAATCCCCTTTCCGATTGTTTGGGGCATCCGGAAAACACTTTGTCCGGTGAGTGCTACCATCAGTCCTGTGTCATGCCAACAGTAAAGCATCCTGAGACCATTCATGTGTGGGGTTGCTTCTCAGCCAAGGGAGTGGGCTCACTCACATTTTTTGCCTAAGATCACAGACATGAATAAAGAATGGTACCAACACATCCTCTGAGAGCAACTTCTCCCAACCATCCAAGAACAGTTTGGTGACGACCAATGCCTTTTCCAGCATGATGGAGCACCTTGCCATAAGGCAAAAGTGATAACTAAGTGGCTCGGGGAACAAAATATCGACATTTTGGGTCCATGGCCCGGAAACACCCCAGACCTTAATCCCATTGAGAACTTGTGGGTGATCCTCAAGAGGCGGGTGGACAAACAAAAACCCACAAATTCTGACAAACTCCAAGCATTGATTATGCAAGAATGGGCTGCCATCAGTCAGGATGTGGCCCAGAAGTTAATTGACAGCATGCCAGGGCGGATTGCAGAGGTCTTGAAAAAGAAGGGTCAACACTGCAAATATTGGCTCTTTGCATAAACTTAATGTAATTGTCAATAAAAGCCATTGACACTTATGGAATGCTTGTAATTATACTTCAGTATACCATAGGAACATCTAACAAAAACATCTCCTAACACTGAAGCGGCGAACTTTGTGAAGACCAATACTTGTGTCATTCTCAAAACTTTTAACCACGACTGTACAGTGCAATCAATATACTAGAGATTATGATTAGCAGAGTGCACCGCTCGCCTTCAAAATGATTTAAAATTGTTCCATGTAGGCTATTGTAATAAAAAAGTGTGTATTTTTTTCTGCGCTTATTTTCCTTTGATCAGCCACTAGAGTGCACCACTAGCCTTTAAAATGCTTTCATGTACAGTGTGTACAGTTGTCTATAATCATTATACAGCTACAGTAGTAATGCACTTCTGTAAACAGTTTTATTTTCATGACTGAGTCTGAGGTAAAAAAAATTCTGGTAAGTGAACTACTGTCTATTTATTAAAGGTGTGTACAATTAAGACTATTAGGTGACTGACAAGTGTGGAAAGGGAGTTGTATAGGCCTACATACACGTTGCATACAAAAACTACATTGATAAATCATTAATGTTTTTTCAGCATTGATTCAAATACGCAGGTCATGGCAACTCAATGCTGCCCCACTTCTTGTGTAGTGTTTTCACTTTGAATGAGAAGGGGGTAGCTGCATCCCAATATTGCGACAGGAGTTTGGGCGGGTGGGTGTATCAAAAGGAAAGTAGTGGGCATGTGGAAAGGAGTGGGCGTATGGAAAGGAGTGGGCGTATGGAAAGGAGTGGGCATGTGGAAAGGAGTGGGCGTATGGAAAGGAGTGGGTGTGTCGAAAGCGCTCTGCTATAGGTTGGACAGTGTTTATTGAGCAGTAGTTTTTTTCTTCAGTTTCTTACCACACAAGCTAACGTACTGCGAGAGTTTGGACTTCTGTTTTTAAGCCAGAGGATGAGTCTGAGTCGTATTTCACTGTTAGTTTTACACAAATAATTGTACATATCAAACTGACGATTGTTTATTTTTTATTAAAAGTATTTATGATAGGTGTACTGTCACCCTGATATTGGCTACTAGGTAGCTACTTCCCACGCAGTTGCCGGACAGTAGTGCTTGTCAAGCGAGAGTGAAGGGCACTGTGTCCCGGTGTTGCCATTCATGCCCTCCCCATAGAGTAGTAGACTTTATGTAGGTTATGTATCAAGGTGACATCTACAGCGCATTCGGAAAGTATTCAGACCCTTTACTCAATACTTTGTTGAAGCACCTTTGGCAGCGATTACAGCCTTGAGTCTTATTGGGTATGAAGCTACAAGCTTGGCACACCTGTATTTGGGGAGTTTCTCCCATTATTCTCTGCAGATCCTCTCAAGCCCTGTCAGGTTGGATAGGGAGCGTAGCTGCACAGCTATTTTCAGGTCTGTCCAGAGATGTTAGATCGGGTTCAAGTCCGGGCTCTGGCTGGGCCACTCAAGGACTTTCATAGACTTGTCCCGAAGCCACTCCTGCGTTGTCTTGGCTGTGTGCTTAGGGTCGTTGTCCTGTTGGAAGGTGAACCTTCGCCCCAGTCTGAGGTCCTGAGCGCTCTGGAGCAGGTTTTCATCAAGGCTCTCTGTACTTTGCTCCGTTCATCTTTCCCTTGATCCTGACTAGTCTCCCAGTCCCTGCCGCTGAAAAACATCCCCACAGCATGATGCTGCCACCACCATGCTTCACCGTAGGGATGGTGCCAGGTTTCCTCCAGACGTGACGGTTGGCATTCAGGCCAAAGACTTCAATCTTGGTTTCATCAGACCAGAGAATCTTGTTTCTCATGGTCTAAGAGTCCTTTAGGTGCCTTTTAGCAAGCTCCAAGCGGGCTGTCATGTGCCTTTTACTGAGTAGTGGCTTCCATCTGGCCATTCTACCATAAAGGCCTGATTGGTGGAGTGCTGCAGAGATGGTTGTCCTTCTGGAAGTTTCTCCCATCTCCACAGAGGAACTCTGGAGCTCTGTTAGAGGGACCATCGGGTTCTTGGTCACCTCCCTGACCAAGGCCCTTCTCTCTCGATTGCTCAATTTGGCCTGGCGGCCAGCTCTAGGAAGAGTCTTGGTGGTTCCAAACTTCTTCCATTTAAGAATGATGGAGGCCACTGTGTTCTTGGGGACCTTCAATGCTGCAGAAATGTTTTGGTACCCTTCCCCAGATCTGTGCCTCGACACAATCCTGTCTCAGAGCTCTACAGACAATTCCTTTGACCTCATGGCTTGGTTTTTGCTCTGACATGCTCTGTCAACTGTGGGACTTTATTTGGACAGGTGTGTGCCTTTCCAAATAATGTCCAATCATGTGAATTTACCACAGGTGGACTCCATCAAGTTGTAGAAACATCTCAAGGATGATCAATGGAAATAGGGTGTATCTGAGCTCAATTTCGAGTGTCATAGCAAAGGGTCTGAACACTTATGTAAATAAGGTATCAGTTTTTTCTGTTTTATAAATTTGCAAAAATGTCTAAAAACCTGTTTTTGCTTTGTCGTTATGGGGTATTGTGTATAGATTTATGAGGACATTTTTTTAACATAATCCATGTTAGAATAAGGCTGTAACGTAACAAAATGTGGAAAAAGGGAAGGAGTCTGAATACTTTCAAAATGCACTGTATGTACTGTATAAGGATAATGAAACGGTAAGACAGACATTTCTCAACATGCTCACAACCTGCCGTTGTAAACAAATTTTGAAAAAAAATTGTGCATGTCAAGTTATAGTTAAATACTGTAAGGAAAATGATATTTACCATCTACTATTCGTTCTAGTCAGCACTTCAAGAAGAACAGTTTTGAAATATGTATCTTGTATTTTTTGCTATTGGATTAAAGGTAGTTAAAATGACTAAATGGTGATCCTATCACAAAAGGTTCTTATGGTATTTCATGAAAAACTTTGTATGAATGAAAGATGTGTGAAACCCCAAATGAATGCACAATCAATGGTTCTGAACACAAGATTGGGCCATTACTAGTGTTATCAGTTTTGAGTTTTGAAAATTCACAACATGCTTGGGAAAAAAGTTCCAAAGCGATAAAAAAAATACTGTAATGACCGGTGGAGATAAATGATGTAAATTCAATGTCTTTAGGTGTGTGTGTGTGTGTGTGTGTGTGTACCTTAAACTTACATTGTGTAGGTTTACTAGGCTACACATTACATATCACATTGAGCCAGACAGTAACAAAAGGTTAATTCCCGTTTTTTGTGTCTGTTACTGTGTCACTAAGTCTTCTCACATCAGAATGCTGTGTGATACTCCCCTGGATTCATTCACTATCTGGGAGTTGGCAATGTCAAAATAGATATGGGAAGTGGGTGACTCCTTTTCAAGGGAATGCTGATCTTGTTTACTTTAGGATGTTGAGTAATACTATATGTGTTTGGGGGTTGGGAAGGGATTGGGAAATGTCACAGTGTGTTCCTGGTACTATTATAAACCAATACAAGCCTGCCAGAATGTGTGTGTTCCTACTACTGCTTTGAAGCAACTGATAGAATGCAGGGGAGTTACTGTGACACAGGGGGAAATTATTACCATTAGGCTACACTACTGTAGGGCCTAGCTAGCTAGTCTGGCCAAGCAAGACTGAGGCCTAGCAAACCTAACTACCAGCATCAAATTCTGAGTTTGTTTTGGTAAGGATGGTATGATTGCGCAGGCATAGATAGACAGTTGCACCACTCCCTCTGTAGTGCCAAGACAAAAAGGGAATAACATTCAAAAGTCATGTAGAAACCAGTGTTGGGGTCAATTCCATTTCAATTCCAGTCATTCAAATGAGTAATTGTAATTGTAGTTTTGTTTACTTTCTGAATTGACAGAAATTTAAATGGAATTCAACCCAACCCTAGTAGAAACTGAGGATAACTGGATCTGCTCACAAAAGTGAGAGGAATATAAGGAGGCTTAAGGACCAGCAGGTGGCACTACAGTCATTTTGACACCCAGGCTGAAAAGCACACCATTAAAGACCCAGTGCAGTCAAAAACGAGATGTTCCTGTATTTTATAGATAGTTCCACACTATGAGGGTGGAATAATATTGTGAGAATTATGATAATGCCCCTTTAGAGTTGTTTAAAAAATGGAAGCTGGATTTTCAGCCCGTTTTGGTGGGATGGAGTTTTGGCCTGCCTGGTGACATCACCAGGCGATAAATTAGTTAATAGACCAATAGGAAAGAGAGTTCCAAACCTTTCTGCCAATAACAGCTAGTTTTCAGTTTTCCCCACTCAGATCCCTCCCAGACAGTCCTCGGAAAATTCTTGCTTGAGAAATTGCTTTTGCGAAGAAGCTATTTTTGTTTATATTTTACCATTTAGATTGAAAACAATCACAGTAAGGTAATTCATTGTTACCCAGAAATATTTTGATATTGAGATAAAAACAGCTGCATTGGACCTTGACATTTCCCCATTAATGTTATGGTTTACAAACACTACCTGGTCAAAGGTCAATGGACTTAAAAGATGAAATATCTTGAGTGAGTGCCAAAATGGTCACATGCAAACACCTCTGATAATACACATCCTGTTGTGCATTGCTGCTTTATCAAACCATAGTAACACTGTCCCAAACAAAAAACATATTAGTGCCTGTTTGAATCCTGAAACTACTTTAACTTCCGCACAGACTAATAGATGACCAAAGACCACACTGGTTCTACTGAATCTACATAATCTATGAGAGAGGATATGATGTGGTCATTGATGCCTCACAGGAAAGTATGCATCACTTAAAGAGATGTGACCCAAGATGTGGCTTTGTGGCTTGCAGAGTGTGGTGTTACTATTTCTTGGTAAATGTTATTTCAACACTTTCCTACAATCAGTAAGTCATGAATAATTTACCCCAAACTTGTACAATTAGGGGTCTGTTTTGGAAACTATGAAACAAATCGTTTCATAGAAATCAACAATCTGTTTATTTTTTAGCATACAGCAATGTAGGGCTAATGTATGAAACAATTTAAAACCGTAACTAACTTAATTTAAATGAACTTCATATTCATCGTAAAATCAATTTGTAGTAAATACCTTTTTAGGGTCAATGAAAAGTTGTGATGGTATAGAGCATCTCAAACATGTGGACACCTGATGACATTTCACTTAGTTTTGTTAAGAAGAGAGATCTGGACAAAATTAAAATAAGAACTCCCTCACAGTGTTTAGTCTTGTTATTGTTTAGTTTTTCTGCTCCATCCTTTGCACTCAGGCGTACCAGGTAAGAGCATGCCAGCCAAACCTGTACCTCCATTGTCAAGGCGTCAGTGTAATGCGGTAGGACGAAGTCAGGCGCAGGACACAGAGCTAAATGAAAAACGTACTTTACTCGTAGGTATCTGAATGAACAAACCCGCTCACATACGACAACCAAAACATGAACAAACACGCACAACACACAGTGTGAGCCAGAGGGTTAAATAGGGAAGACATAATTACATGATGGGAAACAGGTGAGACCAATACAGACAAAACAAGTAGAACATAGAAACATGGATCGGTAGCAGCTAGTACTCCGGTGACGACGAACGCCGAAGCCTGCCCGAGCAAGGAGGAGGGGCAGCCTCGGCTGAATCTGTGACAGTAACCCCCTTGACGCGCGGCTCCAGCCGTGCGCCGACCCCGGCCTCGGGGACGGCCAGGAGGACGCGGAGCAGGGCGAGTCGGATGACGACGGTGTAAATCCCTCAACATGGAGGGATCGAGGATGTCCCTCCTAGGGACCCAGCACCGTTCCTCCGGACCGTACCCCTCCCACTCCACAAGATACTGCAGGCCCCCACCCGACGCCTCGAATCCAAGATGGAACGGACCGAGTACGCCGGTGCCCCTCAATGTCCAGTGGGGGGCGGAGGAACCTCCCGTACCTCAGACTCCTGGAGTGGACCAGCTACTACCGGCCTGAGGAGAGACACACGGAACGAGGGGTTATACGGTAATTAGGAGGAAGCTGTAACCTATAACAAACCTTGTTCAATCTCCTCAGGACTTTAAATGGCCCCCACAAACCGCCGACCCAGCTTCCGGCAGGGCAGGCGAAGGGGCACGTTTCGGGTCGAGAGCCAGACCCGGTCCCCGGTGCATACACCGGGGGCCTCACTGCGGTGGCAGTCGGCGCTCGCCTTTTGTCGCCTGATGGCCCACTGCAGGCGTACATGGGCAGCGTTACAGGTCTCTTCCGAGTGCCGAAACCACTCATCCACCGCAGGAGCCTCGATCTGGCTCTGATGCCAAGGTGCCAGGACCGGCTGATAACCTAACACACACTGAAATGGAGAAAGGTTAGTAAAGGAGTGGCAGAGTGAGTTTTGGGCCATCTCTGCCCAGGGGATGAAACCCGACCACTCCCCCTGCTGGTCCTGGCAATATTTTTTGCTATTGGATTAAAGGTAGTTAAAATGACTAAATGGTGATCCTATCACAAAAGGTTCTCATGGTATTTCATGAAAAACTTTGCATGAATGAAAGATGTGTGAAACCCCAAATGAATGCACAATCAATGGTTCTGAACATAAGATTGGGTCATTACTAGTGTTATCAGTTTTGAGTTTTGAAAATTCACAACATGCTTGGGAAAAAAGTTCCAAAGCGATAAAAAATACTGTAATGACCGGTGGGGATAAATGATGTAAATTCAATGTCTTTAGGTGTGTGTGTGTGTGTGTGTGTACCTTAAACTTACATTGTGTAGGTTTACTAGGCTACACATTACATATCACATTGAGCCAGACAGTAACAAAAGGTTAATTCCCGTTTTTTGTGTCTGTTACTGTGTCACTAAGTCTTCTCACATCAGAATGCTGTGTGATACTCCCCTGGATTCATTCACTATCTGGGAGTTGGCAATGTCAAAATAGATATGGGAAGTGGGTGACTCCTTTTCAAGGGAATGCTGATCTTGTTTACTTTAGGATGTTGAGTAATACTATATGTGTTTGGGGTTGGGAAGGGATTGGGAAATGTCACAGTGTGTTCCTGGTACTATTATAAACCAATACAAGCCTGCCAGAATGTGTGTGTTCCTACTACTGCTTTGAAGCAACTGATAGAATGCAGGGGAGTTACTGTGACACAGGGGGAAATTATTACCATTAGGCTACACTACTGTAGGGCCTAGCTAGCTAGTCTGGCCAAGCAAGACTGAGGCCTAGCAAACCTAACTACCAGCATCAAATTCTGAGTTTGTTTTGGTAAGGATGGTATGATTGCGCAGGCATAGATAGACAGTTGCACCACTCCCTCTGTAGTGCCAAGACAAAAAGGGAATAACATTCAAAAGTCATGTAGAAACCAGTGTTGGGGTCAATTCCATTTCAATTCCAGTCATTCAAATGAGTAATTGTAGTTTTGTTTACTTTCTGAATTGACAGAAATTTAAATGGAATTCACCCCAACCCTAATAGAAACTGAGGATAACTGGATCTGCTCACAAAAATGAGAGGAATATAAGGAGGCTTAAGGACCAGCAGGTGGCACTACAGTCATTGTGACACCCAGGCTGAAAAGCACACCATTAAAGATCCAGTGCAGTCAAAAATGAGATGTTCCTGTATTTTATAGATAGTTCCACACTATGAGGGTGGAATAATATTGTGAGAATTATGATAATGCCCCTTTAGAGTTGTTTAAAAAATGGAAGCTGGATTTTCAGCCCGGTTTTGGTGGGATGGAGTTTGGCCTGCCTGGTGACATCACCAGGCGATAAATTAGTTAATAGACCAATAGGAAAGAGAGTTCCAAACCTTTCTGCCAATAACAGCTAGTTTTCAGTTTTCCCCACTCAGATCCCCTCCCAGACAGTCCTCGGAAAATTCTTGCTTGAGAAATTGCTTTTGCAAAGAAGCTATTTTGTTTATATTTTACCATTTAGATTGAAAACAATCACAGTAAGGTAATTCATTGTTAGCCAGAAATATTTTGATATTGAGATAAAAACAGCTGCATTGGACCTTGAAATTTCCCCCATTAATGTTATGGTTTACAAACACTACCTGGTCAAAGGTCAATGGACTTAAAAGATGAAATATCTTGAGTGAGTGCCAAAATGGTCACATGCAAACACCTCTGATAATACACATCCTGTTGTGCATTGCTGCTTTATCAAATCATAGTAACACTGTCCCAAACAAAAAACATATTAGTGCCTGTTTGAATCCACAAACTACTTTAACTTCCGCACAGACTAATAGATGACCAAAGACCACACTGGTTCTACTGAATCTACATAATCTATGAGAGAGGATATGATGTGGTCGTTGATGCCTCACAGGAAAGTATGCATCACTTAAAGAGATGTGACCCAAGATGTGGCTTTGTGGCTTGCAGAGTGTGGTGTTACTATTTCTTGGTAAATGTTATTTCAACACTTTCCCACAATCAGTAAGTCATGAATAATTTACCCCAAACTTGTACAATTAGGGGTCTGTTTTGGAAACTATGAAACAAATCGTTTCATAGAAATCAACAATCTGTTTATTTTTTAGCATACAGCAATGTAGGGCTAATGTATGAAACAATTTAAAACCGAAACTAACTTAATTTAAATGAACTTCATATTCATCGTAAAATCAATTTGTAGTAAATACCTTTTTAGGGTCAATGAAAAGTTGTGATGGTATAGAGCATCTCAAACATGTGGACACCTGATGACATTTCACTTAGTTTTGTTAAGAAGAGAGATCTGGACAAAATTAAAATAAGAACTCCCTCACAGTGTTTAGTCTTGTTATTGTTTAGTTTTTCTGCTCCATCCTTTGCACTCAGGCGTACCAGGTAAGAGCATGCCAGCCAAACCTGTACCTCCATTGTCAAGGCGTCAGTGTAATGCGGTAGGACGAAGTCAGGCGCAGGACACAGAGCTAAATGAAAACGTACTTTACTCGTAGGTATCTGAATGAACAAACCCGCTCACATACGACAACCAAAACATGAACAAACACGCACAACACACAGTGTGAGCCAGAGGGTTAAATAGGGAAGACATAATTACATGATGGGAAACAGGTGAGACCAATACAGACAAAACAAGTAGAACATAGAAACATGGATCGGTAGCAGCTAGTACTCCGGTGACGACGAACGCCGAAGCCTGCCCGAGCAAGGAGGAGGGCAGCCTCGGCTGAATCTGTGACAGTAACCCCCCTTGACGCGCGGCTCCAGCCGTGCGCCGACCCCGGCCTCGGGACGGCCAGGAGGACGCGAGCAGGGCGAGTCGGATGACGACGGTGTAAATCCCTCAACATGGAGGGATCGAGGATGTCCCTCCTAGGGACCCAGCACCGTTCCTCCGGACCGTACCCCTCCCACTCCACAAGATACTGCAGCCCCCCCACCCGACGCCTCGAATCCAAGATGGAACGGACCGAGTACGCCGGTGCCCCCCTCAATGTCCAGTGGGGGCGGAGGAACCTCCCGTACCTCAGACTCCTGGAGTGGACCAGCTACTACCGGCCTGAGGAGAGACACACGGAACGAGGGGTTAATACGGTAATTAGGAGGAAGCTGTAACCTATAACAAACCTTGTTCAATCTCCTCAGGACTTTAAATGGCCCCACAAACCGCCCGACCCAGCTTCCCGGCAGGGCAGGCGAAGGGCACGTTTGGGTCGAGAGCCAGACCCGGTCCCCCGGTGCATACACCGGGGCCTCACTGCGGTGGCAGTCGGCGCCGCCTTTTGTCGCCTGATGGCCCACTGCAGGCGTACATGGGCAGCGTTACAGGTCTCTTCCGAGTGCCGAAACCACTCATCCACCGCAGGAGCCTCGATCTGGCTCTGATGCCAAGGTGCCAGGACCGGCTGATAACCTAACACACACTGAAATGGAGAAAGGTTAGTGGAGGAGTGGCAGAGTGAGTTTTGGGCCATCTCTGCCCAGGGGGATGAAACCCGACCACTCCCCTGCTGGTCCTGGCAATATTTTTTGCTATTGGATTAAAGGTAGTTAAAATGACTAAATGGTGATCCTATCACAAAAGGTTCTCATGGTATTTCATGAAAAACTTTGCATGAATGAAATATGTGTGAAACCCCAAATGAATGCACAATCAATGGTTCTGAACATAAGATTGGGTCATTACTAGTGTTATCAGTTTTGAGTTTTGAAAATTCACAACATGCTTGGGAAAAAAGTTCCAAAGCGATAAAAAATACTGTAATGACCGGTGGGGATAAATGATGTAAATTCAATGTCTTTAGGTGTGTGTGTGTGTGTGTGTGTGTGTGTGTGTACCTTAAACTTACATTGTGTAGGTTTACTAGGCTACACATTACATATCACATTGAGCCAGACAGTAACAAAAGGTTAATTCCCGTTTTTTGTGTCTGTTACTGTGTCACTAAGTCTTCTCACATCAGAATGCTGTGTGATACTCCCCTGGATTCATTCACTATCTGGGAGTTGGCAATGTCAAAATAGATATGGGAAGTGGGTGACTCCTTTTCAAGGGAATGCTGATCTTGTTTACTTTAGGATGTTGAGTAATACTATATGTGTTTGGGGGTTGGGAAGGGATTGGGAAATGTCACAGTGTGTTCCTGGTACTATTATAAACCAATACAAGCCTGCCAGAATGTGTGTGTTCCTACTACTGCTTTGAAGCAACTGATAGAATGCAGGGGAGTTACTGTGACACAGGGGGAAATTATTACCATTAGGCTACACTACTGTAGGGCCTAGCTAGCTAGTCTGGCCAAGCAAGACTGAGGCCTAGCAAACCTAACTACCAGCATCAAATTCTGAGTTTGTTTTGGTAAGGATGGTATGATTGCGCAGGCATAGATAGACAGTTGCACCACTCCCTCTGTAGTGCCAAGACAAAAAAGGGAATAACATTCAAAAGTCATGTAGAAACCAGTGTTGGGGTCAATTCCATTTCAATTCCAGTCATTCAAATGAGTAATTGTAATTGTAGTTTTGTTTACTTTCTGAATTGACTGAAATTTAAATGGAATTCAACCCAACCCTAGTAGAAACTGAGGATAACTGGATCTGCTCACAAAAGTGAGAGGAATATAAGGAGGCTTAAGGACCAGCAGGTGGCACTACAGTCATTTTGACACCCAGGCTGAAAAGCACACCATTAAAGACCCAGTGCAGTCAAAAACGAGATGTTCCTGTATTTTATAGATAGTTCCACACTATGAGGGTGGAATAATATTGTGAGAATTATGATAATGCCCCTTTAGAGTTGTTTAAAAAATGGAAGCTGGATTTTCAGCCCGTTTTGGTGGGATGGAGTTTTGGCCTGCCTGGTGACATCACCAGGCGATAAATTAGTTAATAGACCAATAGGAAAGAGAGTTCCAAACCTTTCTGCCAATAACAGCTAGTTTTCAGTTTTCCCCACTCAGATCCCTCCCAGACAGTCCTCGGAAAATTCTTGCTTGAGAAATTGCTTTTGCGAAGAAGCTATTTTTGTTTATATTTTACCATTTAGATTGAAAACAATCACAGTAAGGTAATTCATTGTTACCCAGAAATATTTTGATATTGAGATAAAAACAGCTGCATTGGACCTTGACATTTCCCCCATTAATGTTATGGTTTACAAACACTACCTGGTCAAAGGTCAATGGACTTAAAAGATGAAATATCTTGAGTGAGTGCCAAAATGGTCACATGCAAACACCTCTGATAATACACATCCTGTTGTGCATTGCTGCTTTATCAAACCATAGTAACACTGTCCCAAACAAAAAACATATTAGTGCCTGTTTGAATCCTGAAACTACTTTAACTTCCGCACAGACTAATAGATGACCAAAGACCACACTGGTTCTACTGAATCTACATAATCTATGAGAGAGGATATGATGTGGTCATTGATGCCTCACAGGAAAGTATGCATCACTTAAAGAGATGTGACCCAAGATGTGGCTTTGTGGCTTGCAGAGTGTGGTGTTACTATTTCTTGGTAAATGTTATTTCAACACTTTCCCACAATCAGTAAGTCATGAATAATTTACCCCAAACTTGTACAATTAGGGGTCTGTTTTGGAAACTATGAAACAAATCGTTTCATAGAAATCAACAATCTGTTTATTTTTTAGCATACAGCAATGTAGGGCTAATGTATGAAACAATTTAAAACCGTAACTAACTTAATTTAAATGAACTTCATATTCATCGTAAAATCAATTTGTAGTAAATACCTTTTTTAGGGTCAATGAAAAGTTGTGATGGTATAGAGCATCTCAAACATGTGGACACCTGATGACATTTCACTTAGTTTTGTTAAGAAGAGAGATCTGGACAAAATTAAAATAAGAACTCCCTCACAGTGTTTAGTCTTGTTATTGTTTAGTTTTTCTGCTCCATCCTTTGCACTCAGGCGTACCAGGTAAGAGCATGCCAGCCAAACCTGTACCTCCATTGTCAAGGCGTCAGTGTAATGCGGTAGACGAAGTCAGGCGCAGGACACAGAGCTAAATGAAAACGTACTTTACTCGTAGGTATCTGAATGAACAAACCCGCTCACATACGACAAACCAAAACATGAACAAACACGCACAACACACAGTGTGAGCCAGAGGGTTAAATAGGGAAGACATAATTACATGATGGGAAACAGGTGAGACCAATACAGACAAAACAAGTAGAACATAGAAACATGGATCGGTAGCAGCTAGTACTCCGGTGACGACGAACGCCGAAGCCTGCCCGAGCAAGGAGGAGGGGCAGCCTCGGCTGAATCTGTGACAGTAACCCCCCTTGACGCGCGCTCCAGCCGTGCGCCGACCCCGGCCTCGGGGACGGCCAGGAGGACGCGGAGCAGGGGCGAGTCGGATGACGACGGTGTAAATCCCTCAACATGGAGGGATCGAGGATGTCCCTCCTAGGGACCCAGCACCGTTCCTCCGGACCATACCCCTCCCACTCCACAAGATACTGCAGGCCCCCCACCCGACGCCTCGAATCCAAGATGGAACGGACCGAGTACGCCGGTGCCCCCTCAATGTCCAGTGGGGCGGAGGAACCTCCCGTACCTCAGACTCCTGGAGTGGACCAGCTACTACCGGCCTGAGGAGAGACACACGGAACGAGTGGTTAATACGGTAATTAGGAGGAAGCTGTAACCTATAACAAACCTTGTTCAATCTCCTCAGGACTTTAAATGGCCCCACAAACCGCCGACCCAGCTTCCGGCAGGGGCAGGCGAAGGGCACGTTGGTCGAGAGCCAGACCCGGTCCCCCGGTGCATACACCGGGGCCTCACTGCGGTGGCAGTCGGCGCTCGCCTTTTGTCGCCTGATGGCCCACTGCAGGCGTACATGGGCAGCGTTACAGGTCTCTTCCGAGTGCCGAAACCACTCATCCACCGCAGGAGCCTCGATCTGGCTCTGATGCCAAGGTGCCAGGACCGGCTGATAACCTAACACACACTGAAATGGAGAAAGGTTAGTGGAGGAGTGGCAGAGTGAGTTTTGGGCCATCTCTGCCCAGGGGATGAAACCCGACCACTCCCCCTGCTGGTCCTGGCAATATTTTTTGCTATTGGATTAAAGGTAGTTAAAATGACTAAATGGTGATCCTATCACAAAAGGTTCTCATGGTATTTCATGAAAAACTTTGCATGAATGAAAGATGTGTGAAACCCCAAATGAATGCACAATCAATGGTTCTGAACATAAGATTGGGTCATTACTAGTGTTATCAGTTTTGAGTTTTGAAAATTCACAACATGCTTGGGAAAAAAGTTCCAAAGCGATAAAAAATACTGTAATGACCGGTGGGGATAAATGATGTAAATTCAATGTCTTTAGGTGTGTGTGTGTGTGTGTGTGTACCTTAAACTTACATTGTGTAGGTTTACTAGGCTACACATTACATATCACATTGAGCCAGACAGTAACAAAAGGTTAATTCCCGTTTTTTGTGTCTGTTACTGTGTCACTAAGTCTTCTCACATCAGAATGCTGTGTGATACTCCCCTGGATTCATTCACTATCTGGGAGTTGGCAATGTCAAAATAGATATGGGAAGTGGGTGACTCCTTTTCAAGGGAATGCTGATCTTGTTTACTTTAGGATGTTGAGTAATACTATATGTGTTTGGGGGGTTGGGAAGGGATTGGGAAATGTCACAGTGTGTTCCTGGTACTATTATAAACCAATACAAGCCTGCCAGAATGTGTGTGTTCCTACTACTGCTTTGAAGCAACTGATAGAATGCAGGGGAGTTACTGTGACACAGGGGGAAATTATTACCATTAGGCTACACTACTGTAGGGCCTAGCTAGCTAGTCTGGCCAAGCAAGACTGAGGCCTAGCAAACCTAACTACCAGCATCAAATTCTGAGTTTGTTTTGGTAAGGATGGTATGATTGCGCAGGCATAGATAGACAGTTGCACCACTCCCTCTGTAGTGCCAAGACAAAATGGGAATAACATTCAAAAGTCATGTAGAAACCAGTGTTGGGATCAATTCCATTTCAATTCCAGTCATTCAAATGAGTAATTGTAGTTTTGTTTACTTTCTGAATTGACAGAAATTTAAATGGAATTCACCCCAACCCTAATAGAAACTGAGGATAACTGGATCTGCTCACAAAAATGAGAGGAATATAAGGAGGCTTAAGGACCAGCAGGTGGCACTACAGTCATTGTGACACCCAGGCTGAAAAGCACACCATTAAAGATCCAGTGCAGTCAAAAATGAGATGTTCCTGTATTTTATAGATAGTTCCACACTATGAGGGTGGAATAATATTGTGAGAATTATGATAATGCCCCTTTAGAGTTGTTTAAAAAATGGAAGCTGGATTTTCAGCCCGTTTTGGTGGGATGGAGTTTTGGCCTGCCTGGTGACATCACCAGGCGATAAATTAGTTAATAGACCAATAGGAAAGAGAGTTCCAAACCTTTCTGCCAATAACAGCTAGTTTTCAGTTTTCCCCACTCAGATCCCTCCCAGACAGTCCTCGGAAAATTCTTGCTTGAGAAATTGCTTTTGCAAAGAAGCTATTTTTGTTTATATTTTACCATTTAGATTGAAAACAATCACAGTAAGGTAATTCATTGTTAGCCAGAAATATTTTGATATTGAGATAAAAACAGCTGCATTGGACCTTGAAATTTCCCCCATTAATGTTATGGTTTACAAACACTACCTGGTCAAAGGTCAATGGACTTAAAAGATGAAATATCTTGAGTGAGTGCCAAAATGGTCACATGCAAACACCTCTGATAATACACATCCTGTTGTGCATTGCTGCTTTATCAAATCATAGTAACACTGTCCCAAACAAAAAACATATTAGTGCCTGTTTGAATCCACAAACTACTTTAACTTCCGCACAGACTAATAGATGACCAAAGACCACACTGGTTCTACTGAATCTACATAATCTATGAGAGAGGATATGATGTGGTCATTGATGCCTCACAGGAAAGTATGCATCACTTAAAGAGATGTGACCCAAGATGTGGCTTTGTGGCTTGCAGAGTGTGGTGTTACTATTTCTTGGTAAATGTTATTTCAACACTTTCCCACAATCAGTAAGTCATGAATAATTTACCCCAAACTTGTACAATTAGGGGTCTGTTTTGGAAACTATGAAACAAATCGTTTCATAGAAATCAACAATCTGTTTATTTTTTAGCATACAGCAATGTAGGGCTAATGTATGAAACAATTTAAAACCGTAACTAACTTAATTTAAATGAACTTCATATTCATCGTAAAAATCAATTTGTAGTAAATACCTTTTTAGGGTCAATGAAAAGTTGTGATGGTATAGAGCATCTCAAACATGTGGACACCTGATGACATTTCACTTAGTTTTGTTAAGAAGAGAGATCTGGACAAAATTAAAATAAGAACTCCCCTCACAGTGTTTAGTCTTGTTATTGTTTAGTTTTTCTGCTCCATCCTTTGCACTCAGGCGTACCAGGTAAGAGCATGCCAGCCAAACCTGTACCTCCATTGTCAAGGCGTCAGTGTAATGCGGTAGGACGAAGTCAGGCGCAGGACACAGAGCTAAATGAAAAACGTACTTTACTCGTAGGTATCTGAATGAACAAACCCGCTCACATACGACAACCAAAACATGAACAAACACGCACAACACACAGTGTGAGCCAGAGGGTTAAATAGGGAAGACATAATTACATGATGGGAAACAGGTGAGACCAATACAGACAAAACAAGTAGAACATAGAAACATGGATCGGTAGCAGCTAGTACTCCGGTGACGACGAACGCCGAAGCCTGCCCGAGCAAGGAGGAGGGGCAGCCTCGGCTGAATCTGTGACAGTAACCCCCCCCCCCCTTGACGCGCGGCTCCAGCCGTGCGCCGACCCCGGCCTCGGGGACGGCCAGGAGGACGCGGAGCAGGGCGAGTCGGATGACGACGGTGTAAATCCCTCAACATGGAGGGATCGAGGATGTCCCTCCTAGGGACCCAGCACCGTTCCTCCGGACCGTACCCCTCCCACTCCACAAGATACTGCAGGCCCCCCACCCGACGCCTCGAATCCAAGATGGAACGGACCGAGTACGCCGGTGCCCCCTCAATGTCCAGTGGGGGCGGAGGAACCTCCCGTACCTCAGACTCCTGGAGTGGACCAGCTACTACCGGCCTGAGGAGAGACACACGGAACGAGGGGTTAATACGGTAATTAGGAGGAAGCTGTAACCTATAACAAACCTTGTTCAATCTCCTCAGGACTTTAAATGGCCCCACAAACCGCCGACCCAGCTTCCGGCAGGGCAGGCGAAGGGGCACGTTTCGGGTCGAGAGCCAGACCCGGTCCCCCGGTGCATACACCGGGGCCTCACTGCGGTGGCAGTCGGCGCTCGCCTTTTGTCGCCTGATGGCCCACTGCAGGCGTACATGGGCAGCGTTACAGGTCTCTTCCGAGTGCCGAAACCACTCATCCACCGCAGGAGCCTCGATCTGGCTCTGATGCCAAGTTGCCAGGACCGGCTGATAACCTAACACACACTGAAATGGAGAAAGGTTAGTAAAGGAGTGGCAGAGTGAGTTTTGGGCCATCTCTGCCCAGGGGATGAAACCCGACCACTCCCCCTGCTGGTCCTGGCAATATTTTTTGCTATTGGATTAAAGGTAGTTAAAATGACTAAATGGTGATCCTATCACAAAAGGTTCTCATGGTATTTCATGAAAAACTTTGCATGAATGAAAGATGTGTGAAACCCCAAATGAATGCACAATCAATGGTTCTGAACATAAGATTGGGTCATTACTAGTGTTATCAGTTTTGAGTTTTGAAAATTCACAACATGCTTGGGAAAAAAGTTCCAAAGCGATAAAAAATACTGTAATGACCGGTGGGGATAAATGATGTAAATTCAATGTCTTTAGGTGTGTGTGTGTGTGTGTGTGTACCTTAAACTTACATTGTGTAGGTTTACTAGGCTACACATTACATATCACATTGAGCCAGACAGTAACAAAAGGTTAATTCCCGTTTTTTTGTGTCTGTTACTGTGTCACTAAGTCTTCTCACATCAGAATGCTGTGTGATACTCCCCTGGATTCATTCACTATCTGGGAGTTGGCAATGTCAAAATAGATATGGGAAGTGGGTGACTCCTTTTCAAGGGAATGCTGATCTTGTTTACTTTAGGATGTTGAGTAATACTATATGTGTTTGGGGGTTGGGAAGGGATTGGGAAATGTCACAGTGTGTTCCTGGTACTATTATAAACCAATACAAGCCTGCCAGAATGTGTGTGTTCCTACTACTGCTTTGAAGCAACTGATAGAATGCAGGGGAGTTACTGTGACACAGGGGGAAATTATTACCATTAGGCTACACTACTGTAGGGGCCTAGCTAGCTAGTCTGGCCAAGCAAGACTGAGGCCCTAGCAAACCTAACTACCAGCATCAAATTCTGAGTTTGTTTTGGTAAGGATGGTATGATTGCGCAGGCATAGATAGACAGTTGCACCACTCCTCTGTAGTGCCAAGACAAAAAGGGAATAACATTCAAAAGTCATGTAGAAACCAGTGTTGGGATCAATTCCATTTCAATTCCAGTCATTCAAATGAGTAATTGTAGTTTTGTTTACTTTCTGAATTGACAGAAATTTAAATGGAATTCACCCCAACCCTAATAGAAACTGAGGATAACTGGATCTGCTCACAAAAATGAGAGGAATATAAGGAGGCTTAAGGACCAGCAGGTGGCACTACAGTCATTGTGACACCCAGGCTGAAAAGCACACCATTAAAGATCCAGTGCAGTCAAAAATGAGATGTTCCTGTATTTTATAGATAGTTCCACACTATGAGGGTGGAATAATATTGTGAGAATTATGATAATGCCCCTTTAGAGTTGTTTAAAAAATGGAAGCTGGATTTTCAGCCCGTTTTGGTGGGATGGAGTTTTGGCCTGCCTGGTGACATCACCAGGCGATAAATTAGTTAATAGACCAATAGGAAAGAGAGTTCCAAACCTTTCTGCCAATAACAGCTAGTTTTCAGTTTTCCCCACTCAGATCCCTCCCAGACAGTCCTCGGAAAATTCTTGCTTGAGAAATTGCTTTTGCGAAGAAGCTATTTTTGTTTATATTTTACCATTTAGATTGAAAACAATCACAGTAAGGTAATTCATTGTTAGCCAGAAATATTTTGATATTGAGATAAAAACAGCTGCATTGGACCTTGAAATTTCCCCCATTAATGTTATGGTTTACAAACACTACCTGGTCAAAGGTCAATGGACTTAAAAGATGAAATATCTTGAGTGAGTGCCAAAATGGTCACATGCAAACACCTCTGATAATACACATCCTGTTGTGCATTGCTGCTTTATCAAATCATAGTAACACTGTCCCAAACAAAAAACATATTAGTGCCTGTTTGAATCCACAAACTACTTTAACTTCCGCACAGACTAATAGATGACCAAAGACCACACTGGTTCTACTGAATCTACATAATCTATGAGAGAGGATATGATGTGGTCATTGATGCCTCACAGGAAAGTATGCATCACTTAAAGAGATGTGACCCAAGATGTGGCTTTGTGGCTTGCAGAGTGTGGTGTTACTATTTCTTGGTAAATGTTATTTCAACACTTTCCCACAATCAGTAAGTCATAAAGAATTTACCCCAAACTTGTACAATTAGGGGTCTCTTTTGGAAACTATGAAACACATCGTTTCATAGAAATCAACAATCTGTTTATTTTTTAGCATACAGCAATCTAGGCCTAATGTATGAAACACTTTAAAACCGAAACTAACTTAATTTAAATGAACTTCATATTCATCGTAAAATCAATTTGTAGTAAATACCTTTTTAGGGTCAATGAAAAGTTGTGATGGTATAGAGCATCTCAAACATGTGGACACCTGATGACATTTCACTTAGTTTTGTTAAGAAGAGAGATCTGGACAAAATTAAAATAAGAACTCCCTCACAGTGTTTAGTCTTGTTATTGTTTAGTTTTTCTGCTCCATCCTTTGCACTCAGGCGTACCAGGTAAGAGCCTGCCAGCCAAACCTGTACCTCCATGCTCTGAGCCACTTGGGACAACGTATCAAAATGGAAGGGCATACCCCATCGCTGCTTTACGCTGCTAAGGTGTAATATGAATGACAGTTTTACATGTTTTTGGATTCTGCAGACTTCTTTTGTGGTGTGTGACAATTCGAATGCCAGATTTTCAGGCCAAGTCTGTCACATACATTGAGTGTACAAAACATTAGGAACATCTTCCTAATATTGGATATGCAACCCCTTTTGCCTGCAGAACAGCCTCAATTCGTTGGGGGCATGGACTCTACAAGGTGTCGAAAGCTTTTCAAAGGAATGCTGGCCCATGTTGATTCCAATGCATCCCACAGTTGTGTTAAGTTGGCTGGATGTCGTTTGGGTGGTGGACCATTCTTTATACACACAGGAAACTGTTGAGCTTGAAAAACCCAGCAGCGTTGCAGTTCTTGACACACTCAAACCGGTGTGCCTGGCACCTACTACCATACACTGTTCAAAGGCACCTTTGTCTTGCCCATTTACCCTCTGAATGGCACATACACAAATCATGTCTCAATTGTCTTATAAATCCTTCTTTAACCTTGTCTCCTTCCGTTCATCTACACTGATTGAAGTGGATTTAACAGGTGACATCAATAAGGGATCATAGCTTTCACTTAGATTCACCTGGTCAGTCTATGTCATGGAAATAGTTCCTAATGTTTTGTACACCCAGTGTTGTCTCCTTAAGATCCTATCAGTAATATCAGTTATGAAATATAACATCTTAGTCAATCATAATGTCAATGAGTTTTTATATTATCACGTCATCACTAAAGGCTGTTGTAATTCAGTGTTTTGTAAAAGAGGGGGGAATAATTTAAATAAAGAGATACATTATATTACACAGACATGTTTTACTTTAACAACAATTTACAGTTATCAATTTATCCTTGGCAAACAGTGACATTAGATCCCAGTTAAGCTGCAAAGGCTGCTACTAGTTTGGGCTCTGCCTCAGCAGAAGTTTTTTGGGAAAGGTTGTCACCGACACCTCGCCCAGTCTACTATGGTGGCAGCAGTAGTTGTAAAGATCACTCTTAATCCTGCAGGTCTGGTTCATCAGGATTTCCTTCGAATTCTATAAACTATGTAAATGATGAATGCAAATACTTTTATCTTATGTCTCTCGTTTGTAACAGACCATGAACCCACAACCAGGATACAGTCTGGGCTCGATTTTAACAAACCTAACGCAATGGTTCATCTTAGCACTGGTGATAGCGTTATATAGGTTCGGGGGCGTTCATAATTATTAGGGGTTCAGAAGCAAAGCTGGTGAAACCCTATTGTATTTGTTGGCGTTGACTATTATTATTTAATTTTTTCTGCCAATTGGTGAAGAAATGCTAATTCATATGAGATGGTAAGGCCTAGGAGGTTGCAACTTTGCTTGATGGTAAAGGGGCAAGGGCCACACCCTCTCATGCAATGTCACGACAATTGGCCACATGGTGGCGTAATAAAAGGCCATAGAAAATGCTAACTTTGAAAGCTCACGCCCCTCATCCCATTTGAGTCCTGAAATTTGGTATATAGGTCCCTCTCCTCACAACGAACACATATGCCTCAAGGACCCATAAGGTCCGCCATGATGAATTTTGAATTTTGTGAAAAACACTTAAAACTCTACTTCTCTGGTACCAAATGACCGATCTGCACAAAACTTGATAGTTGGCATCTATGGACCAAGCTCTCACAAATTATGTTTATCCAGGATAGTATCTCAAACAACATGGCCACTACAGACCAATAAACATTCATGTGGGTGTAGTCTGGCACATAAATACATATAACTCTGACACAGATATTTGTATTGTAACAAAACTTGGTACACATGTTCCAAACATTGCAAGACTCAACATATCTAAGCACATTCAGAACGACCACACGGTGACGCTATAACAGACACGTTTATATGTTTGACTCAGTGTGATGAAATGTAGCACATGTGCTCAGGGATATGAGTCTAGCTAACCTGTAAAGTATGATTAAGTTTGGCTGCATGGTGGCGCTGTTTGACAGGAAAAATAATTAATGCAAGCTCATTGGCTCATAGCGGCTATATTGTTTTGCGCAAGAGTTTTGGAAAATATTGAGTTTGAAGATGTGCATCTATAAATGCTATATATCAAATTTGGTGCCAATCGGTTCAGCGGTTCTGGAGAAGAAGACGTTTAAAGTAGTCAACCTCATTGAAAATGGTCCAAAATACATCAAAAGCATCATATTGCATGATCTGTTTGATGTTGAGTTCTGATATTTAACAAGTGTGGTACGGAGTACAGAAGTAGCTCATCCTAGGGTGATGTGTCCAATTTGTCCTGATGTTGGCACAGTGGGCCCACTGTGCTTGCAGCTGCTTGCAGCTATATTTATTATTATTATAATTGCATTGCTTCAATATGGAAATACATTGTTAAACATAGGCTACTGTAAATTGCAGTCTGGACATGGACATACCAAGCTTAGTCAATAAGCAAGATTAAATTCACTAGGTTCTAAAAAGACAGGCCTAAAAAGGCCTAAAAAGACAGCGTGTGATTCTAATTATAAACTGGGTGTCGAGCCCTAAATGCTGATTGGGTGAAAGCTGTGGTATGTCAGACCATATTCCATGGGTATGACAAAAATAATACTTTTTACTGTTCTAATTACGTTGGTAACCAGTTTATAATAGCATTGAGGCACCTCGGGGGTTTGTGGTATAAGGCCAGTACACCACGCCTAAGGGCTGTGTCCAGGCACTCCGCGTTGCGTCATGCGTAAGAATAGCGGTTAGCTGTGGTATATTGGCCATATAAATCAAAATCAAATCAAATCAAATTGGATTGGTCACATACACATATTTAGCAGATGTTATTGCGGATGTAGCGAAATGCTTGTGTTCCTAGCTCCAACAGTGCAGTAGTATCTAACAATTCACAACAATAACAAATCTACAAGTAAAGGAATGGAATTAAGAAATATATAAATATTAGGACGAGCAATGTTGGAGTGGCATTGTCTAAAATACAGTAGAATAGAATACAGTATATACAGTTGAAGTCGGAAGTTTACATACACCTTAGCCAAATACATTTAAACTCAGTTTTTCACAATTCCTGACATTTAACCCTAGTAAACATTCCCTGTCTTAGGTCAGTTAGGATCACCACTTTATTTTAAGAATGTGAAATGTCAGAATAATAGTAGAGAATGATTTATTTCAGCTTTTATTACTTTCATCACATTCCCAGTGGGTCAGAAGTGTACCTACACTCAATTAGTATTTGGTAGCATTGCCTTTAAATTGTTTAACTTGAGTCAAACGTTTCGGGTAGCCTTCCACAAGCGTCCCACAATAATTTGGGTGAATTTTGGCCCATTCCTCCTGACAGAGCTGGTGTAACTGAGTCAGGTTTGTAGGCCTCCTTGCTTGCACACGCTTTTTCAGTTCTGCCCACACATTTTCTATAGGATTGAGGTCAGGGCTTTGTGATGGCCACTCCAATACCTTGACTTTGTTGTCCTTAAGCCATTTTGCCACAACTTTGGAAGTATGCTTGGAGTCATTGTCCATTTGGAAGACCCATTTGCGACCAAGCTTTAACTTCCTGACTGATGTCTTGAGATGTTGCTTCAATATATCCACATAATTTTCCTTCCTCATGATGCCATCTATTTTGTGAAGTGCACCAGTCCCTCCTGCAGCAAAGCACCCCCTCAGCATGATGCTGCCACCCCCGTGCTTCACGGTTGGGATGGTGTTCTTCGGCTTGCAAGCAACCCCCTTTTTCCTCCAAACATAACGATGGTCATTATGGCCAAAGCGGTTGCAAACCGTAGTCTGGCTTTTTTATGGCGGTTTTGGAGCAGTGGCTTCTTCCTTGCTAAGCGGCCTTTCAGGTTATGTCGATATAGGACTCGTTTTACTGTGGATATAGATAGTTTTGTACCTGTTTCCTCCAGCATCTTCACAAGGTCCTTTGCTGTTGTTCTGGGATTGATTTGCACTTTTCGCACAAAAGTACGTAAATCTCTAGGAGACAGAACGCGTCTCCTTCCTGAGTGGTATGACGGCTGCGTGGTCCCATGGTGTTTATACTTGCGTACTATTGTTTGTACAGATGAACATGGTAGCTTCAGGCGTTTGGAAATTGCTCCCAAGGATGAACCAGACTTGTGGAGGTCTACAATTTTTTTTCTGAGGTCTTGGCAGATTTCTATTGATTTTCCCATCATGTCAAGCAAAGAGGCACTGAGTTTGAAGGTAGGCCTTGAAATACATCCACAGGTACACCTCTAATTGACTCAAGTGATGTCAATTAGCCTATCAGAAGCTTCTAAAGCCATGACATCATTTTCTGGAATTTTCCAAGCTGCTTAAAGGCACAGTCAACTTAGTGTGTGTAAACTTCTGACCCACTGGAATTGTGATACAGTGAATTATAAGTGAAATAATCTGTCTGTAAACAATTGTTGGAAAAATTACTTGTGTCATACAGAAAGTAGATGTCCTAACCAACTTGCCAAAACCATAGTTTGTTAACAAGACATTTGTGGAGTGGTTGAAAAACAAGTTTTAATGACTCCAACCTAAGTGTATGTAAACTTCCGACTTCAACTGTACATATGAGATGAGTAAAGCAGTATGTAAACATTATTAAAGTGTGATGACCCTCCCACTCTGTCTGCTGTTTCTCTCTTTGCTCTTGTTTCCTTAGTAGGATGCCGGTGGGCGGAGTTGGGAGGGTCGTCAGCTACATGGGAAACACCTGGGCCGGGTGTGTCCCAGCATAAATGGACCTCTTCCACATTCATTGAGAAGTCTCTCTCCAGGCAGATACTTTGACTTTGGTTGTGGTATTTTTTGTGGCTTTTTGGTTGTTGCTTTGGCACCTCTCAACACCTTTCCATATTACATTTATGCATGCAAACACTCACTTGCATTACTGATTACACACACCATTGTCATTTGATTTAGTTTACTTTAGTTAATAAATATATACTTTGAGTATTCCTTGTCTCCACGTGTCTCCCTTTTGTTACGAACTTGAGCCGGTTCGTGACAAAAGTCACTAGTGTTCCATTATTAAAATGTCAGTAATTCCATGTCTATGTATATAGGGCAGCATCCTCTAAGGTGCAGGTTGAGTAACCAGCCGGGTGGTAGCCGGCTAGTGATGGCTATTTAACAGTCTGATGGACTAGAGATAGAAGCTGTTTTACCACACCTCCTCGGGTCTTATTGCGTAATTATACAACGGGTGGTTTGGAATTCCCATTGTTAGTCTATCCTGCCCATAATATACTAGACAACATCGGGACGAGTAATGAGACAGACAGGCAGCTTTTCTCAGCTAGTCGAAATCTTGAATCAGCATAATTTTATGGATATAGATACAAAGAAATGTCGATAGAAAAACAGGTAAAATGAAATGAAATGCTGCTAGTTTGCTGTCTTCCCAGCTTCAGTCTGAAGTGATTGTGTTAGCTGTGTAGTTGGGTAACTATCAAGGGGGTAGAGCCTGCATAGCAACCATTATTGTTTACATGGCAGTCAATAGGAATAGAACTAACCAGAGAACACCTAAAACTGGACTTGACAACCAGTGTTAGTGAATGGAGCATCAGTTTTGGTTGAAAAATTGATGGCTTGGGAAAGAGTCTTGCTTTTTAATGCTGGTAACCCGTTGCATAAAAGTAATAATACACTTGAGTCGATGTGTTATGAAATTTTTATCATGGCTGTGACATGGTCATAGCCACAAGTTCTCTCCTGTATCATTTATTAATCAAATTCTATTAAAAACAAAACAACATGTTTTAAATAGGCTATATCTAAATACAGTACAGGCACCATAATTGCTCCCCGTGGGCGTATAATACAGACAAGGCAACATAGACTATGGAGGGTTTTACGCACATCCAAACTTTTCACAGGAGCTGGATAAAGATCCAATATAAAGACAAAGGGGGAATGTCCATTCACCATTATACTGCTCGCAAATGTAATGTTTTCTGGAACCATCTTACAGATCATATTTGCACTTCTCCAGAAATAGCAGACAAAATTGCATTGCATTCGAGCCATGTACGTTCTTACCATAAACCCATGGACAGTTAATCTTTCTAATACATTTGGTTTTTAATCAAATTAAACAAAAAACAATCAATCCATTTTTTAAACCAACAACAATATTTCTAAATAGGATCGGGTCAGAAGCATGATATCATAAATTGCTTCTCTCGTTCCATGGCACTGTGTGCGCACGTAGGCCTAAATGTCTTTATGCATTACAGTTGCACGTCTATACAAAATACTAGGCTCCTGTTAATTCTATCGCTGCCTATATGTGCGAAGCGTATTCCCAAAAAAAATCTGCCATTGATATATGGCATTATAGGAAGATTGAATAGTTTGGAGGAGCGTGTCTTTGGTAATCTTAGGTCCCCTGTAGCTCAGTTGGTAGAGCATGGCGCTTGCAACGCCAGGGTTGTGGGTTCGTTTCCCACAGGGGGCCAGTATGAAAAATGTATGCACTCACTAACTGTAAGTTGCTCTGGATAAGAGCGTCTGCTAAATGACTAAAATGTAAAATGTAATCGGGCGTTCTTTGTAAATGGAGATGGATAGCCTACTTGAACAAGTGAAATGCAGGTATGTGAATTGTGAATATTTGGTCTTCAAAGCACTCTCAGTAGACCATTTAAAACCCCTTTATTCATAGGCTACTTTTGGCTAATGGCCAGGAGAAAAAGACGCACCTATGCCATGCTGCTAAACCAGCCATGATTAAGGGGAGGGTAGGCTATGCTTGGTTTTAATCAAATTAAAAGAAATGGGATTATTTAAGATACTCTTTGAAGAGATAGGGTTTCAGATGTTTTCGGAAGATGGGGTTCCACCATTGGGGTGCCAGGACAGAGAAGAGCTTGGACTGGGCTGAGTGGGAGCTGCACTCCTGTAGGGGTGGGAGGGCCAAGAGAACAGAGATGGCAGAATGGAGTACTCGGGTTGGGGTGTAGGGTTTTAGCAGACCCTGAAGGTAGGGAGCGGCAGTTCCTCTTGCTGCTCCATAGGCAAGTACCATGGTGGATGCGCGCTTCGACTGGAAGCCTGTGGAGTGTGCGGAGGAGCGGGGTGACACGGGAGAATTTAGGAAGGTTGAACACCAGGCAGGCTGCAGTGTTCTGGATAAATTGCAGGGGGTTGATGGCACAAGCGGGGAGCCCAGCCAACAGCGAGTTGCAGTAGTTCAGACAGGAGATGACAAGTGCCTGGATTAGGGCCTGCACCACTTCCTGTGTGAGGTAGGGTAGTACTCTACGGATGTTGTAGAGCATGAACCTGCAGGAGTGAGTCCCTGCTTTGATGTTTGCCTGAGAAAGACGGGGTGTTGTCGAGGGTCACGCCAAGGTTCTTTGCACTCTGAGAGGGGGACACTGTTGAGTTGTCAACTGTGATGGAGAGCTCTTGGAGCGGGCAGGCCTTCCCCGGGAGGAAGTGCAGTTCCGTCTTGTCGAGGTTGAGCTTGAGGTGGTGGGCCGACATCCAAGATGAGCTATCTGGCAGGCACGCAGAGATGCGTGTCGCCACCTGGGTGTCAGAATGGGGGAAGGAGAAAGGTGGTTGAGTGTCATCCGCATAGCAACGATAGGAGAGACCATGTGAGGATATGATGGAGCCGAGTGTCTTGGTGTTGTGATGTCACGAGAGGCTGTGTCCTGGAGGGACGTTACATCCCCCTGAGGTGGCTGCAAACCCAGACAGCTATGGCTCCATCTGCTGGTATGGTCGGGAACTCCAACCCTCTGTGGCCAATCTTCCCACGCAGCTGAAACCAATCAGGGGCTGATAGGCTGGGGTTGTTTTGGAAGGGGAGAGACACGGTCTGGAGGGTGGGCTCGGGGAAGAAGAGAATTGTGTTATAATTTCGTTAGTTGCCGAAGACCTTTAATAAAAATCCTTGTTTTGGTTGAACCTGGACTCCTTGCACTACTTGGGCAACCCCGCTGGAAGCGGTAGCCTCTCGTGGCATCACAGATGGTGGAGAATACGGGCATCCCAAGCGTTAATAGTGCATGTCAGAGGAGGATACCGAAGGTTTGATCACCCAGTTTTCCAAGTTGGCCGTAGGCTCCCCGCCGACTGAAATGGAGGACATATTGAAAGCCCTTGTTGCTGGCCAGCAAGCCCAGATGCAAGCAAACGTGGCTCTCTTGGAGGAGCAAAAGAAAGCCAACCTTCTGAAGGCAGAGGAATTGCAGTTGCAGAGACAGAGGGTGGTCCAAAATACCCGCCCAATAAAGGCAAGTGACTTTATATCTAAGATGGGAGCTACCGATGACATTGAGGCATACCTGCATGCATTTGAGGCCACGGCCACTAGGGAAGCCTGGCCCAAGCAACAGTGGGTTGGTCTGTTAGCCCCCTTCCTAACCGGGGAAGCGCTGAATGCTGTCCGGGACCTGGGCCCTGACCAGGTTACTGACTATGATGCCCTGAAGTCTGAGATCCTCAGCAGATATGGACTCACAAAATTTGGTATGGCCCAGCGCTTTCACAGTTGGACCTTCCAACCAGACCAACCTCCTCGGGCGCAGATGCATGAACTTGTCCGAATCGCAAGGAAATGGCTGGATCCGCAGAGGAATACAGCAGCGGCGGTGGTGGAGGCCGTTGTGGTGGATCGTTACCTACGCGCCCTGCCTTATGAGGCAAAACGGTTCATCAGTCAACAGGCCTTGACCACGGCTGATCTGACCGTGGAAGCGGTGGAAAAGTACCAGGCCACAGCGGAGATGCTGAATGCTTCCCGAAAAAGACCCCAGGAGTGCGGCCCCACCACAAATGGGAAGGACCCGTCCAAAGGACCCCAAGGTCTCGAACCCAGCCACGTCAGGACTTATCCCGGCTCCAGGGGGAGCCAGAAACCAGGCGGGTCCAAGAAGAGTACACCAGGAGGGGGAAACTCGACAGTGTTACCGGTGTGGGGAGGTGGGACATATCTCCTGGCAGTGTGGGAAACCAGCCGATGAACCTATGCCCACTGCGGAGTCCTCCAGCTCAGCACCCACACACCGGGTTGCCTCGCTCTTGGGAGTCGTAGATGGCGGCCCAGATCGACCCCCACCTGCCCGGTAACTGTGAATCACCATGATGTGGAGGCCTTACTGGATTCTGGTAGCCGGGCCACCCTGGTGCGTAAGGATTTGGTGGGCCCAACGTGTCTGACCCCCGGGGAAAGTCCTCCCAGTTTCCTGTGTCCATGGGGACACCAGAGAATACCCCATTACTGAACTTACAATGACCAGCACACGGGGAACCATACACACGACGGCGGGGGTGGTTGATTCCCTCCCCGTCCCTGTCCTAATTGGACGAGACTGCCCAGCCTTTTACCCACTCTGGAGAGAGTCTCAGGAGAGGATAACCCGAGTACCTCGGAAACGGAGAGGCAAGACTCATCCTGGGAAGGCTCCGGTGCAATCCTCCGAGTTACTCACTCCCGCCCGGGCTCTGATAGGGATGGCAGGTGCCCAGACCGACACCGAGACTGGTCCGGATACGGGAGAAGAGAACGCAGCCCAGGAAAGTGCTCCGTTCTCCAGTGAAGAAGACGTCCCAGGCACCCAAGAGCTTCCCCCTCTCACAGGCCAGTATGGTACGGCTCAATTACAAGATCCTACTCTTGCAAATGCCTTAAGAAATGTGCAGGTATTAGAAGGTGTAGTGTTAGGTGATAAGACAACCCCTACTTACCCCCATTTCGCAGTAAACCGGGGTTAGTATATCAGATAGTCAAGAAAAATGAGGAAGTGCATGAACAGCTCCTCGTGCCACAGCCCTATCGGGCCACAGTACTCAACCTAGCCCACACACACCCGCTAGGGGCCCACTTGGGGGTAGAGAAGACTAAGGAAAGAATCATGCAACGTTTCTTTTGGCCAGGAGTACACAAAGAGATAGAGAACTACTGCCGTAGTTGCCCTGAGTGTCAGCAGGTTGCGCCAAAGCCCACATATAGAAACCCGCTCATTCCCTTGCCCATTATCGAAACTCCTTTTGAGAGGATTGGATTAGACATAGTCGGGCCCTTACCGAAAAGTGCCAGGGGACATCAATACATTCTGGTCATTCTGGACTATGCGTCCCGGTACCCGGAGGCCATTCCGCTGAGGAAGGCTACATCCAGACAAATCGCCAAGGAGCTGTTCCGTCTCTCAACTAGTCTGGGAATCCCAAAAGAGATATTGACGGACCAAGGGACTCCATTCATGTCCAGGGTGATGAAAGAACTCTGTGCTTTACTGAAAATCAAACAGCTGAGAACCTCGGTCTACCACCCCCAGACAGATGGCCTAGTCGAACGTTTTAACAAAACACTAAAATCCATGCTGCGGAAAGCGGTAGGGGAAGATGGGCGCAACTGGGATCAGCTGTTACCATACATATTGTTTGCGGTGAGAGAGGTACCTCAGTCTTCTACTGGTTTTTCACCCTTTGAGCTCTTGCTTTCCTACAGACCCAGAGGACTGCTCGACATCGCCAAGGAGGCCTGGGAGGAGCAGCCATGCCAACAGCGGACACTGATCGACCATGTAGGGGCTATGAGGGAGAGAATGAAGGCCATCTATCCCATGATGCGGGAACACATGGAGGCCAGTCAGCGGCAACAGCAAGCCTCCTACAACAGATCTGCTCAGCCCAGGGAGTTTAAGCCGGGGGACAGAGTGCTGGTCCTGGTGCCAACCGTTGAGTGCAAATTCCTGGCAACCTGGCAAGGACCATATGAGGTCATTGAACGCATGGGAGAAGTAAACTACAAGGTGAGGCAACCAGATAAGAGGAAAACTGAGCAGATTTATCATGTTAACCTTTTAAAGAAGTGGCACGCCAGAGAGGCGCTGTTTAGCTCTCTACCCCCCACAGAGACCCAGGAACCGGCGCGAGAAGAGGTTCAGCTGGGTCCAAATCTGTCCCCACATCAACGACAGATGGCCCTGGAACTCGTGGAGCAGAACCAGGATGTCTTCTCCTCCCTTCCCGGTCACACAGAGGTGGTCCAACATGAGATCCGCACCATGCCTGGCCGAACGGTAAACCAGCGCCCGTACCGCGTGCCAGAGGCTCGTAAAGTGGTTATACAGAAGGAGGTAAGGAAGATGCGGGAGTTGGGAGTAATCGAAGAGTCCCACAGTGCCTGGGCAAGTCCCATAGTACTAGTTCCCAAGCCAGACGGTTCAGTACGATTTTGTAATGACTATCGAAAGTTGAATGAAGTGTCTGAATTTGATGCATACCCAATGCCTCGTGTCGATGATTTAATAGACTCCTTGGGGCATGCTCGTTTCATAACCACTCTTGATCTCACAAAAGGCTACTGGCAGGTGCCCTTGACCCCGGCGTCTAAGGAGAAGACAGCCTTTGCCACCCCGGAGGGGCTCTACCAGTATACCCGACTTCCGTTTGGTCTCCACGGGGCACCTGCCACGTTCCAACGCCTGATGGATCGAGTCCTTGCGCCCCACAAGAGGTACGCAGCGGCTTATTTGGATGATGTGGTTATACAAAGTCAGGATTGGGCCAGCCACCTACCCCGGGTACAAGCGGTGCTGGATTCGCTCAGGGAAGCAGGGCTCACGGCAAACCCGAAGAAGTGCAAGGTGGCCTTCAGTGAGACAAACTACCTGGGGTACACCATTGGGCGGGGGTTGGTCAAACCACAGGAAGCCAAACTGCGGGCCATACAGGACTGGCCGCAGCCCATCAACAAGAAGCAAGTAAGGTCATTTTTGGGCCTCGCTGGCTACTATAGACGCTTTATTGCAGATTTTGCTACCATAGCGGCACCATTGACGGAGCTGACGACCAAACGCCACTCACGAATGGTGAAGTGGAACCCTGCGGCGGAGGCGGCTTTCCGCAACCTGAAGCGAGCACTCTGCTCCAGTCCGATCCTGGTGGCACCAGACTTCAAGAAGGAATTCATGGTCCAAGCGGATGCTTCGGAGGTGGGTCTGGGTGCTGTCCTCACCCAGGCACATGACGGGGAAGAACATCCCATTCTCTACCTAAGCAGGAAGTTACTTCCAAGAGAGAAGAACTATTCAACGGTGGAGAAGGAATGTCTGGCTGTAGTCTGGGCCCTGGAGTCCCTTCGGTTCTATCTCCTGGGCCGACGTTTCATGGTGGTATCTGATCACGCCCCTCTGCAGTGGATGGCCAAGAACAAGGAATCAAACAGTAGAGTAACCAGATGGTTTTTGAGCTTGCAACCGTTTAACTTTTCGGTTGTCCACAGGGCTGGCAAGCACCATGGAAATGCGGACGCCCTCTCCCGGCGTGATGCCTTCTTCACTGCCTTTACCCCGACGAGGACGTCGGTCCCGAGGAGGGGGATGTGTGATGTCACGAGAGGCTGTGTCCTGGAGGGACGTTACATCCCCCTGAGGTGGCTGCAAACCCAGACAGCTATGGCTCCATCTGCTGGTATGGTCGGGAACTCCAACCCTCTGTGGCCAATCTTCCCACGCAGCTGAAACCAATCAGGGGCTGATAGGCTGGGGTTGTTTTGGAAGGGGAGAGACACGGTCTGGAGGGTGGGCTCGGGGAAGAAGAGAATTGTGTTATAATTTCGTTAGTTGCCGAAGACCTTTAATAAAAATCCTTGTTTTGGTTGAACCTGGACTCCTTGCACTACTTGGGCAACCCCGCTGGAAGCGGTAGCCTCTCGTGGCATCACAGTGTATAGAGAGAAGAGGAGAGGGCCTAGAACCTAGCCCTGGGGGATACCAGTAGTGAGAGCATGTGGTGCAGACACAGATCCTCTCCACGTCACCTGGTAGGAGCGGCCTACCAGTTAGGGTGTAATCCAAGAGTGTGCAGAGACGCCCAGCCCTGAGAGGGTAGAGAGGAAGATCTAATGGTTCACGGTGTCGAAGGCAGTGGATAGATCTATGAGGATGAGAACAGAGGAGAGAGAGTCAGCTTTGGCAGTACGGAGAGCCTCTGTGACACAGAGAAGAGCAGTCTCGGTTGAGTGACCCGTCTTGAATCCTGACATGTCAACCAACATACATGACACAGTGGTAGACACACATACACACACCAACACAAATGAACACACACAACGCACATTCCATGAGTATTTTCAGACTGACGAAGCCCCAAAACACTGATAAGGGGAAGGAGGGCATACTGCAAGAGTTGCACAATCTCACTACATCAAGTTTCACTGCTAAACTTCCTCTCCTCGTTTCCGTGGAAACTGGATCTTGACCTCTGACCCCTGGTGTCACTAATAGTGACCCTGTCCCTGGGTGTAGGCTAGGCTACTCAATCTACTATGGGCATTGTGACTTTGAGCGAGCTCATAGTCATAGTGGGTACATTCCAGTGTAATTGCTTTGGGCATGTCCCATCCTGTACCCTATACCTCTCTCAGAAAGGCTGGGCTTTTCACTAGTGATGGGAACTTCAGCTCTTTTTACTGGCTCTGTTCTTTTCCACTCATTCAGTCAAAATAACTAATCTTTCGACTCATTTCGTTCATTTGAGTCAGTAATACCAGAGCATGCAGGACCCCCTACCGGCGAACGATGAACTGAAGGGGGCTTATTGGAGCTGTCATTTGTGACTGAGACTTAGAGGTGTGCTTTAAACAATGTACATTTGTTGATTGCTAGGCATACAAATAAGATTATTTCTTGATTCATTTGAAACCATGTCTATTTGTGGCTGCAACCGAACTAGTTTGTGAATGACGGAATGTATTGCTTGACTGTCATGAGGGTGATAAGTAGCCTGACGACTCTTCCGATGCTCTGTCATTCACTACATACTTCTCATTATGGAGAAGAAACTAACGTCCGTGGGCGTGGCATAGCGTTTGGCCGGAGCAAGTAACCTAGGTAGCCAGGCAAGGTGGTAAGCACAGTCTTTCGCGAACTGCAGCCCCCCAAACCATTCGTTCTCAAGTTCGAGTTTGTTGAGCAGAGGCTGTGTATGTTTTGGTTCTACAAAGCTGTGTCCATCATAACATTCAATAATCAATCAATTGCATTCATTCTTGCACCATGCGATCAATGATCAGTGCTAAACATGTATTTTTCTTCTCTAAGCTCATGATCTATTTACCTGCCCGCATATGACAGACAGTTAGTGGTCAGAGCACGTCTCTGGAGCTGTTGAGCTAAATATTGAGATAAATAAACACACCCATGTTTCCGTTATAAATCAGACCCGTCCTGAAACTGTGTGCGCGTGGAGATGATTGTGGACTACAGGAAAAAAAAGAGGACTGAGCACGCCCCCATTCTCATCGACGGGGCTGTAGGGGAACAGGTTGAGAGCTTCAAGTTCCTTGGTGTCCACATCACCAACGAACTATCATGGTCCAAACACACCAAGACAGTCGTGAAGAGGGCACGACAAAGCCTATTCCCCCTCAGGAGACTGAAAAGATTTGGCATGGGTCCTCAGATCCTCAAAATTCTGGTTGCATCACTACCTGGTATGGCAACTGCTTGGCCTCCGACCGCAAGGCACTACAGAGGGTAGTGCGTACGGCCCAGTACATCACTGGGGCCAAGCTTCCTGCCATCCAGGACCTCTATACCAGGCGGTGTCAGAGGAAGGCCCTCAAAATTGTCAAAGACTCCAGCCATCCTAGTCATAGACTGTTCTCTCTGCTACCGCACGGCAAGCAGTACCGGAGTGCCAAGTCTAGGTCCAAAAGACTTCTCAACAGCTTCTACCCCCAAGGCATAAGACTCCTGAACAACTAATCATGGCTACCCGGACTATTTGCACTGCCCCCCCACCCCCACCCCCCACCCCATCTTTTTACGCTGCTGCTACTCTGTTAATTATTTATGCATAGTCACTTTAACTCTACCCACATGTACATATTACTTCAACTACCTCAACTAGCCGGTGCCCCCGCACATTGACTCTGCACCAGTACCCCCCTGTATATATACTGTTATTTTATTTTACTTCTGCTCTTTTTTTCTCAACACTTTTTTGTTGTTGTTTTATTTTACTTTTTTATTAAAAATAAATGCACTGTTGGTTAAGGGCTGTAAGTAAGCATTTCACTGTAATGTCTGCACCTGTTGTATTCGGCGCATGTGGCCAATAACATTTGATTTGATTTAATTTGAACAAGCATTAAAACGCCGCCTGAAAAAACGCACATCGTTCACCTTTTATGATGACAATAACGCCCGTATTTGCTGTATACTTTGGAAGTATTCGAATTAGGACGAGGCAGTTTTTTTAAAGGAAATAGCAATAGCGAACTTAATCAAATGTCTTTATAGGTGATGGCAGAATGTTAAACTTTTGCAGTGACATTTGCTGTAGGTTTAGGCTATCTGTCAGACAAAAAGTTTATGAAAGACAACAGCAATTGCAAACAGACCATTTAAATTGAATAGGTCCTCACTTATTGCATTTACTTTTTCTCAAACTGATGCTTCACTGCCCGAATTCTGAAACATTGTCTACTTACAGTGGTAGCCATACACACTTCAACGCAAAAGATAAACTGTTAGATTCTACTGTATGTTATAAACCACGCTTCCTTTCTGATGCATAGAACAAAATACTTGAAATAATAGCATATCTAATAGGCCCAATTAAATGAGAGATGCGCATGGTCATTTGTTGTACGCTATGGCTACTTCGGAATATGAACCTACCATGGCCAGAACAGGTGAAGACTTTATTCTGCAATGGTTATGAAAATATTAATTATGTGTATAAATGCAATATTGTCTACTCGAAAAATGGGAAATTACAGTATTCAGACGTAAACTACAGAAGTAATCTACAACCGTCATCAATAAACTGCGCTCCGGATCGGATGGCATAGAGTAAAATACTTGAAATAGCTTATCTGTTTACTACTGTGAAGTGGGTCCAATTAAACTAGAGATGGGACGAATGGTATCCTTGTTGTAGGCCTATGCAACTTCGTGAGGATGAAACCATGACAGAAAAGGTGAGGAATGTATTATGCAATGATCATGGAAATGAAATAAATAATAGCCTAGGAAATGGATGCCTATTTTTTTATTATTTTAAAATGCAAAGATAAACAAAATAGATTTTAATCTCTCTTCTCACTAACGGCAAAGGATTGCATCTTGTTATTAACCTGTTTATTGTTATGAATAAGCCGGTCTATCATATCTCCCATTTGCACAAAATACTAATCTACTTGCCTGCTTGAAATGCAATACTTTAACCACTAGAAACTGTGAGTGCTCATTATCTAAAGTTTGTGGGAAGGTGATCACACAAAGTTCAGTTTTTATAAATGCCAACTTTAGCGTGAAAACTGGCGCACGCATGTTTTAGGGTCTATTTTTTAAGTACGCATGGTTTTACAAATGAGGCCCCTGGGCCTTGGACGTGGAGGGGGATTCACTCCAAGGTACGTTTCAGGTCTGTGCGCTAGAGAAGCCATTGGTAAAGAAGTAATTGACACCAAGTTTTACTATCTAGGAAACTGTCTGTATGTTGAGGATAAGTGTGTAAATGCAATGGTAGAGGATTGAGAGAGCTGAATGGACACTGCCCCCATGACATATCAGCAAAACCTGAAAGTCCTCATTTGTGACTGGGGGCTATTCTTTAGCCAACACTCTTCATGGGTGAGACACTCACTCACTCACTCACTCACTCGATCTGCCAAGCAGACTTATTTATGAACTAATGTCCTGGGCAGGCACACCTTCCTGACAGTGACAGGGTTATTGAAAGTCAGGTAGAGGTAGCCTACACCCAACATAGCCTTCAAACCACATGGCCACAACAAACATGTTACAATCAAGTTATTAAAGAATTATACAAACTCCTCTTGGCTTTAATTTTCAAGATAATTGCTCAAAAAGTCATTACATTCAGTAGATTTGATTTCATGGCTTACTACACACTGTTGTTTGACAAGCAGAACACTTTGCACTCAATAACACTAATACACTGGCAACAAAAAGCTTGAGATCCTAGATGTGGTGTAATCTTATAAGACATAAAGACAGCTTTAAACGGGATCCAGATATATTTTTGTACACTTACATTTGATTGAGTTTTCTTTTACATTCAAGTACAGTGTTACACAGTTGTCCCATTGTTTTAACACCCAACCAGACAAATATTTTAAAAAGCCATTGTTGACTCAGGCAAATTGACTTGATAGACTTGTCACTACCAAGAGCTTCCTGCACCTTGTAGTGTTTGTTCATCCAACCGTGCATTCGTATTCCCTTTCCAATTACACTAGACAGGTTAGCTCATTTTATATGAATGTGTTTACAAGAGGATCAAATCCAGTTCAAATGTAAATATGTGGTTTCAAATCCAGTCTATTATGGTTTGGATAAAATATGGATGCTTTATTTAACCCACCCCAGAGCTCAGGGTGTCGGTTTCCCACCCTGAGCACACAACTTGCCCACCGCAGTGATTCTCTGTTGTTAAAGCAGGTCTTTACATCGTTTCTTTCTTTCTTTCTTTCTTTCTTTCTTTCTTTCTTTCTTTCTTTCTTTCTTTCTTTCTTTCTTTCTTTCTTTCTTTCTTTCTTTCTTTCTTTCTGAGGCATATCTGTGAAGAAACAGGGGGACTGGTGTGGCAGGAGAGGAGAGCACCATTGCATACACACACACCAACTTCAGCAAAACAGAAATCCTCTCAGTTATCTCACCAGTAAAGAGTAAACACAGGATTTCAAAAATGAACCGTTGGTCCGCCTTTATGTTCTGTCATTCCAAATCCCAGGAACGAGAGAGAGAGAGAGGTGATTGGGTGTTTGGAAACACAGCGACTGGGTTGGCTAGCTAGACATAGGTAGAAAAGTTCACTTTGAAAAAAAACAAGACTGTAACACATGCAAATCGCATTAACAACAGAATAATAAATACAACTAAAAATGATTAATGAATATAGGCTGGTCAGTCGTTAAAGAATAATACGCCTTTCTGTAAAAAACCTGAGAAAGTTTCTGACATTTGAAATATTCAAATTAAGATAAAGCAAGAAACCCCAAATAGATGACCGAATGAAAAGCCCCAAAAATACAATGTTCATTACAGTATACATTTACATTAAGTAAATAATATTTACAAAGGGAGCAGTTTATCGATGTGCCATTTTTCATCAGAGCTGGTCTATCCCTTTAATAAAAATGCTCAGCTACACTAAAACACTGTTCAGGTAAAGTTGTCAATTTCTCCCTGTTTATCTTCAAGAATTAGACCAACTAGACAAAAACGTAACAATCGCATTCTTCCTCAGTCAATCAAGTTTCTTATTTAGATCTCTTTGACAACTAATGAGCCATATGACAATATCAAATGCAGTGGTAAGACCAATTTGGACCAGTGTATCTATGCTGAACAAAAATATAAACTCAACATGCAACAATTGCAAAGATTTTGCTGAGTTACAGTTCATTTAAGGAAATCAGTCAATTAAAATAAATAAATTAGGTCCTAATATATGGATTTCACATGACTGGGCAGGTGGGCAGCGATATGGCATAGGCCCCCCCACTTGGGATCCAGGCCAACCCACTGGAGAGCCAGGCCCAGCCAATCAAAAAGTGCTTTATTGCAGACCACCCCCCCGCAGGTGAAGAAGCCAGATGTGGAGGTCCTGGGCTGGCGTAATTACACGTGGTCTGCGGTTGTGAGGCCGGTTGGACGTTCTCTAAAACGACGTTGGAGCGGCTTATGGTAGAGAAATTAACATTACATTCTCTGACAACAGCTCTGGTGGACATTCCTGCAGTCAGCATGCCAATTGCACGCTCCCTCAAAACTTGAGACATCTGTGGCATTGTGTGTTGTGTGACAAAACTGCACATTTTAGAGTGGCCTTTTATTGTCCCCAGCACAAGGTGCACCTGTGTAATGATCATGCTGTTTGATCAGCTTCTTGATATGCCACACCTGTCAGGTGGATGGATTATCTTGACAAAGGATAAAATGCTCAATAACAGGGATGTTAACAAATTAGTGCACCAAATTTGAGAGAAATACGTTTTTTGTGTGTATGGAACATTTCTGGGATATTTTTTTCAGCTAATGAAACATGGGACCAGCACTTTACATGTTGCGTTTATATTTTTGTTCAGTGTATTTGGTTACTTTCTTCAAATTCTGGTGTCCGTGTATCTGTCTTTATGTGTGTGTCTTTCTGTTTGAATAGACCGAATGCTTTATATAATTACATGTTTTAACAAAGTAGGTCAAATCACAAGAGTAAACACCTTCCACAGCCAAGTGACATTAACATCACCAGGCCTACCAGAGTAACTGCCCTGTACTGTTCATGCAACGCAAAACCCCCCACTGGCTTTGATTGGCGGGAGAAAACTCAACAGATAAAGAACTCTTAACCCATAGTACTGTGTGTTCTAATTGAAGGTGTGTATGATTGAGTGTCACACACCTGTGTGAGCTGTTAAACAACTAATTGTTTGACAGCAAACAACTCATTATCATTCATTAGATAAAAGAACATCATCAGCTCAGTGTATTCATCTGAGGGTTCCAAAAAAAACAAAGCTAAGAAGCAGGTAAAAAGGGGTTGTGTTACAGTTAACATAAAATGGCACTTGTTCATTCATGTTTCTAAAACATAGTTATGTATTTTTTTGGTTTAAACTACAAAAGCCCAAATTATAAAAACAATATTCCAATTTCAACGATGGATCCATTGAAAAGTGGAATACAGCAAATAACGAAACTCAATAGCCCTGAAGCACACACATTTTCCCTCCAAAACCAAAGAATGTCTTTGCCCACAAAAATTCCTACCTTTCTTTTCTCCCCCGAACATTTGCTGCGTGTTGGATCTTGTCATTGCTGTCTTCACATTAAGATCTTACGAGCAGATCTTGGAGAAGTAAAGACCAAAAAATAAAAGGGAAAAAAAGCAATCCTTGGGATCAAGCAGACACCCGGCTGTGGTAACGTCAGATTTACAAACCTGTGTCCGTCAGGTGTTAGAAAGTTTCAGACGATACTTGCCCATTCGCCTTGATGTTATAATCAGTGAGAAGTGACCAAGTGACTAAGGACTCCAATGTATTGCACCACTAAATCCTCCTCCAGTTTCTCAAAGCTGAAAGGATCACTTGTGACGGACAGGACATCACCATCGCTCAAGTCTATGATGCGATTCATTTCCCAAGGAATGTGTGGAGAAATTGATGTATGCGATGACATTCCTCTGTTTTGTGAGAGGAAGAGTCAGCATCCCAGGGAGTGTTGGAAGCTGTTTACCTTAGCCAATGGGATGGATGGAGAGGAGGGAAGGTGTGTGAAGGAAAATAAGTCATTTCAGACAGATATATGTTAGATGGGATAGATATGTTGGAGCTTTCTGGTCCAATCCAAGCCCAAGGACCCAGAGTTCCAGACACACACCACCATTTTCAAAGGAGATGACCAGGTCCTCTGATGTGTGAGGGTTAGGGAGGGGTGATGTTGTGACCACTGGGGTTATGTGGACTTTGTGATTAATAGTTTGTATGGCTGGACAGACCTGGGGGAGGTTTCCACCTGAGTGGTCTTCCTGACTGCAGAGATTGATCTTGAGGGGAATAATTGGCTGATTCTTTGGGCTGATAGCTCCTGTGGGGAAGAAGAAAGGGGTCACATGACTCATAGTTTACCACTAAGTGATACTTACAACAACAAGAACAACTTCTGAAGTTAAATAACTTTTTATTCATCATCCCTCGTCTGAAAGTCTTTCACCTCTTAGGTGAACATTGGCAATAGTTAGGCTATACAGTATCTAATGGCTTTTGTTCTACTTCAACTCCCAAAATGCTAATAGGCTAAAATTAAATAATAACAACAATGAGGACCTTTGCATTACTTGTTCATTCAGATGAAAGGACACACTGATTTACTGTAGCTATGCCAGACTCGGACTTGGTGCCAGACTTGGTACCCACTCCCTCCGTATAAAGTCAACATTCTTATCTGAAAGTCAGAGGCCTTTCAGGTCAAATGTGAGTGATAGGGAGTGGCATGTTTGTCCCAGGTCAGTGGAGACAGCCTTGATAACTGTTGTCACAACACAGGATAATGCTAGCCTGCGTCGCCTGACAAGGGAAATCAAACAACTTGAGGATAACATAGAGTTATCAAAGAGCGGCTTACCAGCTTTCCTCTGGGCACTCTTCTAGTAGGGCGACTCGATCCTGAAACAGAACATAAAATAAAATAGTGGCGATTACTGTAATGATGACCTCGCTTTGAAGGGATTTGAGAAAACAAGACGCCTCACTATTGTGGGGATGATAACTTCACTTTGACAACCTGAATTACATGATTTTAGGTCATATACCCACATGACAGCAACAAATATAAAGCAGGCAGCTATTATTTCAAAGGAATTGTGTCTCCTAATTTGAAAATGGCAGATTTGGACACTGATAAGCACCTAAATTGGTACGCAGTGGCTGTACAGTAACATGCTATACATAGTTTATTTGGTACACCCATCTAGGACCGGGTCAGACACCCATTTGCCCCCAGAACAGCCTGAATTCTTCGGGCATGGAAACGTTGCTCAATTGGTATCAAGGGACCTAGCATGTGCCAGGAAAACATTACCCACACCATTACAGCACCACCACCAGCCTGTACCGTTGACACCAGACAGGATGGGGCCATAGACTCATGCTGCTTACGGCAAATCCTGACTCTGCCATCAGCATGACGCAAGAGGAATCGGGATTCGTTGGACCAGGCTATGTTTTTTTACTACTCCTCAATTGTCTAGTGTTCGTGATCGCGTGCGCACTGGAGCTGCTTCTTCTTGTTTTTAGCTGATAGGAGTGGAACCTGGTGTGGTCGTCTGCTGCAATAGCCCATCTGTGACAAGGATTGACGAGTTGTGCGTTCCGAGATGCCGTTCTACACACCACTGTTGTTGCCGGCCTGTTAGCTTACACGATTCTTGTCATTCTCCTTCGACCTCTCATCAACAAGCATTTTTCGCCAACAGGACTGCCGCTGACTGGATGTTATTTGTTTGTCGCACCATTTTCGGTAAACCCTAGACATTGTTGTGCGTGAAAAGCCCAGAAGGCCGGCCATTTCTAAGATACTGGAATTGGTGGGACTGGCACTGACGATAATACCATGCTCACAGTTTTACCCATTATAATGTTCAATTGAACAATAACTGAATGCCTGGATGCCCGTCTGCCTGCTTTATATAGCAAGCCACGGCCACATGACTCACTGTCTGTAGAAGCTAACCATTAGGTGTACCTAATAAACTGTCAACTGAGTGTACATGACGTCAGAGCTCAAAGTCTACGCCTCACAGCGCGGTATGGGTTTTGACTGACAGCGGTTCTGAACTTGAGCACCCCGAGCGACAAGATGTTGCCCCCATCCCTCCGTCTAATTGGGTAATTTGAGCAAATGTTTTGTTGTCTGAGTGAGGGAAATGCTGTAAATAAAGAGGACTCAATGTATTTTGAAAGATGAGACGTTGGGGATTATAATAAATATCGCTTTTATGCCATAGAAACAAGCCAAACACTTCACATTTCCGTATCATAAAACTCATGTAATATACAGTACATTGTCAATGTTTATGATCACTATGCTTGATGTTCAGTTACAAGATGACGTGGAGTCATACCCTGGGTTGTTCTGAACAGAATGAGCCTGTGTCAAAATAACTACAAGTCTGCTTGCTCTACTTCCTCAACAGCACAGCTAGGAGAGCTTGAATTAGCACCTTATAGTTAAAGACTCTTCTTTGAGTCATAAAAGTGCATTAAAATTGCTTAGGAGCTGTGCACACTTTGGAGAGGTGTGTAGCCACTTGGAGACACCAGTTAGACCTCTCACTCAAACCCTTGTCATTTTTTGTCTTATGTTGTACCTACCCCAAATCTTCCATGAATATTCTTATCATGTTACTGAATGTATCCAGAGTATTTCCAGATTTCGTTATCAACAAATGCGGCGAAAAGTACAGTAAATGTAAAATGCACATACAATCAACAGTGTAATGTTTGGATTCAGTCTTGTGTCAGATTAACTGTTTTGTCCTTGCCTTTAGTCTAATAATTTTCCCATAATCTCTAAACTGTTTCCTTTTAATTGCTACCATGGTCATGCATACGGTTTTCATCTTTCTTCTGTAAGAAACATTTCTTTTTAGCCCTATCCATATAGGCCAATTCCTACAAGTTTAAATGGTTCATGAACAAATCCTAATGCCCTGACGAACACGAGCAGTGTTGGTAGGTACTGTAACCTTTTTAATGCTGGGATCTCATCTCAGAAAGCACCTAAGCATCTAGCCTAGTTTTGTGCCATTGATAAGAGCAGTAGACATAATAATGGGGACAAACACAGGAAGAGGATGACTCATTAACTTGCCAGTTTTCACATTGATCCTGCAGGTATGCCCGTGTACCATTACTATGGCTGAATTACGGCATGCCTTCAGATAATATGAGTACTTCCGTAAGGAATGACCCTCAGGACAAACTCTATGGAGGACACTTTAAGTCATAGTGGAAGGTAAGCGAGGACAGAGGGAACCAAGTGGAAGAGAGGAATGTTGAGTAAGAATGTTAGAAAGAGTAAAAGACAGTAAAAGACAGAAGCGGTGAGAAGAAGAGGGAGATGGACAGAAAGCGAGAGAGAGACCTGTGCAGACACGACGGTGACATTCCAACCATACTCTCAACTCAGCCTCTCCCCTATAACCAGTGACTACCCTGGAAAGGGGGAAAATCCAAGTGATGGCAATAAAGAAGAGCATACCTTTATCTAATCATTGTTCCACTGACTCAATCTCTGTCCACCTCTCTAGTCCATCAAAACGTACCCAAAATCTGATAGAGGGAGATGCTGCTTATAAACAGGGCAAGGTGACCAGGGACAATAGTTTGGTTAAACAGTACAAATATGACTTACGCAGATCGATCAAGATGGCGAAACACAAGTATAGGGAGAAAGGGGAGGAGCAATTTAGCGGGTCGGACACAAGGCGTATGTGTCAGGGGCTCCTAACGATCACAGACTATAAAAAGAATGCCAGCCACATCACGGTCACCAACGCCACCCTACTGGACGAGCTAAACACCTTTTTCTCAAGATTCGAGCACAATGACCCTGAGCTGCCAAGGAGAGCCCCCGATGACAACACACTCACCGTCTCCACTGACGACATATGTAAGTCATTCAAACGTGTTAACCCTCGCAAGGCTGCCGGCCCAGACGACGTCTCTAGCTGTACCCTCAGAGCATGTGCAGACCAGCTGGCTGTTGTGTTCTCTGACATTTTCAATCTCTCCCTAGCTTAGGCCGCTATCCCCACCTGCTTCAAGATGTCCACTATCATTCCCGTGCCCAAGAAAGGGAAAGACTGAACTGAATAACTACCGACCCGCAGCATTCACTTCCGTCATCATGAAGTGCTTCGAGAGTCTGGTCAAAGACCACATCACCTTCTCATTCCCCGACACACTCGTCCCTCTCCAATTCGCCTACCGCCCTGACAGATCCACAGACGACGCAATCGCTATTGCACTGCACACTGCCCTTACCCACCTGGACAAAAGGAATGCATATGTGAGGATGCTGTTCATCGACTACAGCTCAGGCTTCAATACCATAGTGCCCTATAAGCTCATTACAAAGCTCATGGCCCTGGGTCTAAACTCCTCCCTATGCAACTGGGTCCTGGACTTCCTGACAGGCCGCCAGGTGGTAAAGGTAGGCAACATGACCTCCTCGACACTGATCCTCAACACATCCTGTATTCCCTGTATACCCATGACTACGTGGCCTCACACAGTTCCAACTCCATCATCAAGTTCGCTGACGACACGACAGTAGTAGGCCTGATCACCAACAACAACGAGACAGCCTACAGGGAGGAGGTAGGCCCTCTGATGGCTTGGTGCCCAGTAAACAACCTCTTAGCAAAACAAAGGAGCTGATTGTGGACTTCAGGAGGAACCAGGCTGGACACGCCCTCATCCTCATCAATGGGGCCGCCGTGGAGACGATCAATAATTTCAAATTCCTCGGCATACACATCTCAGAGAAGCTGAAATGGTCTAACCACATGGACACCGTAGTGAAGGCGCGACAGTGACTCTTCAACCTCAGGATGCTGAAGAAAATAGGCCTGTCCTTGAGGGCCCTCACAGTGTTCAACAGCAGCACCATCACAGCCTGGTACGGCAAAACTCCACTGCCGCGGACCGCAAAGCTCTTAAGAGGGTGATACGTGCAGCCGAACGCACCATTGGGTGCACACTATCTGCCCTACAGGACACCTACAACACCAGGTGCTGTAGGAAGGCCAAGAAGATCATCAGGGACCCCAGCCATCCAAGCCATGCCCTGTTCTTCCTGCTTCAATCACTCAGACGCGGGCAGTACAGGAGCATCATTGCAAAAACTGAAAGACTGGCCAATAGATTCTACCGTCAGACCATCAGACTGCTGAATAGCCACCACTAGTCAGCTACCTGCTATACCCTCCCCCCTGTTACTCCCCCGATGGACAACCCCCCCCCCCAACTACTTTATTTATTTATTCATCACCGCCACAGTTGTTATTATGTGTATAGTGCTATTTCTTTTTTATTACCAGTTCCATTATTTTATTTCACTTAGTCCTGCATGTTGTAGCTCGAAGCCTAAGATTTTCACTGTACCCTGCAATCACACCTGCAACTCTGTACATGTGACTATTAAACACTGAATCTCTGAATCTGAAGTGAGGAGAGGGGCTTAAGCTCGGCTGGAGGGGCCGTTCCACTCCTGGGGCAAAACATTCCGACAGCTTGTTATCTTAAGGTGATTCAGAGAGGAGCGAAAAGAGGCGGACCCCGCTGTTGAGATGGAATCTTCCTCTCCTGAGTGTGATGCTAGAGAGAGTGTTGGAATGTGGTCCGACTGTGTTTTCAAAATACTGAAACCCACAGCGTTGATCCAGGCTGATAAGGCCAGGCAGAATGAGTAGAGTGAGCCAGCATAAATACATATGCAGGTCTTTGGCAGTGGTTTATCTGTGAGTGACATATCACAGTTATCTACTGTAAACATGTTGTCATGGTATTGATCTAGCAAATATCAACAGAATCATATCTTAGTTGCTTAAATCAGTCTTGGATACTCTGTAAAAGTGTCATGTAACGTATATCAGAACATGGTTAAACAAATTCAGTGTACACCTGAGAAATACATCTACAGTTGAAGTCGGAAGTTTACATACACTTAGGTTGGAGTCATTAAAACTAGTTTTTCAACCACTCCACAAATGTCTTGTTAACAAACTATAGTTTTGGCAAGTCGGTTAGGACATCTATTTTGTGCATGACACAAGTAATTTTTCCAACAATTGTTTACAGACAGATTATTTCTATTATAATTCACTGTATCACAATTCCAGTGGGTCAGAAGTTTACATACACTAAGTTGACTGTGCCTTTAAACAGCTTGGACAATTCCAGAAAATGTCATGGCTTTAGAAGCTTCTGATAGGCTAATTGACATCATTTGAGTCAATTGGAGGTGTACCTGTGGATGTATTTTAAGGCCTACCTTCAAACTCAGTGCCTCTTTGCTTGACATCATGGGAAAATCAAAATAAATCAGCCAAGACCTCAGAAAATAAATTATAGACCTCCACAAGTCTGGTACATCCTTGGGAGCAATTTCCAAACGCCTGAAGGTACCACGTTCATCTGTACAAACAATAGTATGCAAGTATAAACACCATGGAACCACGCAGCCGTCATAACGCTCAGGAAGGAGACGCGTTCTGTCTCCTAGAGATGAACGTACTTTTGTGCGAAAAGTGCAAATCAATCCCAGAACAACAGCAAAGGACCTTGTGACGATTCAGGAGGAAACAGGTACAAAAGTATCTATATCCACAGTAAAAACGAGTCCTATATCGCCATAAAAAAGCCAGACTACGGTTTGCTACTGCACTTGGGGACAAAAGATCGTACTTTTTGGAGAAATGTTCTCCGGTCTGATGAAACAAAAATAGAACTATTGGCCATAATGACCATCGTTATGTTTGGAGGAAAAACGGGGTTGCTTGCAAGCCAAAGAACACCATCCCAACCGTGAAGCACGGGGGTGGCAGCATAATGCTGTGGGGGTGCTTTGCTGCAGGTGGGACTAGTGCACTTCACAAAATAGATGGCATCATGAGGAAGGAAAATGATGTGGATATATTGAAGCAACATCTCAAGACATCAGTCAGGAAGTTAAAGCTTGGTCGCAAATGGGTCTTCCAAATGGACAATGACCCCAAGCATACTTCCAAAGTTGTGGCAAAATGGCTTAAGGACAATAAAGTCAAGGTATTGGAGTGGCCATCACAAAGCCCTGACCTTCACCCAACTTATTGTGGGAAGCTTGTGGAAGGCTACCCGAAACGTTTGACCCAAGTTAAACAGATTAAAGGCAATGCTACCAAATACTAATTGAGTGTATGTAAACTTCTGACCCACTGGGAATGTGATGAAAGTAATAAAAGCTTAAATAAATAATTCTCTCTACTATTAAGGTGGTCCTCTGTAGCTCAATTGGTAGAGCATGGCGCTTGTAACGCCAGGGTAGTGGGTTCGATCGCCGGGACCACCCATACGTAAAAATGTATGCGCACATGACTGTAAATTGCTTTGGATAAAAGCGTCTGCTAAATGTCATATTATTATTATTATTATATTATTCTGACATTTCACATTGTTAAAATAAAGCGGTGATCCTAACTGACCTAAGACAGGGAATTTCTACTAGGATTAAATGTCAGGAATTGTGAAAAATGAGTTTAAATGTATTTGGCTAAGGTGTATGTAAACTTCCGACTTCAACTGTACCTGTATCCTCTACCGGAGAAAATAATCTGCTCACTATAAAGACAGTGACAGTGACCTTTACCAGAAACCTACACTATCGGCACCTGTCATCTCTAATCCCCCCCATTTTACATAGGGGCCTGGCCTGCTGTGAACTAATTTACCAGTCACCTATCACACTAATCAGGAACAGGATCGTGTTTGGGGCTTTGAACCTGCAAGTCCCTCTCTCATATAAACAGGTGTGCATCTGTGTGAACCCAGTTGTGCACACAGGGTGGTCTAAACCTAACCAATCAGGTCTGCTTTTAACACCACACTGCATTCCCCTTGTTCACTGGCTGTAAACATGACAATGAAGTGAACTCAAGTAAAATGTTGTATCTTTTGTGTTTTTTATCTTTTTGTCAGCTTGTTAGTTATCCAGCAGGAAGTCTGCAATTTTGGTGAAATGCATGTTATGCTGGTTGGTTATCTGGAGGCTCATCTTCCTGTCTGGATAAAGGCGGTTGGTCTTTGCATCAGTAATCCCTGTAGCTATATTTCCCTTTCCTTGTTTGAAATCAAATCAAATCAAATTTGATTTGCCACATCCGCCGAATACATCAGGTGTAGACCTTACAGTGAAATGCCCTTAACCAACAATGCAGTTTTATGAAAAAAATATAAAATAATTAAAGAGCAGCAGTAAAATAAAATAATAGTAGGGAGGCTATATACAGGGGGTACCGGTACAGAGTCAATGTGCGGTGGCACCGGTTAGTCGAGGTAATTGAAGTAATGTGTACATGTGGGTAGAGTTAAAGTGACTTTACATAGATAATAAACAGAGTAGCAGCAGCGTAAAAGAGGGGGTGGGGTGTGGGGGACAATGCAAATAGTCCGGGTAGCCATGATTAGCTGTTCAGGAGTCTTATGGCTTGGGGGTAGAAGCTGTTAAAGAAGCCTTTTGGACCTAGACTTGGCGCTCCGATACCGCTTGCCGTGCGGTAGCAGAGAGAACAATCTATGACTAGGATGGCTGGAGTCTTTGACAATTTTTAGGGCCTTCTTCTGACACTGCCTGGTATAGAGGTCCTGGATGGCAGGAAGCTTGGCCCCAGTGATGTACTGGGCTGTACGCACTACCCTCTGTAGTGCCTTGCGGTCGGAGGCCGAGCAGTTGCCATATCAGGCGGTGATGCAACCAGTCAGAATGCTCTCGATGGTGCAGCTGTATAACTTTTTGAGGATCTGAGGACCCATGCCAAATCTTTTCAGTCTCCTGAGGGGGAACAGGCTTTGTCGTGCCCACTTCACGACTGTCTTGGTGTGTTTGGACCATGATAATTTGTTGATGATGTGGACACCAAGGAACTTGAAGCTCTCAACCTGTTCCCCTACAGCCCCGTCGATGAGAATGGGGGCGTGCTTAGTCCTCTTCTTTTTCCTGTAGTCCACAATCATCTCCTTTGTCTTGATCACATTGAGGGAGAGGTTGTTATCCTGGCACCACATGGCCAGGTCTCTGACCTCCTCCCTATAGGCTGTCTCATCATTGTCGGTGATCAGGCCTACCACTGTTGTGTCGTCGGCAAACGTAATGATGGTGTTGGAGTCGTACCTGGCCATGCAGTCATGGGTGAACAGGGAGTACAGGAGGGGACTGAGCACGCACCCCTGAGGGGCCCCTGTGTTGAGGATCAGCGTGGCAGATGTGTTGTTACCTACCTTTACCACCTGGGGGCGGCCCGTCAGGAAGTCCAGGATCCAGTTGCAGAGGGAGGTGTTTAGTCCCAGGGTCCTTAGCTTAGTGATGAGCTTTGAGGGCACTATGGTGTTGAACGCTGAGCTGCAGTCAATGGATAGCATTCTCACGTAGCTGTTCCTCTTGTCCAGGTGGGAAAGGGCAGTGTGGAGTGCAATAGAGATTGCATCATCTGTGGATCTGTTGGGGCGGTATGCAAATTGGAGTGGGTCTAGGGTTTCTGGGGTAATGGTGTTGATGTGAGCCATGACCAGCCTTTCAAAGCACTTCATGGCTACAGACGTGAGTGCTACGGGTCGGTAGTCATTTAGGCATGTTATCTTAGTGTTCTTGGGCACAGGGACTATGGTGGTCTGCTTGAAACATGTTGGTATTACAGACTCAGTCAGGGACATGTTGAAAATGTCAGTGAAGACACTTGCCAGTTGGTCAGCGCATGCTCGGAGTACACGTCCTGGTAATCCGTCTGGCCCTGTGGCCTTGTGAATGTTGACCTGCTTAAAAGTCTTACTCACATTGGCTATGGGGAGCGTGATCACATAGTCATCCAAAACAGCTGATGCTCTCATGCATGCTTCAGTGTTGCTTGCCTCGAAGCGAGCATAGAAGTGATTTAGTTCGTCTGGTAGGCTCGTGTCACTGGGCAGCTCGCGGCTGTGCTTCCCTTTGTAGACTGTAATAGTTTGCAAGCCCTGCCACATCCGACTAGCATCGGTGCCGGTATAGTACAATAAAATCTTAGTCCTGTATTGACTCTTTGCCTGTTTGATGGTCGTCGGAGGGAATAGCGGGATTTCTTATAAGTGTCAGGGTTAGAATCCCGCTCCTTGAAAGCGATAGCTCTACCCTTTAGCTCAGTGCGGATGTTGCCTGTAATCCATGGCTTCTGGTTGGGGTATGTACGTACGGTCACTGTGGGGATGACGTCATCAATGCCCTTATTGCTGAAGCCCGAGTGGCGCAGCGGTCTAAGGCACTGCATCTCAGTGCTTGAGGAGTCACTACAGACTCCCTGGTTCGATTCCAGGCTGTATCACAACCGGCTGTGATTGGGAGTCCCATAGGGCGGCGCACAATTGGCCCAGCGTCGTCCGGGTTTGGCCGGTGTAGGCCGTCACTGTAAATAAGAATTTGTTCTTAACTGACTTGCCTACTTAAAATAAAGGTAAAATAAAAAAATTAATCAATAAAATGTGATGTACTCCTCAATGCCATCGGAAGAATCCCGGAACATATTCCAGTCTGTGCTAGTAAAACAGTCCTGTAGATTAGCATCTGCGTCATCTGACCACTTCCTTATTAACCAAGTCACTGGTGCTTCCTGCTTTAGTTTTTGCTTATAAGCAGGAATCAGGAAGATAGAATTATGGTCAGATTTGCCTAATGGAGGGCGAGGGAGAGCTTTGTACGTGTCTCTGTGTGTGGAGTAAAGGTGGTCTAGAGTTTTTTTTCCCTCTGGTTGCACATTTAACATGCTGGTAGAAATGAGGTAGAACAGATTTAAGTTTCCCTATATTAAAGTCCCCGGTCACTAGGAGCGCTGCCTCTGGATGAGCGTTCTCCTGTTTACTTATGACCTTATACAGCTCATTGAGAGCAATCTTAGTGCCAGCATCGGTTTGTTGTGGTAAATAGACAGCTACGAAAAATATAGAAGAAAGCTCTCTTGGTAAATAGTGTGGTCTACAGCTTATCATGAGATACCTCAGGTGAGCAAAACTTAGAGACTTCCTTAGTATTAGATTTCATGCACCAGCTGTTGTTTCTAAAAATATACACAGACCACCACCCCTTGTCTTACCGGAGTCAGCCGTTCTATCCTGTAGCGGATATCCCGCCAGCTGTATGTTATCCATGTTGTCGTTCAGCCACGACTCGGTGAAACATAAGATATTACAGTTTTTAATGTCCCGTTGGTAGGATATTCTTGATCTTAAGTCGTCCATTTTGTTTTCCAATGATTGTACATTGGCTAATAGGACTGATGGAAGAGGCAGATTACTCGCTCGCCGTCGGATCCTTACAAGGCACCCCGGCCTACATCCACGATATCTCTGTCTCTTTCTCATGGGAATGACGAGGATTTGGGCCTTGTCGGGTGTCTGTAGAATATCCTTCACGGTCGACTCGTTGAAGAAGAATCTTTGTCCAATACGAGGTGAGTAATCGCTGTCCTGATATCCAGAAGCTCTTTTTGGTCATAAGAGACTGTGGCAGAAACATTATGTACAGAATAAATGACAAATAACGCGAAAAAACACACATAATAGCACAATTGGTTAGGGGGCCGTAAAATGGTAAAAATTAAGTGAGCAATCCAAATAGTTCAACTTCACTTATAGAGTTCCTGTTTTTCCATTGACAACCTTACAATAATTGCCTGCCAATGATCCAAACCTGACATTCTTAGTCAATGGAGACAGGCATTTTCCTGTCTATGACCTCCAGGAGTGCGAACGCCGTCATGGAACAATAGCCTCAAATATCAATTTTGAGTTTGTCAGATTATGACGATGAGGAGCAGGGAGACAAACTCTGAACCTTGGAGTGGTGGTGGTGGTAGACCGTGCTCTGCAGGTACACTTGACCTCCAGTGATCTCTTTCACGTCAGGTGACTTTTTTGTCTGCTCTGTCTGACAACACTCTTATTAGCGAGGAAGGGGTGAGGAATGAGAACGTGAACATGTAATACAACAAGCTGGAGTTCCAATGAGAAATGGGTTTTGATGCAAAACCGTGAGCAAGGACACCTGTGTTATATTTCTCCCTTTCTGGTTTGTTCAGAATGGGGTGTTTTCATAGATTTCTGTTGCCAAATGCTGGAATGTGCGAGGCGTGTCACCCTGTGTCTGCCTTGACTAAACTGTTTGTTCTTTGCTTTAAGATAATGATTCCTGAATCCACTGGCAGTTAACTCAGAGGATGTGGTTTTTTGCATCACTTTCACTTTGGCGAGACGATTGATCAGAAATGACACTTTGGAGTTCCATATGAAACCTTGCTGTAAATCCAATAAAATCAGTATCTTTATCTATGTTGAGGCAAAGGAAACGCTACAAAGAGTTTGCTGAAACAGGGATTTGGAAGTGCAGAGAGTTTGGATGCTATGAACAGAGTGAAGATACTTGGTAACAACCTGATGTACAAGTTCTGGGATGCCAAAGAGTGAGAGGAATGAAGCGAGGACTGGAGATTCACAGGAAGAGCATTTAGAGACGATGACATATTGTGTATCATTACACACAACAGCTGTGTCTGCAAAGCCATACTGTATTTTATGGAATAGCATAAGTGGATCAAAGGTAAAACCAAGAGAACTCACGGTCTTTTTTTCCGTCTCATGTAGAGGACTCCAGCGATGATGAGCACTAGAGCGATAAGCACGCCGATGATGATCCCAGCGACCTGCCCACCCGTGAGACCATCATCCAGTGTTCTCTCCTCTGCGGAATCACAAGAACAATCCATCGTTTATCATCATCATCATCATCATCAGAACATCTCAAAGTAATGCAACAGCTTCATATGAGATAAACGTGTACAGTGGTACATGATTTATGAGTAGAATATCCCTACAAAAGTTGAGAAGACATTCTAAGAACCATGGTGCCAAATGGTAGAATACTCTTATAGCCTCCACTATCAAACCTTTGACGGACAGCTTGTGGGCAACGGCAGTGCTCAGCCCGGTGATGGCGTTGCTGGCTTCACAGGTGTAAATCCCAGTGTTCTTGTACACAGCGGCTTCGATGATGTACTCGGCTGTCATCACGCCGGTCAGCGTCCCGTTGAACTTCCAGGTGTAGGTGGCAGCAGGGAGGGAGACTGAGGTACACTTCAGCGTGACAGGGGCATTCACCTCTACGGCAATTTCCCCCTTCACGGACACAGCCTCAGGACCAACTGAGATACAGGAAAGCAGAATTTCAGCTTTTCCCTTCATAAGCTTTATACCTGAAATTCACCTGGATTTGGCCATCTGACCTCAATAATAGTACACTGTAGCATTCAGAAAGTTTATCATGGATTTGGGTAAAACACAAAGCTTTTGTTTTTGGATAACTGTAACATTATGAATATACAGCAGAATATAAAGTAAACTTTGTTTATTGGTGTTTATTGGTGTTAATGGTCAGGATGCCTATACTCACAGTTGACTAGTATCTTGAGGCTGGCAGAGTCTGTGTTCACAGCATTGGTCAGCTTACACTGGTACTCCCCACTGTCTTCCTTTTGCACTGGCTCGATCATGACCGAGCTCTTGTCTGCCGAGACCACGACCCTGTTGCTAGGAGACAGTGCCACGCCATTCTTCAGCCACTCTCGGGTGCCGGCGGTGCCGGCGCTTGCCTGGCAGCTCAGGGTGGCCGTGCTAATACCTGCGACGAGCGTTCCATTGGGGCCTGTGATCTTAGTGCCGGATATGGCCTCTACAAACACAGGGGGAAAATGGAGTTAGGGTTTATACAGACCAGATGATAACACTCTGAGAAACAGCTTGTTTCACTCACAACTACCAGAGTGCTAGAACCACAAAGTATTTAGAACATAAACACCCCATGAAGCTTGATGAACTATTCATTAGATTTCAGTTGGATGGATTTAACGATGACTACTAAATTGGAAGACATTGTACTTTCATTATACCTTAATGACATTACATCTAACCACTGGGTACACACTGGTTGAATCAACGTTGTTTCCAAGTCATTCCAAGGAAATTACGTTGAACAAATGTGGAATAGACGTTGATTTGACATCTGTGCCCAGTGGGTAGCTACTATATCACTGTCCAGCTTATACCAGGCCACGTTTCCATAAAATGTGACATCAAATCAAATGTTATTTTACAATGAGTCTTTGAATGCCCTGATGTACCAAAAACTTGTCAACCAAGCAGAACCAAATTGCCTACAGTTGAAGTCGGAAGTTTACATTCACTTAGGTTGGAGTCATTAAAACTCTGCCGCTCAGCAAGGAAGAAGCCACTGCTTCAAAACCGCCATAAAAAAGCCAGACTACGGTTTGCTACTGCACTTGGGGACAAAGATCGTACTTTTTGGAGAAATGTCCTCTGGTCTGATTAAACAAAAATAGAACTGTTTGGCCATTATGACCATTGTTATGTTTGGAGGAAAAAGGGGGTGGCTTGCAAGCCGAAGAACACCATCCCAACCGTGAAGCACGGGGGTGGCAGCATCATGCTGTGGGGGTGCTTTGCTGCAGGAGGAACTGGTGCACTTCACAAAATAGATGACATCATGAGGAAGGAAAATTATGTGGAAATATTGAAGCAACATCTCAAGACATCAGTCAGGAAGTTAAAGCTTGGTAGCAAATGGGTCTTCCAAATGGACAATGACCCCAAGCATACTTCCAAAGTTGTGGCAAAATGGCTTAAGGCCAACAAAGTCAAGGTATTGGAGTGGCCATCACAAAGCCCTGACCTCAATCCTATTGAAAATGTGTGGGCAGAACTGAAAAAGCGTGTGCGAGCAAGGAGGCCTACGAACCTGACTCAGTTACACCAGCTCTGTCAGGAGGAATGGGCCAAAATTCACCCAACTTTATTGTGCAAAGCTTGTGGAAGGCTACCCGAAAGGTTTGACCCAAGTTAAACAATTTAAAGGCAATGCTACCAAATACTAATTGATTGTATATACACCTCTGACCCACTGGGAATGTGATGAAAGAAATAAAAGCTGAAATAAAGAATTCTCTCTACTATTATTCTGACATTTCACATTCTTAAAATAAAGTGGTGATCCTAACTGACAGAGAATTTTTACTAGGATTAAATGTCAGGAATTGTGAAAAACTGAGTTTAAATGTATTTGGCTAAGGTGTATGTAAACTTCTGACTTCAACTGTACATGAATAGATAATGCAATTAACATGCTCACTGTCATGCTAGACCACTTGAAAGTGTGACTAAGGGCAAGTTTGTATTTTGGTTTTGGACCAGCTGAACAGGTGAACAGGAGAAACCACTGTCTTGTTTATCTTGATATCTTCTTTCTAGACTAGTAAGTGTTGGAAAACTAATGCCAAGATAATATGTTTTAAACACAAAGTTCATGGCCCTCAATGGTGACTCATAACTGCCTAATCAATACTTTGGCCAATAAGTGTCAGGCTTGAAGGTAAACATTTTCGGAGGCAAAGTCTTATTTCCTCAGCTTTAGTCAGTCATTAAAAGTAAAATGTGTCACTATGATTCATGGCGGAATAATTGGACTTGAAGTCACTACTGTTTACCAAGTAGAGGGGAGCATTCATAGAATAACTGAACCCCCACATCCCACAATATCTCTTCCTTTGAACAAACAATACACGACTCAAGGACTCCAGGCATTTTGAAAGACCATCCCCCCAACCAAGCAGGTTTTAGTCACTCACAACATGGTAGACTGTCTCCCATTGTAAAAAGTTTCAGTACACACCGAGGGCCATACACTCTTTGTACTGTATGGCATGGAGCACATATTTCACAAGCTTTAAAAACCTATAAGGGAACGTACAAAGTTGCCATGATACGAGGTCACTGGGTTTGAAACTTGTACCGTATGCTTAAAAATTATATGAAATCCATTCAGTGTTCGGTGTTATGCCTTTGGGGCGTGAAGCCAAGAAACAGGTTTCAGTCTGTCTGTTCATGGTATCACCTTAATAAGGATGATACAATCTCTTTGAGACAGGGCTGCAGGACTAACGGCAAATTCTTTATCTTACAGTTACAGAAACCGTTTTAAAAGTGTTTAATTGGCTGTAACAAACCTTTTCCAGGCAATATTCACCATTAAATGGAGAAAGGTTAATAACAACCTCCTTGTAATTAGTTCAACAAGAACAGGTCAGTCTATAAGTCTAATAAAATCAAATGAGTGTAACATCTGAAAAACATGTTACTGACAAGAACCTCAGAAGAATACTGTAGCTCAACTGAATGCAACAACCAGTTTCACTACTTTGCTTTCCATTAGAGCAAGATTTGCCTCTCTAGGTCTCTACCAGTATACTGTACATGGCTACCCTTTGTATTTGCTAAAGCACCCGTCCTATTCATGTATAAAACCTTGATTTCCCATTGGCTCTTGTGGTTCTTCTACTCACCTACTACAGTGAACTTGGCTGTGGTGGATTCCAGGTATCGCAAGGTTTTGGCATTGCTGGCCATGCAGGAGTAGTTTCCACTCTGTGCCTCTGCAATGTTGGCCAGTACCAGCTTGGGGCCCATCACATTGAGCGGGACTCCATTGTGGATCCACTGAAGCACAGCCACAGGGCTAGACTGGGCTGAGCAGGTCAATGTAATGTTGGAACCCTTCTTTTGGACCTCACCGGTGGGGGTGACTGTCATGGTGACGTTTTCTGGCCCATCTGCAAATATATTGGAAAAGAGGTCCAGCTGTTTTTAATTTAGGCCTAGGCCTAAGGCTGCAAACCACAATGTAGCAGCTCATTAAATTCTTAACAAAAACAAGCCGCAAGTTCTATCCCCTCCCAGGTGCTCTACTCAGATGGGCTAGGACGAAATGTGGATCTTATCTGACCATTTTCCTGTCGCCTGCATTGTACTACCCTGAGCTGGATGGCTGATTTAGATCAGCAGCCTCTCACTGTTACAATATAGAACATGGCTGGCATGACTTATTCTAAAGCCATCACACAAACTAATTTATCTACTGCTTAATATCATATCTAAGTGTTGATAAAACAGATATTTTTTTCTTCTTCACTCTCTTGAAAAGGGTAAATCAGCATAACCATCGGACCACAGGCATGGTATAAACAGGAGAGTTGGGTTTGGGTGTAGAAACCCCTACCGGGAGTGTCCCAAGTCACACAAAGCCTCCTAAGACTCTAAACTTAACTCTACCTGAGCCTTTCAGATAGCCTTGCATAGACGTGAGTGGAATCAATGGATACAAATATTAGCCTGGTCCCAGATCTGTTTGTGCTGTCTTTCTAACAATGACCATAGGAGTAGGCGAGACAGCACAAACAGATGTGAGACCAGGCTATAAGAACATATGTACTTACAGCTGACAGTGAGGTTGAAGGGGGCACTGCTATTGCTCTCTAGTTTGTTGGAGGCTGTGCAGTAGATGGGTCCGACCAGATCCTTCCTGAACACTCCAGCCACGGTCAGCACTGTGGAGTTTGCACTCAAAGTCACATGATTCCCATCGGCGACCAGCGGGGCAGTGCCGTTGAGCCACTTGTACATGAGGAAGGATCCTTTGGCCGAACAGGTCAAGACCACAGTGCTGTTGAACTCGAACGCTTCATTCAGGTTGGACTTGATGGTCACGACAGAGACCGGTTCTAAAGAGGGGAGGGAGGAGGTAGAGGAGGGTGAATGGGAGGATGAGGTGATGTGATAGGCAAACAGAGCAAGGGGTGTCAGGGTAATTGTTATGTCAGTGCTTGAGTTTTGAGGCAGAGTGAGGGGAGAGTGGCGGATTAATGAACCTGTACTCTAAGGCTAAGCAATGTTCTTTGGTAGTAGAAGACTAGGGGGGATGGAGCGAAAGTATTAAACTCCTGAATAGTAAACAACAGGTTGGCAGCAAAGGCTTTCTGAACATGTTGTGAACTGAACAAGTGCTCATTCAATGGCTGTGATGTCATAGAATAAACTGCAGTTTAACTGACCAAAAATACACATGGGTCATTCTAATCTGACCTAACAAAATGGTATATAACCTCTTAATGGTTTTACACTTTGCCATAAACCTGAAAGTCCAGTTAACGTGTCAGCCATTTTCCCTAGTTCTGACTCATCATTGCCATCCTTCAAGCTTTGAATATGTGACACAGCACGCAAATGGGGCAGATGACGAACGTTACTACTTTACATGAGAAGCATTTGAAAAAATGCAAACTTTTTGCATCAAAATGCATTTTTGGGGGGCAGATATGCCTTCTTGAACATGTGAACTTTCAATTACAAACCAGTATGCGAAAAGTTCATGCTAATAAAAAATGTAAATTGCGAGCCTAGTTGGTAAGGCACGGAAAAAGACAGGAACCTTCCCGCTAGCCGTGATTGGTTGAAATAATAGAGGGGCTGGACATGCAGAGGGATGAGTTCTGATTGGTCTGCTATGTCACAGGCTTCTGTCTATAACAAGAATGGGAGCTTCTTTGGTCAGTATGTAGATCATTTTTCTACCACAGGATTTTTAAAAGATATAGCCATGGACAACCGCAAATGTTGGTACAGCTCTCAACAACATTGCTGCCCTGAATTTAGTTGGAGCTATCGATAAATCTCAGTGCGAAAAAGTTGTGAGAGACTACTTTCTGGAGGACGATCATCATGCCATGCTGACTCTCTGACTCTGAAAAATAATCAGACGACGAGGAAATTCCTGACTTTAGTAATGTTCAAAATGTTGTCAGAGAACGAGACATTGCAGAGTTTTCTGATGACAGTGATGGGGAAGAACCGGAGATCGACAGTGTTTGTTAAAATGGACAGCTTCAGTCGGCTGATTCTAGCCATCCCTTCTGGTTAGTTCTAGTCGGGCAGCTTAGTCTCCCATTCAGAGGAGACTTTTGTTATTGTCTTATTGATGAAGATTTACATTTTACATTTTACATTTTAGTCATTTAGCAGACGCTCTTATCCAGAGCGACTTACAGGAGCAATTAGGGTTAAGTGCCTTGCTCAAGGGCACATTAACGTCATTTAGCAGACGCTCTTAGCCAGAGCGACTCACAAATTGGTGCGTTCACCCTATAGCCAGTGGGATAACCACTTTACAATTTGGGGGGGTTAGAAGGATTACTTTATCCTATCCCAGGTATTCCTTAAAGAGGTGGGGTTTCAAATGTCTCCGGAAGGTGGTGAGTGACTCCGCTGTCCTGGCGTCGTGAGGGAGCTTGTTCCACCATTGGGGTGCCAGAGCAGCGAACAGTTTTGACTGGGCTGAGCGGGAGCTATGCTTCCGCAGAGGAAGGGGAGCCAGCAGGCCAGAGGTGGATGAACGCAATGCCCTCGTTTGGGTGTAGGGACGCCAATTACTTATCACCACATCTCGTTCAGCCTATCAGCGGCCTAGATTCCCGGGACTTGAGTTTCAGTTAGTGTATGACCTCACCATGTGGTTAGAAAAGTGCTTTCCCAATCCTGATGAGCACTACCACAGTTTCCCCCCTGCTGAACTTTTCCTCCCGTGGACTGAATCCCTGTCTGTCTGATTAATTGTGTGTGCATCTAAACGTGAGATCTGTGTCCTATTATGTGGAGCTAAGTTGTGTGATCTATTGTGTTGAGCTTGTTAGCTAGCTCCCGCTACCGTTAACATTTTGCATTGGAATGCATGAGCATTTAGCAAGACTGTTAGCGATTAGCCGTTTATTAGCATTGCTCATTTTATGATGCTAGGTTATTTTCTATTCTACATATATCGCTCATGCTCATTGTGTTTATATTATGTATTCATTTCAACATTACTGTAATGTTTACTTGAGCACATTTGCCTGAGTTTCATGTGTACAAGTCCACTAGGCTGTTCCCTTACGAAAAAAGATTGCAGTCAGAGTGCAGTATAACTGCAGTACACTGCAGTATAACTGTAGCATGCTGCAAATACTGCGTCCAAAATACCACAGTCGACTGCAGTTACTGCACTTTTACTGCAGTTTCAAAACTCGGTCTTGGACCCCTTGTCCCTTGTACCCCTCCTGGTCTCGGTCTTGACTCAGTCTCGGATTCGATTTGCTCCGGTCTTGATCTTGAATCGGTCTTGCTTTAGGTGGTCTCGAACACAACACTGACTAGGCCTTATGCCTGATGTAGTGTATAGCCGTTGCTGTTATGTACTTAACCTGCACTAGCTTCTACAGCCATGTCATTCATATTATAGCACTGAAATCAGTGTAATGCCTGTTCTCATAGACTAGACGTAACATAGTAAACATAAATCCGGGACACTCAAATTGGTTACATAAGGCAGAAGGTTACTTAAGGCAAAAATAAAATTAGGGTGGATGGGTGGGCATATAACGTGAACATCTAGCAACCTAAAGGTTGCGTGTTCGTATCTCATTACGGACAACTTTAGCATTTGAGCTAATTAGCAACTTTGCAACTACTTACAACTTTTTAGATACTTTGCAACTACTTAGCATGTTAGCTAATCCTTCCCCTAACCTTAACTCTTTAACCTGACTCCTAACCTTAACCTAGCCTTGCAATTCGTAACATATCATACAAATTGTAATTCGTAACATATCATACTAATTGGGGTGTCACGGATTTACATTTATTATGTTACGTCTACCCTGGAGTCCAGGTTGATGCCCGGTAAAACGTTTACGTTGACACGTTTATCTATTTTGATATTGATACTGCACTATTGAGGAAGAGCTTGCAAGTAAGCTGCAAGTAAGCGTGTCACTGTACCGTTTACACTTGCTGTATCCTGTGTATGTGAAAATAAACTTTACTTTGATTTGGTTTGATATAGTGTGTGTTTACCAGAGACAATAATGTAAAGACCAACATGACCTGCATCAAATTCAGGTTAGGATATAAGCCAAGGACTAGATAAAGTGCATTTTTACCTGGAGTTATTTGTTGTTGTAGGCTACTACTTTCACCACTCTCACTCAGTTTAGCACAAGGCCATAAACTGGTTGGTTGTTTAGCAACAAAACCGAAGCGTGTGCAAACAGACGGGGCTGGCTTAGATTGTTGACAACAATATTTAGTCTCCAAAGGTTTATTGAAAACATAAATACATTTGCACAATGAGGACTTGGTATCTCTCAAATACATCGTTCCAGTTGTTGGTTAGCTAGCTAGCAAATTTGAGCCATATTAGCGTTGACATGAAATCAGTAAAAACACCTCAAAACAGGACATGGTAACAAGAACAAGATAAAACTATCTGAAACGAGCCGCCTACGATTCCCCACATGGCAGCTTCTTGTGATTGTTGCTAGCTATCTAACCGTTCAGATTCATTAAAAAAGCATGGCTTCCGGCCCCATGGATGCGCGCACATCATTTTTGTGACGTTGTCAGCCAACCCGTCTATAGACAGAAACATGTCCCTATGTGAATCCTTAAAGAGATGGGTGGGGCTAAGGCTTAAGAGGTTGTGAGCGATGCTGAATGGGCGTAAACAAAGAATAGCTCTCTGACGAGTGTGAAAAACTTTGAATGGCTTTTCTCAACAGGGTATACAAGATTATCAACGTTTAAAGCAGCATAGCTTTCCCATAGCTTTCTCCAACTTCAGTGTATGATATACAAATTTGAAGCTCTGAGTCTGTACTTTTATGCATTGTAAAAAAAAAAGCTAATTACTTAAAGCGGCAATCAGCAGTTGAAACAATAAAAAAGCGTTTCCCCGCCCCTGTTTTGGTAAAAAGCTGAGGGATGGGGCTGGAGAAATGTAACCATTCTCAAATTCATAGACAGAGCTATGGATGCAAGGACTGATATCAAAATGATAGATTTAACATTGTTTTGAGGCTATGTAGTCTTTGTTGACATTTCCTTTGTTTACATTGGAGTACTACAAGCTTATATTTTCCGTTCTGATGGAGTACGACAGTTAACTTAAACTAAGCTCATGAGGCATTTATAAGTTAGATTTTTCAGGAATCAGTGGGTACATATCATTAATTTATTAGTCCAAAAATGGATGTAGCAACTGCTGATTGCCCATTTAAATTTGACTTAAGACCCCAAAGATAAATTGCGTCACATAGCCTACAGTGCATTCAGAAAGTATTCACACACCTTGACTTTTTCCACATTTTGTTGTGTTACAGCCTGAATTTAAAATGGATTAGATTGAGATTTTGTGTCACTGGCCTACAGACAATAACCCATAATGTCATAGTGGAATTATGTTTTTAGATATGTTTACAAATTAATTAAACATTAAAAAATGAAATGTATTCAACCCCTTTGTTATGGCAAGCCTAAATAAGTTCAGGAGTAAAAATGTGCTTAACAAGTCACATAAGTTGCATGGACTCACTGTGTGCAATAATGGTGTTTAACATGATTTTTGAATGACTACCTTATCTCTGAGGTATGACTACACATACAATTATCTGTAAGGTTCCTCAGTCGAGCAGTGAATTTCAAACACAGATCCAACCACAAAGACCAGGTAGGTTTTCCAATGCCTCGCAAAGAAGGTAGATGGGTAAAAATAAAAAAGCAGACATTGAATATCCCTGAGCATGGTGAAGTTATGAATTACACTTTGGATGGTGTATCAATACACCCAGTCACTACAAAGATACAAGCGTCCTTCCTAACTCAGTTGTCGGAGAGGAAGGAAACCGCTTAGGGATTTCACTATGGTGACTATAAAACAGTTACAGAGTTTAATGGCTGTGATAGGAGAAAACTGAGGATGGATCAACAACATTGTAGTTACTCCAGAATACTAACCTAATTGAAAGAGTGAAAAGAAGGAAGCCTGTACAGAATAAAAATATGCCAAAACATGCATCCTGTTTGCAACAAAGCACTAAAGTAATACTACAAAAATGTGGCAAAGCATTCAACTTTTTGTACTCACTCAAGTGTTATGTTTGGGGCAAATCCAATACAACACATTACTGAGTACCATTCTCCATATTTTCAAGCATAGTGGTGGCTGCATCATGTTATGGGCATGTATATATTTTTTATTATTATTATATATATTTTTAGGGGTTAGGTCAGCTTTAATATTGCATATAGATTATGGGTTCTATCAATGTAATTGTCTGCATCATTTCCAATCCCCCATATAGTTTTTTCTTCATTATTTTACCCTAACCCTACCACCCCTCCCATAATTGGAGTAAACTAATGGAAAACAATACTTAGGCTTCTACTTCCATCTTATACATACTATATACAGTGCATTCAGAAAGTATTCAGACCCCTTGACTTTTTCCACGTTTTGTTACGTTACAGCCTTATTCTAAAATTGATTAAATATTTTCTTCCCCCTCATCAATCTACACACAAGACTCCATAATGACAAAGCAAAAACTTTTGCAAATTTTTGCAAGTGTATTAAAAATAAATAATGGAAGTATCACATTTACATAAGTATTCAGACCCTTTCCTCAGTACTTTGTTGAAGCACCTTAGAAAGCGATTACATCCTCGAGTCTTCTTGGGTATGACGCTACAAGCTTGGCACACCTGTATTTGGGAAGTTTCTCCCATTCTTCTCTGCAGATCCTCTCAAGCTCTGTCAGGTTGGAAGGGCGGCGTCACTGCACAGCTATTTTCAGGTCTCTCCAGAGATGTTCGATCGGGTTCAAGTCCGGGCTCTGGCTGGGCCACTCAAGGATATTCAGACAAGCCACTCCTGCGTTGTCTTGGCTCTGTGCTTAGGGTTGTTGTCGTGTTGGAAGGTGAACCTTCGCCCCAGTCTGAGGTCCTGAGAGCTCTGGAGCAGGTTTTCATCAAGGATCTCTCTGTACTTTGCTCCATTCATCTTTCCCTCGATCCTGACTAGTCTCCCAGTCCCTGCCACTGAAAAACATCCCCACAGCATGATGCAGCCACCACCATGCTTCACCGTAGGGATGGTGCCAGGTTTCCTCCAGACGTGACGCTTGGCATTCAGGCCAAAAAGTTCAATCTTGGTTTCATCAGACCAGATAATCTTGTTTCTCATGGTCTGAGAGTCCTTTAGGTGCCTTTTGGCAAACTCCAAGCGGGCTATCATGTGCCTTTTACTGAGAAGTGGCTTTCGTCTGGCCACTCTACCATAAAGGCCTGATTGGTGTAGTGCTGCAGAGATGGTTGTCCTTCTGGAAGGTTCTCCCATCTCCACAGAGGAACTCTGGAGCTCTGTCAGAGTGACCAATAGGTTCTTGGTCACCTCCCTGACCATGGCCCTTCTCTCCTGATTGCTCAGTTTGGCCAGGTAGCCAGCTCTAGGAAGAGTCTTGGTGGTTCCAAACTTCTTCCATTTAAGAATGATGGAGGCCACTGTGTTCTTGGGGACCTTCAATGATGCAGAAATAGTTTGGTACCCTTCCCCAGATCTGTGCCTCGACACAATCCTGTCTCGGAGCTCCACATGACAATTCCTTTGACCTCATTGCTTAATTTTTGCTCTGACACTCACTGTCAACTGTGGAACCTTATATAGACAGGTGTGTGCCTTTCCAAATCATGTCCAATCAATTGAATTTATCACAGGTGGACTCCAATGAAGTTGTAGAAACATCTCAAGGATGATCAATGGAAACAGGATGCACCTGAGCTCAATTTCGAGTCCCATAGCAAAGGGTCTGAATATTTATGTAAACAAGGTATTTCTGTTTTTTATTTTTTATACATTTGCAAAAATGTATTTGTTTTCGCTTTGTCATTGTGGGGTATTGTGTGTAGATTGTTGAGCCATAAAAATTATGTAATCCATTTTAGAATAAGGCTGTAACGTAACAAAATGTGGAAAAAATCATGTGGTTTGAATACTTTCCGAATATACTGTACATTTTACACTAGTTATCTTATTTTGTTTTACTTTTTGTCCCACCCTTCAGCTACACTCAACCCCTCCCATCGATCTCTGAAAACCCATCAGTTTAGATTTCTACTTTCCATATATTTTTCAACTGTGCTGTGATGTTTCACAAAAGCTCTGAACTTTTCTATTCTCCTAGTTTCTACAGATTTTAAATTAAAGATGAACATTTTTACTAAGAGTTTTATTATATTATTGACGATCGAATGACTGTGGCTTTTCAAGTCACCCAGCAGTGCTATTTGCAGAGTTAGGTTTAGGTAAATGTCGACAGACAAGTTCCTTAGCTTCTCCCCCTTTCATATTCCTCCTCCATTTGTGTGGTAATGTGGCAATCAGTTGGTTGTAATTTTGGATCGAGCAGACATTTGTTAGCTGCATGTGTGACAGCTTCACCAACTCTATTTATGATATCATTAACAAAGATTATACAAGTTTATTTATATTTGTTGTAATATTTGTTCTGTTATGGTGGATTAAACTGAAATTGCAACCAGCTTTCTATGGTTAAAAAAATAGCGATATTTTAGAGATGATTTCATTTCACCTCAAGGTCAAGAGGCTAATTTTTAACACGGGGTGAGCCTTTCTTACTTCTGCTGGAGAACCAGTTCAGAGTTTAAGTATAACTTTTGTATGACTCGAAGCCTTTAGTGAGCGGTTCAATGCTTTAACATTTAATAATTTTAGCCCACCGAATTCGTATTTATTATATAAATAGGCCCGTTTAATTTTGTAAGGCTTGCCGTTCCAAATAAAATTTAATATTTTTTGCTCATAGAATTAAAAAAACTAGTTGTTCGGTGTAGGCAAGGCCATAAGTAAATAGGAAAACTGGGATATGACTAAAGAATTAATCAGGGTGATTTTTCCACAAATAGACAGGTATTTACATTTCCATGGTAGCAAGATCTTATTAATTTTTTGCTAACTAAAAATGTATAGTAGTGAGATTATTTATTTATTTTGGGATATATACCGAGTATGTCCACTTCACCGTCAGACCATTTTATTGGTAAACTACACGGTAATGTAATATGGTACACTTATCATAGTTCGGTTGTAATCCAGAGAGGTTAGAAAAGTTATCTAGATCCTCTATGAGGCTGTGCAGGGATCCAAATTGCAGATTTAAAAGAACATGAGTCGTCAGTGTTCAATGACACCTTTGTTTTTAAGCCCTGGATTTCTAGCCCCTTGATTTTATTGTTGGATCTGATTTGAATAGCTAACATTTCGATGGCCATAATAAATATATATGCCGATAGTGGACAACCCTGTTTTTGTCCTCTTGACAGTCTAATACTTTCTGAGAAGTAGCCATTATTTATTATTTTACACCTGGGGTTACTATACATAACTTTAACCCATTGTATAAGAGATTTTCCTAAATTAAATAGTCCAGGCATTTATATATATTAATTATAGTCGTACTTTATCAAAAGCCTTTTAAAAATAGGCAATGAATACCAGGCCTGGGTTCCCAGATACTTGTCTTATATTATCTCCAATGTATCGTGTAAAAAAACCTGTCTGACTAGGATGAATAATATCTGACAATACCTTTTTAATTCTATGCGCTATGCATTTTGTTATGGGTATGCTTGTAATCGTTAAGGACTGGGGAGTTTTCATGATAAAAAAATAAATATAGAATGTATCTAAGCACAGGAAAACCTGATTCAGTCTGCTTTCCAACAGACACTGGAGTTGCTTACCAAGAAGACAGTGAATGTTCCTGAGTGGCCGAGTTACAGTTTTGACTTAAATCTACTTGAAAATCTGTGGCAGACCTGGAAAAGGTTGTCTAGAAATGACCAACAACCAATTTGACAGAGCTTGAAGAATTTTGAAAAGAGTAATACGCAAATATTGTACAATTCAGGTGTGGAAATCTCTTAGAGACTTACCCAGAAAGACTCACATCTGTAATCGCTTCCAAAGGTGCTTCTACAAAGTATTGACTCAGGGGTGGGAATACTCATGTAAATGAGATATTTCTGCATTTCATTTTCAATAAATGTGCAAGAATGTCAAAAAACATGTTTTCACTTTGTCATTATGGGGTATTGTGTGTAGATGGGTGAGATTTTTGTATTTATTATACACTTTTAATTCAGGCTGTAACACAACAAAATGTGGAATAAGTCAAGGGGTATGAATACTTTCTGAAGGCACTGTATGTGTCTAGCTGAGATATGGCAAAACTAATTTGGGATATTGGCATGGATAAGCATCAATCCGGGAAATCCGTTGTGCCATCACAGACACCCACACTGCTGAAGATAGGCCTAGGTCTGTAGCAATACAGTATCATGCCAGTGACATAACTCCATCCCATATTGCTAGAGTGTGGTAGTAGGTTAGAAGGTCCCTTTTCCAAGCAACAGGGCCACACCCTAAAGATGGATTTAATTCAAAGACCCTGAGCCTATAGGCTTAGCAGCACCTTTTCAGTTTATTTCTCACTTTGATCGTTTTAGGCTTTTATATATTTTTCTCCCCAATTTTGTCACAGTCTTGTCCCATCGCTGCAACTCCCGTACGGACTCGGGAGAGGTGAAGGTCGAGAGCCATGTGTCCTCCGAAACACGACCCCGAAAAGCCGCACTGCTTCTTGACACACTGCTCGCTTAACCAGGAAGTAAATAACAAAGTTGATTTTGGCAAACATATGCCAAAATGTGTACTCACCTAGAACTCTGAGCGCCGTTACACCTGTGCGCTGTTCTGCAGCACTTGTGACCATGGTCACCGCATAGTCCCCGCTATCCTTCGCCGTCAAGGTTCCCAGTTTCAATTCACCGGTGGATGAATTCAGTGACACTCTTCCTGCGTAGCCAGCGCCAACTGTCTCTCCTTTAGGCGCAGAAGTGACAACAGCTACAAGTCCACTAGCACCTTTGAAATTCCAAGATACTGTGATAAAGTTGCCTACATCTGTGGGCATGATGATGGTTTTGAACGTGACGTTCTTTCCCTGTACTCCCTCCAAGGGGCCCGCTGGCAGTACGCTCTGCCCGTTGCAGCGTCCTGAGAGAAACCAGTTTGAGTACAGGTGTTCACTTCAACATATAAGTGTGTGATAGACATCAAGACAGAAGCAAGCTATAAGCAATGCACTAGTGAACAACTATAAATACATGTTTGTTATGGTAGCCTATTATTGGCCTGAAAAAGGCATTCTACTACAACAACGCCAATGCACCTTCAGATTGCGTCTCCAAAAACAAACCCACCCAAACACATCTCAAAACATTTTGTTTTCTTCGGTCCACTATTAAATGTAGGGCTAACAATAATTCATATATTCATGAATCTTACCAACAGCTGACAGCAAAATGACAAGCGACCTCAAATTAAACAAATCCATCCCAGATGTCTGGAACCCTTCTTGCGACAGAGAATAATGCGGACTACCAGTTGCTTTCACAAACTGAATGAGTACTCTCCCTAATGGTACACACCCAGTAAAGGTGTCAACATCAGTAAACCCGCCTCTTAGAATGGATTGCTACCCCATCCACATACCACACTCTATTTTGACATACTACCAACTCTTATTACTGCTGAGAATGAAAAAAATCGAATAAATTATACTGTCTAGTTGTGTGCCCAAAATATTTCAAATAGCCTAACAATTTATGACACGTCATCATATCAGCTCATATAATGGCAAGGCTACTATTACTGCAAATGTAGCAATTCAACCATTTAAGAAAAACTAAATACAATGTATTGCTTGAAAAGTAGGAATTACTGTACCTTTCCACCATGGGAAACAATTTCTAAGACAAAAAAATACATCTATGTTTTAAAAAGATATTCACCCCAAACCCTAAAAAACATTGTACAGTAGTCTACTGTAATTGTTTTAGGTAAACGTTGGATTTTGCCATCTGCCTTGACAGGGCTGACACCCAGTGGAATAAGGTAGACAAGGTTTCATCTTGACAGTTCAGTTGTACAGTGGGCAGAAGGTTTGGGTCTTCCTTAGGCAGACGGGTTGCCTCCCACATTAACTATGTTTCTAGGTCTGGAATTTCTGAGACTAGGTCTTGGAGGCAGAATATCAGACAGAAGTAAAGAAAAATTCAGTCTGGACAATAAAGTATCTATTCTATTCTACCGTAGATCCTTGAGACATGGTACATCGTTGAGATCTCTCATGACCTGTATAGATGTGCCAATACAGTGCACAACATCCTGTGAGACAGCGGGAACTGGAATCTTCAATGTACATTTAAAGTCACTTTTATGTTGACACTAGCTGCGTTACACAAATATGAACCTTACAATTATCTCATAACCTGTAACTGAAGGAGTCAGGTGAATTAAGAACTCCTTTACATGGAGTGTATTTTCCAGTTTTCCTCAATGCCTTGACTATAGGCCTACTGACACCCTGTGGCACTGGTTAGCATTGTGGAGTGGCTGTATTACACTGTTAACTACTGATCCTGTGTCAGATTAGTGATGGCCTCATACTGTGTGAAGATGTGGCTGTGGTAAGAGAAGCTGAAGGTTGGCCAGGGGATGTTGTGCTGTGAAAATCGATCAAATCTCTCTATCCCAAATAAAAAATACCAGATATAGGCGCTTGTAATCATCTTTTTTATATATACAAGCCTGAAGGTAGGGAATAATCCCCGCTATCTTTCGTCATCAAAGGTACAAGTCGGGCGCAGGTAGATTAATTCAATGACACTCTTCCTGCGTAGCGCCAACTGTCTGTCCTCTGGGCGCAGAAGTGACTACAGGTACAAGTCCACTGCCACCATTGAAATTCCTTGCTACAGTGATAAAGTTGACCACATCTGAGGGTTTGAGGGTGGTATTAAACGTGGCATTCTTTCCCAGTACCACAAACACAGGGCCAGCTGGCAGTTGGCTCTCTCCATTGCAGTATCCTGAGAGAGATTAGTTTTACTTCAGCAAACAAGTGTGGATGGCATGGATATAGGCCTGGACTATCTGCAGTGGTAAGAGAGATACAATCCACCCAATACATCAAGAAAGTTTGTTTTCTTCGCTCCCCTATTTAATGCAACAGTCAAAATGTATTAATTAATCTTACCAACAGCTGACATCAAAAGTCACAAGTGACCTCAAAATAAACAAATCCATCCAGGACGTCTAAAACCGTTCTAGTGACAGAGAAAAATGCATGCTACTTGTCGCTTTTACAAACTGAATGACTCTATTCTGTACTGTACTGTACTCTACTGCACTGTAGATCCTTCTACTGAGACACAATGTATTGTTGAGGCCTCTCATGACTTGTATGAATCTGCCAGTGCAGTGTACAGCATCCTGTGTGACAGACCACCAACGACACAACTACATACAGCAGGAAATTGTAACTTATAGATATGAAATCACGTTTATGTTCATGCACACACAGGACATATGCAAAGACACCAGATTCAGTAGTTTGTATACTGTTTTTTATTCCAAATACCTTTGTGTGTCTATATATTTAACATAAGAGGACTGCGGCCCTCCTACAGTACCCCACACGTAAACTGTAATAATAATAACAATATAATAATATATATTTGTCGTCATTTTCTTAATAATCCATTTAGCACTGGTATAGAAACCTGAGGGAAAATAAGAAAGAAAGAAAAAAAGAAAGAGCATAAAATAAAACAAAATGCACTTTGACCCATCCTTTCCTCTGTATGCACGCACACACACATACAAACTTATGACACCCATATGAATCCCACAGAACACACATTAACACAGGTTTCCTGTCACCTTTGGCCAGAAAGGACTGTGCATTACGTTTCTCCTGTTCTGCTTTGTATAACTATATTGAATCATCATTTTGTCTCATTTGTCATTCCTTTTGCTGAGTATGGTATTCTCCTTTTCCCTTGCTCTTTATATCCAGTATCTTAAATTCTGATCTGTTTGAAGGATTCACAACATATTGTGTTGTTAAACTACGTTCTGTAGCTCTGATGCTCCGTAATGAACTCCGATACACTAACTCTGTGGTTAAAACTCTGTGGCAAAACTAGCTTGTTGATCAGTGGAATGCAAAGCCACACTCTGCTACTGTGACAAGCCAACATGGACTGTAATTTTGAGTCATTTGATCTGGGTATACTGTCAGTATATGTTTTAGAGAAGTCCTCTTTAGACTATTGACCTTTGAACTTTGCTCCCGGGCTTGTGATTGGTGGGAAAGAGACCTAATTTATGCACAAATGGTCATGATCTCCACATTGGCTTTTTTAAGGATCTTTAATGACAAACCAAAAACATGAGTCAATAACTAAACAGTGACCAAGAAACCAATGACAACAATAAAAATATATAACGAAAGAAAGAAAGATATAAAATAAATTAGGCGAGTTAGACTCTGAGAGAAAGCAAATAAAAAACACCTTTTTTTTATCCTCTGGTTTTACATGTCCCAGAATTCCAAAGTTCTTGCAGCAGCTCTGGGGAAAAAATATGCATCTTCTTGTGAGAACCAACTTCTCTAAGCGCAAGAGTTTCTGTGTAAGTGTGTGTGGTTGAAGTCTCTATGGTCCCCTGAACCGCTCTGGCGCTTGTGGGATAGGTGAAGTCCTCCATCAGATCCAAGTGAAAGAGAGAGAGAAGGTCAAAAGCTAAACCGGGCAGTTTGAACACACTTATGCCTACTGTCGAACGGTCACCAGATGGTCTCTCAATGCACCGTAGGCAGCTAACTGTCATATGTGGTCAAAAGTCATTTTCCACTCCATAGACAGCCTGTTCCATTGCTTAGCAGGACTCCTGGTTTAGGAGGACGGCCTTGACTGGGTTGGTATCTCCACAAATTCGGCCGTGGAGAATAACCCCTTCGCCACCCTCTCAAATGTGTCAGAGTGGTTTGATCCTGCCGTGCAATGCGCTACAAGCTCACAGCCCCCTCCGCTCCTCGTTCCTACGCGTTTCTCTGTAAGAACCCTGACCTTTGACTTTTAACCCTCCACTCTTGTCACATGTCCAACCCCTCCGTCCCTCCTCAGTCTTGTTTCCCCAGCAGCAGGTCTGTGGTGGGCGTCTTGGCCGGGGGTAAGGGCCGTGGAGGGGGCGTGGGCTTAGGTTTGGGGCGCTTGGGGCTCACTGTGCCGCAGCCGCCCCCCTCGCTGTCGGTATTGGTGGAGGAGGGGGGCGGGGGTGGAGGGAGGCGGGGCAGGGACAGGGAAGAGTGTGGACCGAGGTGGGGCGGGATGCGTGAGCAGGACGATGCCGACCTCAGGCTCTGGATGCGCCGGCACTCCTGGCAGATCCGCACGTGGGCACAGCTCCGAGAGGGAGGTGCCGTGGCAGCCTCGGGCGGGGGAGGGGGCGTTGTGGTGTTGGCACCCAGCGGGTCCTCCAGGAGGCGCTGTGGCCCCGGACCCATGTCTGACGGTCCCCCCCCTATGGCCCCGCACACCCCCCCTGCTGCTCCCCCGCCACCCGTCAGGTGGCCCGAGCTGCTGTACAGCTTGCCGTTGCTGAGGCGCATCTCGCGGACTAGGCGGATGGGTCTCGGGACACCCAGCTGGAGGCGGCTGGGGTGGCGCAGGACGCCGCCAGTGCTGGCCAAGGGCCGCCGGCGCCGAGAGCGTGAGCTCTTCTTACAGGAGATGGCGTTGCGGAATTCAGTCAGCATCTCCTGACACACTGACACCTAGGAGAGAGAGAAGAGGAAGATAGAGAGAGAGAGAGGGAGAACGACAGAGAGAGGGAGAGGAGCGATATGGAGATTTAATTTTTTTTACATTTTAGTCATTTTAGCAGACGCTCTTATCCAGAGCGACTTACAGTTAGTGAGTTCATACTGGAAACGAACCCCACAACCCTGGCGTTGCAAGCACCATGCTCTACCAACTGAGCTACACGGGGGGAGATGAAGAGAGAAGGGGATGATAGTGTGAATGTGGTAGAGAGAGAGGGAGAGAAAGAGAGAGCAAAATCTTCCGAGGTTTACTAAAGCTGTTGTACTGTTCAAATACGGTGTGACCTCTGGGCAACGAAAATATGAGTAATGAGTAGCTACCTCTAGTGACACTATTCAAAAGGATGTCAAATACAGAACAGAGATAAAGATGGAGAGAGGGAGAGACAACTGAGACAGGAATCACAAAAACAAACAAAGCAGCAAGCAGAGATAAAGCAGGAGCAAATGAAAGTCACAAACAGCGTTTTACCCAGACGACAATGAAATAAACAACACAATGGACTAGAGAGAGGAATAACAATGACCAACACAAAACACAGAGAGAGAGACAAAGGAGCGAGGGATAGAGAGAGGGAGAGAGAGGGAGAGAGAGAGAGGGGGAGAGAGGGATAGAGAGAGAGGGAGAGAGAGGGAGAGAGAGCGGGGGAGAGAGAACTGAATTACAGACAGCCTAGACAGAGAGCTAGGGAGACGAGGGAGCGAGAGAGCGACGGAGAGGGAGAAAGAAAGGAAACGCAGACGACGACCATCACCCTCTGTTTGCTTGCAGCCATTTACACATCAGCACAACGACACCAAAGCACAACATTCACTGCACTGCACTACACACCACACGAGAGAGAGGGAGAGAGAGCGGGCTGGCGGGCGGGAGTTGTGTTGCCATAGTAACCTACTGGAGGGTGTCTGTGGTTTCGGCCGGGGCAGAAGTGAGGGCGTACCTCATCTGTCTCTGCCGAGCGGCGGGTGGACCACACAAACTCCATGATGGCCACGAACACGGCGATGATGAGGCCACAGATCAACACCACGAAGATACCCCCGATGTTCTCCATGCCCAGACCTGGGGAGGAACAGATTAATGATGTATGCAGTTCTCACCCATGGATAGAGAGGTAATGGTAGAGCTGTGTGTAGGCACGTGCGCACACACACATAGGGGACAGAAAAAGCACAGGCAAATGTACACAACGAAATAGCCTCCACAGGATCATAAGGTCCCTTTGATACTCTCTATACAAAGCCTTAAGGGGAGAAAAGCTAAATGAACCTTAAGCGGCATAATGTCCCCACAGTGAGTATGTGTGTTGTGAAAGACTCCAGTCACCCTAGCCATAGACTGTTCTCTCTGCTACCGCACGGCAAGCGGTACCGGAGCGCCAACTCTAGGTCCAAAAGGCTCCTTAACAGCTTCTACCCCCAAGCCATAAGACTGCTGAACAATTAATCAAATGGCCACCCGGACTATTTACATTGACCCCCCTTTTTGTTTTTACACTGCTGCTACTCGCTGTTTATTATCTATGCATAGTCACTTTACCCCTACCTACATGTACAAATGACCTCGACTAACCTTTACCCCCGCACATTGACTCGATACCAGTACCCCCTGTATATAGCCTCATTATTGTTATTTTATTATGTTGCTTTTTTATTAAATTTTTTACTTTATTTAGTAAATATTTTCTTAACTCTATTTCTTGAACTGCCTTGTTGATTAAGGGCTTGTAAGTACGCATTTCATGGTAAGGTCTACTACACCTGTTGTATTCGGCGCATGTGACAAATACAATTTGATTTGATTTGATTTGTTGTGTGTGTGTACAATTCATCAATCCTGCATTCATTGACTTAATAAGTAAATCAACCACAAGAATCACCTTTGGCTCTTCCTGTTCTATTTTTAAGACAGAATATTCAACATGAAGGTTTTATGTTTTTTATCTTCAAAATGTCTCATAAGAATGCAAGTACCCTTGTTATGTCGAGTGTATCAAAACAAAGGCTCAAGTCTCACTGCTTTAACCTGAGGGCATACCGATTTATCCCATGGATGACTCAACCATAACTAGTACCAGTGTGTCTGGTCGAAAGTAGTGAACTATATAGGGATAGGGTGCCATTTGGGACAAACCTGTGTCTTACTGTGGGCTGCCTAATATGCAAAACACAAACAACATCTAGCGTGCTACGTCTTATTCTATATTGTCCAGTCTGTTGCTTGTAGCTATCTAGGCATTTGGAATGGGAGAAGGGGACAGAAAGTCCCAAAAGCAGATGTCCCAAAAGGAAACAGTAGAAATGAAAAATAAGAAACATTTCGGAAAAGGGGAAATGTCTACCACACAGGCAAAGCAAATACAAAATTTGCTTTGGCACACATGCACGCACGCGTGCACGTGCACACACACACAAACACACACAAACAAACACACCATGTAGACACTTATATGCAGTAATCATAACACTAATAAAATAAATCTTCCAAATTTGGTTTGTTCTTAAACCTGGAATCCTTAATGGTGAAACTGCCACATCCGTTTGAGATATTATAACAACAAAGAAGTTATTGCAAACAACGAACACTGTTTTTCCCTTCGAACTTGCATGCTCGATAGAACAGCAGAATATGTACTGCAATTATTTTTTTCATGTTGCGAGATGCTCGTCACCTGTGCTTCGTCAACAAAACAAAACAATAACAATGGTGGTGGTGGGGCGGACAGTGACACCGTTTTCCCCTACTGCGGAATCCATCTTTAAGGATGAGGCATAATAAACCCAACATGTTACACACATATCTAACGCAAATGGAATTTTCCAGCTGTGAGTCATTGTGATGGGAATAGAATGGGCTACATTTACCAATACACTTGTGTCCACGATTCTGTGATACCAAAAAACATTGACTTTATGAGTATCTAAGAAACAAGTGCTTGCTACTACTTGAGGAAATGTCTGCATTGTATTGTGTACAACTGTTATTGTGTACATTAGTAGTGTGCAATTCTAATGTGACTGCATAGGAGCTGGTTTGGAACAAATTAACATAATCTCAGCAATTAGTATACATTCTAATAGCAAAGTTCAAATGACGGTTGCTGGGTGCTCGTTGAAAAGATTAACGTGGGTGTCCTTATAAACATTTTAGAGCACCTCCAAGACTAGGACCTGATGGAGATCCACTCCTGGTTGGAAATGTTGTGTATTTACTAGCCTAATTCAAGGTATGCTGGGTTGTGAGGGTATGTGAGGGTTAGGGTCCTACTTAATTTCCCCACAAGTGTTTCATTGCAGACCACTAGCCGTATGTATCAAGCCTCACAGATTAGAAGTGCTGATCTAGGATCAGGTCCCCCCTGTCCATGTAATCTTATTGATTACGATAAAAAAGGAAAAACTGATCCTAGATGAGCAGTCCTACTCTGAAACGCTTGATATGGGGGGCCCCTGATCATTAGTGCTGGTATTTTGCCAGGTCTCCGTTTCGAAAGAAGTCTTCTGACCTCAATGGGACTTCCTGGTTAAGTAAAATAAAAACTACTAGCACAGGTGGTGCTGTACCCACCCTTGGCTCGGTGGTCCTCCTCCTTGGGGCACTGCCCCCCTTCCCACCACCTCCTCTTCAAGATCTCCAGCCTGTTGTTCTCTGCCAGCTGTAACACCCCCAGAGTGATCTCCTCTTTAAACGGTGAGCCTGAGGAAGAGGGGGAGGAGGGAGAGAGATAGAGGGTTGGGGAGAGAAAGAGAGAGAGGGCGGGAGGGAGGGAGAGAGAGGGAGAGTTACAGAGAGAGGGAGGAAAGGAGAGAGGGAGAGAGAGAAACAGACAGACAAGGAAGGAGGGAGTGAAGGATTGAAAGAGAGAGAGAGAACAATATTACTGTATTGTTAATTGTGTTTACTATTCATTGTGTATCACCATGTCCTCATTATTGATTTAACTTCCTGTGTCCTTGCTTGGCAATAAAAGATAGTGACTTATCGTGCCAATAAAGTTCATTGAATTGAATCGAATCAAGATGGAGCGAGGAAGCAAGAGAGGATTGGGAATAGAGAGGGCTTAACAAAGAGGTAGAGAATGTGGTGATGGAGAAAGAAAATGAGGGGGGGGTGAGGAGCGAGAGGGAGAGAGACAGAGAGAAATGTATAATTGGGGCTCTGCACTACATGTGAGCCAACTGTAACCTTAGAGGTTGGCATCCATGCTGTTGTGCCAATGCAACAAAGACCAATTATACATGTAAGTCAGAGGTCGTAAGGTAGGCCAACCAGACATATTGTTAATATGCAGTAATAGGCTAAGCTGGGGTGGAACCTGGAGAAATCACTCTCTGAACCCCACAGATGGATCTCCGCTAACAAAGCTAACTAAATGTTAAATGTCAAAATGTTCCTCCTGAGATTTTCACTTTGGGACCTCTGTTCCCAAGCGTTCCACCCCAATTCCAACCCCGGCTAATAGGGAAAGCGAAAGAGCTCACACATAGCTGGAGTCATGTAAAGACATATTTCCTAAAAAAACAAGGAACCAAGTCTGTCCATGAGTCTGTTGTTGAGAACCACCTGCTTGTGTAACATCAAGGTTGCTGAGGAACAAGCAACCGTAGCCATGGCGACAGGCTTTTTATTGAAAATGTGGGTGATGAGACCTTTGGGCTGGAAGGCAATGTAAAGGCATGTTGAGGAAAGAAAGAGGAAACATGTATCCCTAGTCAGTCCTTGAGGGAAATGTGATACTGTATCTCTGAGGCCTACTTTGATGTTTTGAAATTCAGTGAAGTCTTGGGAGACATTTTTCTTTTTTGCGATTGGAATTGTTTGATGATGGATTAGGGGATTTAACAGATGAAAGAGATAGTGGATATGGTGGGAGGCTAAAACAGAGTGACCTGTATGGTCATTTGTCCCGAGGCTGTAATATGTAGTTAGGAATCAATCTGAACCATGTGGGTTTGATGTTAAAGTGGGCCTCCAGCAAGAATATGCAAGTTTACATTTATTTTGATCTTGAAAATAAAATGAGAGAGAGGTGTAATAACATGATACGTTAGATGTAATTACACCAAATAAGACTAAAGCTCTTGGTGGTTAAGGTCTACAACCGTAACCCTTGGTGTCCAGCATGCCTCCTACCCCATCCTTCTCTCCTTCCCTCATTCTCCCCCTCCCCCCGACCACACTCCCTCTCCACTCACCCAGGGGCATGCCGATGCCGTAGCCCTTGGTGTCGAGCAGACCTCCTATTTGGGTGAGGTTACAGTTGAGGCGGCGGTGGTACTCGTTCATGGTGCTCTCCAGCAGGAAGGCATATTTAGAGTTGACCACACGGGCGATGCCCTCCTCCGTGCTTTTCACAAACACACTGGGCTGCTTGGAATGCATGTAGTTCCACATACGCTGGTACGTCTGGTAGCGCGAGTTCTGTTTATGGGTGTGTTGAAGGTTGTCATGGCAAGAAAATAAGGGTTTAGAACTTTTTGTGATACCCTGTGATACAAACACATGTACCCCCACCAAATACACATTAACCCCCATCCTTCCTGTACATCTATCTATCTATCTATCTATCTATCTATCTATCTACTCTCTCTCTCTCTCTCTCTCTCTCTCTCTCTCTCTCTCTCTCTCTCTCTCTCTCTCTCTCTCTCTCTCTCTCTCTCTCTCTCTCTCTCTCTCTCTCTCTCTCTCTCTCTCTCTCTCTCTCTCTCTCTCTCTCTCTCTCTCTCTCTCTCTCTCTCTCTCTCTCTCGCTCGCTCTCTCTCGCTCTCTCTCGCTCTCTCTCTCACCCCTGAACCAGTGGCATACCGCAGTGTCGTTGGGCCCCTCGCAACGTCTGAGCAATTAGCAGTTTTATAGCTAATCTCATGCTATTTTACACATTTTGCCATGAGGCTGTGAGATAATGTTGCAATCCCCACCATGAAGAAGGTCATGGTGGAGCCTCCTTGGATGGTGCCATACTGGATGTTTGTTTGGTCAGCCAGGTCGTCAGGCGACTCGATGGGCACCTCCATCCTCTGGACGGTCAGGAAGGCTGCCAGGTTGGCCGTATAGGAGGAGATGATGATTAGAGTGAACGCCCACCTGGGAGGGAGGGACAGAGGACAGGCATATTATCACAAGTTACATCATGGCAAAGTTAAGCCTAGGCTACTCCTGGACTAAAAAAGCAACCTATATGATCTTAGTTGTTAGTCCAGAATAGGGTGGCAGAATTATGGTAACTTTCCCAAAATTCCCAGATTTTCCAAAAATCCTGGTTGCATTTCCTGCTTTTTCACTCCTTATTCCCACCTGATTCTTGAAATCTTCCACCCAGGATTTTTGAAAAACCTGGGAAACGTGAGTAAGTTATCAGAACCCTTCATCTTTGTCCAGAAATAGGCTTAATCTTTGTCCAGTAGACCGTCCCATTGTATTACACCTCAAAGTTTTGTTCTTGTTCTGAATTCTTGTGAAGGTCAAAATGACAAATCGTTGAACTCTTTCCATTCACAGAGTGCTGCTGCACTGATCTAATGAAACGTTTGTTGATTGTCTGAGCATCTACATAATTATCAAAAAAAGTAACTTATTGTACTACTTTACCCTTTAGGTTGAACACAGTTTTATTCTGAACAGCGCATTGCAGTATCAAGACAATTCAGAGTTAACGGAGCTAACTAACTAGAGTAAGAAGTGGATGAGGTTGGGTGTAATACTGCAGCATAAGATAATTCCCATCACCGTATGACTGCCATCTGGCTGATCTGATGAACAGTAGCTTTGGGAGAAGAGTAAAGTGGAGGAGGGAAGGAGGAAGGAATACAGAGATTGATACTGTAGCTAGACACACACACACGTCCCAAACCCCCCCTCCCACACACCCCATACACACTCACCAGACCCCGGAGACGCAGCGTGTGGACAGGGCGCGGGGCATGATCTCAGAGCCCTGCTGCATGAAGCCTCCAACGGGGAACCACAGGCTGTTGCCCAGGGTGTACTGGTTCTCCAGCATGTCCTTTCGCCCTATCAGACACGGGTGGGGGTTGTACCACTCATACGGACTCAGCCTGGGAGGTGGACAGAGAGAGAGGTGGACTATGAGCTTTAGTCTTCAACATATGATTTACACATACTAGCATCATGTCTTAATGAGTGAAAAAGGATCTTCAAAATTGCATTTCACTTCTCTCTATTAGATAAGTAGATGAGGGAAAGAAGACTTAGAGCCACATGTATAACCTCTGTATAACCTGGTCCCATATCTAGCCAACAGATATAGGACCACCAGGCTGCTCTAGCTAGTGTATGCAAGTTGAGGTGTCCCCCAGCCCACTAGGTGGGGTAGTTAGCTACCTGGCGGCTAGGAAGAGCACACAGCTGACAGCCAGGTAGGCCAGCAGCATGAAGAGCCACACGGCCGGCGAGAACGGGTCCAGGAAGGAGAAATAACCGGGCTTCCGTCCCTGATTGGAGGACGAGGACAAAGCTTGTGTTAATGGAGATCAATACTGGACGGTTCAGATTTCAAACACAATGGGGCAGAGTATTAGCATTGATTGCATTACAGACTGGGCAATGTGAGTACAAGGTCGAATTCATTAGGACACAACAGAGCAAAAGGTTTTGCAACAGAAAATGAAAACAAGTTGTTTCAGTCCATTTTCTTCCATTTGGTACCTAATGAATACGACCCAGGACAGCTTGAGTAATTACATTGATAATGGAATATATTACACTACAGAGTAATGTGGTTTGTTTGTTTGTTTGTTGTCCATAAATTATAATTGCTTTTTGGATGAATCCGGTTGGGTGACACTTTATTTTAATGTCTGCTTATAAAATGCTTATAATCATCATTACATAGTTTGAATACATGCATATTCATGACTTGTATATGATTACGTGTCCTCATAAGAAATTATTTATACATGTACTGTACCCACCAATGGTACTAAATATATCCTCATCTGATAGACAGTTTACTAATGCTTAACAAACCATTTATAATGATCTATAAACAGTTTATAGGCACACAAATAAAGTGTTACCCGAGGTAGTAACAACTAAGCCATATACGGAACAATGTACAAAACAGTGCATTTTCTACTGCAGCCCTGGTCCAGCTTGAGGCTTTCCATGGACTTCTGTGTCATACTGGGGAAATTGCTTTTTCATAGCTAACACTGACACTAAGGACATGGGAAGAGCAGTGACAACTCCCACAGTGGAAAAGCACCAACATAGTACAGCACACATAATCTGTACTTAATGACAGTGCCTTACCATTAGTGGTAAATCATAACTAAATGGACTGGTCTCTGTGGTCATCTTACCAAATGGACTCTGTACAGGATGCTGATGCCCAGAGACATGAACGGTTTGGAGAAATCTATAACCTTCTCCCTCTCTGAGGTGATGGTGAACCCAGCTACCGCCAAGTCTGCTTTCTGTAGTAGAGAGGGAGGGTCGGAGATGGATAGGGCGGGGGGGTAGAGAGAAAGAGAGAGAGGTAAAGAGAGAGAAGGGAGAGAGGGAGAGAGAGAGAAAAGACAGAAAGAGAAAAATATAGAGGGAGACAGATTTAAGACAGAGGGGAGTGGAAGAAAGAGGAAGAGAGAGCAGAGAGATAAAAAAAAAAAGGATGTCAATTGGGGTTATCGAGGAGGACTTGAAAGCAGTCTTGACATATAGGAGAGCAGGAGGGGAATAGTCTTCAAGAGGGAGGTCGAGAGGAAGGAGAGGGCCGGGAAACACCATAGAGGACACAGTCATCATAGAGTGCATGGCTGATCCAACAAAAACAAGACACCAGACACCTCTCAGTTTCTTAATTACAGCTTAATTGATTAACGAGGACAGACTCATTAATGAGTTTCACCCACTTTCATCTTGCCGTACCAGAAGAGAGGGAGAGAAGGGGGTGGGTTAGTGTGTTATTTAATGAAGTGTTTAGGCAATGTTAGTTTTTGTGTGTGTGTGTGCTTATTGCATTAGTATGCATATTAAAAAATCTAGTGAGTGTGTGTTTTCATGGAATTTACATAACTTTGTGTGTGTGAGGGCTCACTCTGCATATCCATTTGTGTGTGTCTCTCCGTGTGTGCCACAAAGAGTGTGTTCACTCCACATGAATGCAGGTGTGTGTGCACTTACAGTGTATACACTCTTAGAGAAAAAGGTGCTATCTAGAACCTAAACCTAAAGGTGCTATCTAGAACCTAAACCTAAAGGTGCTATCTAGAACCTAAACCTTAAGGTGCTATCTAGAACCATTTGAAGAACCATTGTTGGTTACATGTTGAACCCTTTTGGTTCCAAGGAGAACCATTTTGGGTTCCATGTAGAACCCTTTCCACATACACTATATGACCAAAAGCATGTGGACACCTGCTCATCGAACATCTCATCCCAAAATGATGGGCATTAATATTGAGTTGGTCCCTGTTTGGCTGCTATAACTGCCTCCACTCTTCTAGGAAGGCTTTCCACTAAATGTTGGAACATTGCTGCGGGGACTTGCTTCCATTCAGCCACAAGAGCATTAGTGAGGTCGGGCACGCGCTGATGTTGGGCAATTAGGCCTGGCTCGCAGTCGGCGTTCCAACTCATCTCAAAGGTGTTCAATGGGGTTGAGGTCAGGGCTCTGTGCAGGCCAATCAAGTTCTTCCACACCGATCTCGGCTGAGCCGTTGTTGCTCCTAGAAGTTTCTACTTCACAATAACAGCACTTACAGTTGAACGGGGAAGCTCTAGCAGGGAAGAAATTTGACGAACTGACTTGTTGGAAAGGTGGCATCCTATGACGCTGCCACGGTCATTCTACTGGCAGTTTTGTCTATGGAGATTGCATGGCTGATTTTATACACCTGTCAGCAATGGGTGTGGCTGAAATCGCTGAATCCACTAACTTGAAGGGGTTTCCACATACTTTTGTATATATTGTGTATGTGGTAAAAGCTGTGTCTAGGGTTGCAAAACTTTGGGGAAATTAACAGAATTTTGTGACACCAGCTCTTTATCCATAAGTTCTTACCACTGAGAGCTACAGGTTAACCCGACGATTAGCAGACTTTGATTGATATGCATAACTTCACACCCCTTTGATTAGTGGTTACCAACCATGGTCCTAGAGAGCTTAGCAGGTTTTTGTTCAATCACAGCACTAACACCTGATTCAATTAATCAAATAATCATCACACTTTAGATTAATTGTATCATGTTTTGTAGTGCAGAGCTGGGGCAAAGCCTGCACATCCCTATTGCTCTCCAAGACCAAGGTTTTTAGCCAGGCTTCTCGTTAGTTATCATGGCGATTACCTTAGGCTGCCTTTGACTGATTGACGACCCACCCTATCGACCCACTTTTACAGCCAGTCGTCTAGACGGTGTGCGTATGTGTGTGTACATGCGTGTGAGTGTAGGCATGTGTGTGCTTTTTGAAATGTAACCTTTATTTAATTAGGCAAGTCAGTTTAGAACAAATACTTATTTACAATGACGGCTTACCCTATTGATGAGCTCTCCCACCATGCCTGTCCAGGATCCATTTGGTTCAGGCGCTCCGTACAGTCCGTCATCCACCAGCTTGATCCTGAAGGAGAACTTCAACATGTCCGACAGCTCTCTTAACATGTCCACACAGAAACCCTGGTACCGGTCGTTTCCTTGCAGCTCCTGGTAGTTGGACTTGCGCATCACGTACGGGTTCTCCTGCAATAGAAGGAAAGCAAAAGGTCATTCAAGAGCTATAATTCAAAGAAGGTGAAGGCATTTACCGAAACTAGTTTTTTTATTTTTTTTATATACTCACACTGACTTTGCTAATAGACACTTATTAAGGAAAACATTTGCTTACTATGGCTGTGAGATGCGTTTTTCTCTCTTAGCTAGCTTAAGATGAATGCACTAACTGTAAGTCGCTCTGGATAAGAACGTGTGCTAAGTGACAAAAATGTTAATCTATATGTAATATATATTTTTTATGTAAACATCCTACCAACAGTTGCTGAATATTTCTTCATCATAATTCAAATAAGGAACAGTGTATTGAAGCATTTACTAAGGGCTGAATCTTTACTTGGAATGCGTGCACATACCTGCATTTACATATATTGTAATTTCTTGCATAGAGGTCACTGGCGAAATGATTTGTCATTAAGTGGCTATATGTGACTTATTAGTCATGAATGAGATTAACATCTACTTAGCACTGACTTGATGAGGTGTATAGAACTGATATTACAAGTTACTGTACAATAAAATGATTAGTGTACCCCTGACTGACTCCTTTTTTTGTTCTTGGTAAATGAAATTAATCTTGAACACTTGAGAAATGTTGTTTGACCCAAAATGGCCAACAGAAAACCAACAGTTTCACATTCTACCAATGCAAATGTGCAAAACCACTACGTTTTTACCAATATGGTGGTGACGATGAGCGTCTTGTTAGCCAGCGTCTCCGACACGTTGATGTCCAGAGACGTGGAGTTCATCGCCAACGTGTTGTTAGAGTACCAGATCCCGATCTGAACACAGGGATGACAAAGGAAAGAGAGATGGATAGAGAATAGGGTTAAACCCATGATCAATGTTTATGTCTTAGTCAATATGCATCTAACTCCAGTGCTTGTCAAATAAACTCCTAAATAGAGCCATTCACCCCCGACCCCCCCCCATGACCCAGTGACATTTGAACCCATGACCGCTTCACCTCTTTATGACCCCCACGGTGCTTCTCCAGGATCCTCAGGGTGTAGTTTGTCCTCTGGCCTTTGCTGTTGAACTCCACCCTGCCGGTCAACCCATCATACTCCACCTGAGAGAGAGAGAGAGAGAGAGAGAGAGAGAGAGAGAGAGAGAGAGAGAGAGAGAGAGAGAGAGAGAGAGAGAGAGAGAGAGAGAGAGAGAGAGAGAGAGAGAGAGAGAGAGAGAGAGAGAGAGAGAGAGAGAGAGAGAGAGAGAGAGAGAGAGAGAGAGAGAGAGAGAGAGAGAGCGAGAGAGAGAGAGAGAGCGAGAGCGAGAGAGAGAGAGAGATAGATAGATAGATAGAAAAACATACATTTATTATTTCAAGTAGCAAGAGAAAGAGAGCGGAAAATAGAGAGAGGCGGGAGGGACAGAGGAACAGAGAGAAAGAGAGAGGTAAAGATTCAGCCCATACAAACAGACAGGCTATAGCTAGGCTTGGCCGCAGTATATTAGATGGCTGACAGTGGCGAGAGAGACAGAGAGATGTATGGCTAAAACAATAGGCATGCAGAGAGACGGAATGTGCGGCGTGGAGAGAGACTCAGGATGAATTACACCCTAAAAGAGAGGAAGAAGGAGAGATGCCCAAACGAGGAACAACAGAGTGGGGGATGGAGAGGGGAGAAAGGGGGAGAGGAGTGGAACCACTGCCAAAGAGAGTGTAGGAATGATGGAATGATGCGCGGAGAGCGAGAAAACATTGTCTGAGATGGAGAGAGATGAGGGGAGAAACAGATGGGGGGAAGTTAAGAAGTGGCAGACTCCGATAGGAGAGGAGGAATGAAGGAGGAGGAGAGGATGGAGAGAAAATAGAGAAAATAGAGAAACTACGCTGCCCAGCAGAGTGCAACAATGACGATAGGAAGAATACCATCAACACCACAATACACACCAACAACCCTAACAACAATAACAGCAACAACACCCACAAAACAAGAGCAGTAGTGGCATCAACATGGCATCAACCGAAAGTCCCAACGGTGACAGGAAGGTTATAAGACAGTGCTTCAAGCACTAACGTATAAGTGGAGCTGTGCTATTCACTAGTTAGTCTACTGGTAGGGTTGGGGTCAATTCCAATCCAACTCAGTAAATTGCTCAATAATTCAGGATTCACTTCATGAACTGAAAAGTTCAGTCACTTTTATTTCATGAGCTGAAATGCCATTCATCCCGAAAATTGACTGAATTTAAATGGATTTGTCCCGCAACCCTTGTTTCTTCTGTAGTTCAGGACCAAAGGCAGCCATGTTTCAGCTAAGCATGGAATCTACTGGTACCTGACTGTTCTGTATTCAACTACATTACATTGCTGCCTTGGCAGGAGAACGAGTTGGCTAAGGGGACAACTACATCAATAGCTAGCCAAGCTGGTTGGGACAGTGTTCAGTAACAGGTGGATGTACCATGCCATATTGCATATTTCAACTAAGTGCTGGACCTGTAGTAGCCCTTTCCTGCAGTCAAATGACTGCAGAAAATCTGGTGTTTCTATGTCAAACAGTTTTGTTATATTTCAGTCTTCTGTGAAGTATATCATGTGTAATATTGGAATGCAAACTCAAAATTGAATACATTTGAACTCTATATCTGACATGGTACAGGTGTCTTATTTTTTGTAAGCACATAACCATGAGGTGTATACTTTTCTTTCAAAGTCGATTTGTTTAAGACTACCAAGGGACACTCTACCCTGATTTAGCCCACTGCAGTAAAAGGTTAAACAATGTTACATTGTTGCTGGGGCAAGACAGCAATTAGTTGGCTTATGTGCAGGTGGCACAACTGGCTAGTTGAGACACACAGGTGAACTAACGGTTTCTGCAGTCAACAACATTACATCGTCGCCTTGGCAAATTAATCAGTTGGCTAATACAAAATGGGCTAGTTGGGACAGCATTGGGACAGCGTTGGGACAGCATTGGGACAGCATTGGGACAGCATTGGGACAGCATTGTGTAAAGAGAGAGCAGGTGTTGGTACCATGCGCAGGTAGTTCATCAGGCTAGTGCCGTGCTGCCAGATCTGAGGAGTGCTGCAGCTGAGCGGCTTCACTCCAATCTCCTGACTTCGGTTGAGCTCACGCACCGCCCCCACCACCACATGCACAGCATCAAACATGAGAGCCGACGAGAGCTGTGGGAGAGAGAGAGGGAAGGGGAGGAGGGAGGGAGGGAGGGAGGGAGGGAGGGAGGGAGGGAATAGTTGATACAAATGTTCAGAGAGAGAATAAGAAAGACGTAGGGAGGGAGGGAAGGAAAGAGAGAGATGGAGAGAGGCACAATGGTAGAGAGAGAGCGAGAGAGAAAGATGAGAGAGGCAGGCATAAATATACAGAGAGGGAGAAAGAAAGACAAAAAGAAACGTTGAGGTAGAAGTAACGTTACTCAATCAAGGTGACACTGTGGTCTGTGCCAAAGCTGTGTGATTCAATCAAACCTTAAAGGGATACTTTAGGATTTTGGCAATGAGGCCCGTTATCTACCTTCCCAGAGTCAGATGAACTCGTGGATACCATTTTTGTCTAGTATGAAGGAAGTTAGAGGTAGTTTCGCGAGCCAATGCTAACTAGCATTAGCACAATGACTGGAAGTCTATGGGTATCTGCTAGCATGCTGGCAGCTCCCAATAGAATACCCATAGACTTCCAGTCATTGCGCAACTTCCTTCAAACTGCACACAGAGACATAAAAATGGTATCCACGAGTTCATCCGACTCTGGGAAAGTAGATAAAGGGCCTCATTGCCAAAATCCCGAAGTATCCCTTTAAAAATGAATGACAACTGGTCAGGCATCAGCCAACCTGGCAGAGTGTGAATCACGCCGATTGTGAGTGACAGCATGACAATGTGTGTACTTCGACTGGCAGTTTGACCGTGTAAAAAGGAATAGTGATAAAGTCTGTGTATCAGAGGAGGCTGGTGGGAGGAGCTATAGGAGGATGGCTGGATTGGAATAAATGGAACGGAGTCAAACATGTGGTTTCCATATGTTTGATGGGTTTGATACTGTTCCATTTATTCCATTTCAGCCATTACAATGAGCCCGTCCTCCTATAGCTCCTCCCACCAGCCTCCTCTGTTGTGTATGACCTAGAAATGTATGAGTAAATGTGTGGCATTGCACGTACGAGTAAGTGTATGAGTGAGAATGTATGAGGGAATGTGAAATTGGATGTCATTATACTGTTATAGTTAAGTAATAAGGCCTGAGGGGGAGTGGTATATGGCCAATAAACCACAGCTAAGGGCTGTTCTTAGGCACGGTGCAAATTGTAAACTGTGTGGTTCGAGCCCTGAACGCTGATTGGCTGACAGCTGTGGTATATCAAACCGTATACCACGGGTATGACAAAACATTTATTTTTACTGCTCTAATTACGTTGGTAACCAGTTTATAATAGCAATAAGGCACCTCTGGGGTTTGTGGGATATGGCTAATATACCACGGCTAAGTGCTGTATCCAGGCATTCCGCGTTGCGTCGTGCTTAAGAACAGCCCTTAGCCGTGGTATATTGGCCATATACCACACCCCCTCGGGCCTTATTGCTTAAATATATAATACTATATCAGTACAAGTTATCATAGTCGAGAGTATACGGGTAACAGCACGTGGGTAACTTAGCAGTAGAGAGTACACAATAAAAAACTTGGCTGACAGTATATGAGTAAGTTACTGTAGCAGTATATGAGTAAGTTACTGTAGCAGTATATGAGTGACAGCAGTAACAGTATGTGACAGTGTATGAGAAAAACTATGAGTAATAAGTATATGAGTGTTAGTAAATAATTAGTATACGAGTGACAGTAAGACTATTTAAACAGTATATGACTGTTTGCAGAAGATATGAGTTATAGTATATGATAGTATATGAGTACGGTATATGAAAGAGAGTGAGTATGAGTATCAGTTTTAGTAACAGTAATAGTGTATGAGTACAACCACATAGAAGGTGTCAGGTTCTCACCGCTGGGCCGGGGTAAGGGCTGAGGTCACAGCCCTCCCTCCAGGACAGGTTGAGACTCCTGATGAACTCCAGGTAGAAGGGATGGCTGCTGTTGAGCATGGAGAAACCCACGATGTTGGACAGGTCATCCACCACGTCGTCCAATTGCAGCAGGGGAAAGTCCTGATTGACACAAGAGGGAGGGAGGAGCTTGGGAGTGAACATTCTGAGAGAGCTAGCTAAACCATACAGGTGGGCAAAATGTTTTCCCCCTCCCCAGTGATGTACACTACCAGTCAAAAGTTTGGACACACCTACTCATTCAAGGGTTTTTCTTTATTTTTACTATTTTCTACATTGTAGAATAATAGTGAAGACATCAAAACTATGAAATAACAAATACGGAATCATGTAGTAACCAAAAAAGTGTTAAACAAATCAAAATATATTTGATATTTGAGATTCTTCAAATAGCCACCCTTTGCCTTGATGACAGCTTTGCACACTCTTGGCATTCTCTTAACCAGCTTCATGAGATAGTCACCTGGAATGCATTTAAATTAACAGGTGTGCCTTCTTAAAAGTTAATTTGTGGAATTTCTTTCCTTCTTAATGCATTTGAGCAAATCAGTTGTGTTGTGACAAGGTAGCGGGGGTATACAGAAGATAGCCCCATTTGGTACAAGACCAAGTCCATATTATGGCAAGAACAGCTCAAATAAGTAGAGAAACGACAGTCCATCATTACTTTAAGACATGAAGGTCGGTCAATACGGAAAATGTCAAGAACTTTGAACGTTTCTTCAAGTGCAGTCGCAAAAACCATCAAGCGCTATGATGAAACTGGCTCTCATGAGGACCGCCACAGGAATGGAAGACCCAGAGTTATCTCTGCTGCAGAGGATAAGCTCATTAGAGTTACCAGCCTCAGAAATTTCAGCCCAAATAAAAGTAACAGACACATCTCAACATCAACTGTTCAAAGGAGACTGAGTGAATCAGGTCTTCATGGTCGAATTGCTGCAAAGAAACCACTCCTAAAAGACACCAATAAGAAGAAGAGACTTGCTTGGGCCAAGAAACATGAGCAATGGACATTATACCGGTGGAAATCTGTCCTTTGGTCTGGTCTCCAAATTGGAGATTTTTGGATCCAACCGCCTTGTCTTTGTGAGACGCGGTGTGGGTGAACGGATGATCTCGGCCTGTGTATTTCCCACAGTAAAGCAAGGAGGAGGAGGTGTTATGGTGTGGGGGTGCTTTGCTGATGACACTGTTGGTGATTTATTTAGAATTCAAGGTACACTTAACCAGCATGGCTACCACAGCATTCTGCAGTGATACGCCATCCCATCTGGTTTGGGCTTAGTGGGACTATCATTTGTTTTTCAACAGGACAATGACCCAACACACCTCCATAACTTTTGATTTCTTTAACACTTTTTTGGTTACTACATGATTCCATATGTGTTATTTCATAGTTTTGACGTCTTCACTATTACTCTACAATGTAGGAAATAGTAAAAATAAAGAAAAACCCTGGAATGAGAAGGTGTGTCCAAACTTTTGACTGGTACTGTATATTAAATGATTGTTCGACAGTGAGGTATGAGATAGCAGTGTGGAATAGGGGTAGAAGAGGGTAGTAAGTAAGTACATCTTTCTTCTTTTTGAAATACAGTATATTTGAAATATGGCTCTGAAAAAGTGAATTGCAGTTGGACAGCAGTAGTAACAGTGTACCACAGCGTCTCACAATAGCTGTATACTGTAAGGCCACAGTGTAGCAGTACGATATAGGACCATGGTACAATATAGGGACAGCGTTTTGGTACCGGGAGGCAGGACACAAATGGTTCTAGTTCCAGACAGTAGAGTGGCGTGCCATTCAGCTATGAAAATGAAAGGGTCATGATTTAAAGATTTCTGGTCCCTCTCTAATGTTCAGGGAACTGCCGTTTCTCCCTTGGGGGTGTGAGGCGTGCGCCCTTGTAAGTACCACAGTAAAAATTCCCTGCACTGTAGACGGGACGGGATAAGATGTAGAAAATATTATTAGCTATGTAAGTCACCTCGCACAAGGGCATGCGCTGAGCAGGGAAATAATGATGACAAACTGTGCACTCCCATCATGCATTTCAGATGAGATCCGCCGCGATAGCCGTCCATAGGCCAAGCAGAGAGGATTGTGGGTAGGGTACGGAGCGGGAGGGGTGGATAATTTAGATTGGTATGCTCTTACCATGGTGGTGAGGATGTACTTGTAAAACGCTGATGTCATCCCCAGTTCTGATGCCTGAGGGGTGGAAAAGGAGAGAGGGGGGCATTGTAACAGTGCTGATACACTGAACTGTACTGCACTGTGGGTGATGCAGTAACTTTATCATATGGCATTCAGATAACACGTTTATTAGCTTTATACACATGAGCAGGTGTTTAACATGTACAATTTTGACCTAAAAGCGCATATCTGCTATTTTGACAGTTGATTACACGTGCATACACATAACATACATGAACACTACATCTAGCATTTACATAGTTTACGGTACTGGTAGTGCCACCAGTAGACTACAGAATAGAATAATACATCATTTAAAAGCATACATATATCATGTGCCTTCTGGACGCAATATAGAGTAGGATAAATGGTACTATGTTTTATATTGCAGAGAATGACATTGAGCTGGGCAAGGCAAACCTACATAAGGATCTCATAACACATGAATAATTCATACATAGCAGATTCAGATTCATAAGCAGTGCTTAAGCATTTCTTGAATTTAATACATTCTCATGTCAACACCTTCAAGTAGATTAATTGTGTCATGGTAACATCACTATAATACAATTATCAACTTGACATAAGCATTTATGGAATGTTTATGTACTGCTTACAAATGTGTTATATATGAGTTATACATGTTACATAATTTTTTAAAAAGATTTTAAACTATAATATATAATACATGTCATTTAGAAGGACTTATATCCAAAGCGACTTACAGTCATGCGTGCATATATTTTACGAATGGTTGGTCCCGGGAATCGAACCCACTATGCTGGCATTGCAAGCGCCTTGCTCTATCACCTGAGATACAGAGGACCACACTGTTGTTAGTTGTCTTTGTGACTGGTGAGGGTCCTGACCTTTCTGAGGATGAGGTAGGAGATGGAAGCATTGGCGTCGATGATGATAGTGGCCACTTTGTCATCTCTGATCTCCTTCAGCAGGGGGGTGGGGTCCAGGCTTTCGTCCAGCATCCTAATGGACAGTGTTTCCCGGGAGATCAAGAAGCGCCGCACCAGCTCCTCCAATCGCAGCAGGCCTATGGGGTGGAGGCAGAGCACGTCAGAGGCTTAATGAAACACATACTTTGTGATACCTCAACCAAACATTACAGAGCACTGTATTGCTATTTCAAAATACATTTTGATTACTGCTACCGGAAAAAAACGTTATATTTTGCTCTATTTCTCTGTCCCCCCGTCACTTTATATTATGTTGTGGAGTAACTTTAAAACTACTTTGGTAACCAGAAGGTCACATTCTCTGTAAACCAGTATGTTTAATCAGATATTCAGGTGAGGTGTGTAACAAAGGTATAATTTGAGTTAGGAGGATTTCTGAATGTGTTAAATTGTTTCACTTTTTCCTTAAATTAATGAGGAGGACCATCCTCCTCTTCCTCCCTGGACAAGCCTCCTATGGAAGTACATGTCCACCTTTACTTCCTACCCCTTTTTATAACATTTAGTGACCAGTGAGTTACTCTATCCAAAAACTAGTAAAATCACATGCAAATAAATGTATGCATTCACTAACTGTAAGTTGCTCTGGATAAGAGCGTCTGCTAAATGACTAAAATGTAAATGTAATGACCTTGATAATGGCAACAATAAACTCTCCATAGGGTGACTGGAATTTAACTGGGCCTTGAACAGGGACCAGAGAAACCAATACAGTGGCAATGTAGCCGACTGGAGAAAAAAAAACAAGAAAAACCAAGAGAAGAGAAAAAACATAAACAATTTTGCTTAATAACATTACTCAGAGCACAGACCAGACCAGCCAAGTAGAAAACAGTGGGATCGATAAAGAGGGAGGGTGGCGTGGACTGTAAAAAGATGCATTCAGCGCACCCGACCTTGGCCCAGACCTGAGCAGTCGAATAGAGCAGCAGCTCATAAATGGAAGGCATAATCCACTCTGGAGGGGAACTGGGCTAATCCACCACCTGGACTGACTGGGCGGCTGCACTCTGTGTGCAGGGGACCCTGGAAAGCAGGAGGACTGATGGGAGGGTGATAGAGGGATGTACGAATGGCTCCAGGCTACTGGAATACTCTTGTACAGTTCAAGGTCTTTGTTGAACTTGGATTATTTCAAGAGTGGAGCATCAGACCAATGCAAAATGATACACTCTACTACTCAGCTGAAGCTTCAGGGTCATCGGCTGTACGTTGACAAGTCTAAAGCGTCAAAACATATACACAATACATAAACCTCAACGGATAGCTATGCACTACTTTAACCTACTTGGCTAAATAAAGGATTATGTGAGCATGGAGGCAGCAGGTAGCCTAGCGGTTAAAAGTGTTGGGCCAGTAACCGAAAGGTCACTGGTTAGAATTCCCGAGTCGACTAGGTGAACATGCTATCGATCTGCCCTTGAGCAAGGCACTTAACCATAATTGCTCATGTTAGTCGCTCTGGATAAGACACATAAAGCAACGCAGGGCATCTCATATGACAACATATACAATGTATCATTCCTTATACACTCTCCACACTCAGCCTTGGCACAGGTGTAACAATAGGCAAGGTCTAGAAGCATAAGACAAACGCAGTATCGAACACCCTGCACTCACACTCAACATTCGCTCAGATCAAACCGTAGAGAGTTGATGTATGGAGGTAAATTTGGGTGTCCCCATAGGAGAAACCTTTTTGGTTCCAGGTAGAACCCTTTTTGGTTCCATGTAGAAATTCTGTGGAAAGGGTTCTACACGGAACCCAAAAGGGTTCTACCTGGAACCAAAAGGCTTCTACGTGGAACCAAAAATGGTTCTACCTGGAACCAAAAAGGGTTCTTCAAAGGGTTCTCCCATGGGGACAGCCAAATAACCATTTTAGGTTCTAGCTAGCACCTTTTTTTCTAAGAGTGTACGTAGGGAAGTATCGTAGTATGGAAGTATACAAGTAGGGAAGTATAGGAACATGCATGCAGTATCAGATACCCTGAGGCATACACTCACACTCTGCCTTGGCGCATATGAGGCTGGCGGTGGGATAGCTGAAGGAGCGGAGGATGGCCCCTATAGCCAGGCTCAGGTCCTCGTTGCTGGGGTAGAGGCTGACCGAGGCGAAGCGGAGGTATGGGAGTTTGGGCGTCTCCTCCGGGCCTATCTTCACATGAGGGATCTGAGACAGCAGGCAACATAAGGCGTTATAAATGCACTTTTAGGCATTATGAATCGGTCATGGGAAGTGTTCATAATTGTTTATATGAGTATGTTATAAAGGATGGACATGTATGATAATAATGGATTATTATTATCATACATGTGTATACTATAATAAGCAAAGGAGTAAAGGAAGGGAGAGGAAGGGGTTGGGTGGTAAATTAAAGGCCCAGTGCAGTCAAAATTATGTTTTCCCTGTGTTTTGTATCATATTGTACAACAGCTGATGAAACTAACACTGTAAAAGTGTGAAAACATTTGATCAGGGATATTTCCTGATAGTTGCTAGTTGAAAATACAATCTACACAGGACCTTCTAATCAGCAGGTTTTGCATGGGTGGAGTTTTGGCTTGCCTGGTGACATCACCAGGCAGTATAAGTTCATATAGACCAATAACAAAGAGAGTTTCAAACCTCTGCCAATAACAGCTAGTTTTCAGATTACATATCTCTCCCCCTCCCCCTCGTCACTCAGACCACTCCCAGACAGTCCTAGCAAAATTCTTGCTTGAGAAATCGTTTTGCTAAAAAGCTATTTTTGTTTATTGTTGACCATTTTAATGTAAAACTATTACAGTAACGTAATTATTTGATATTGAGATAAAAAAAAAACGGCTGCATTGGGCCTTTAAGCGTTCAAGCTTTTACCCTGGACAGTATTATCATGCTCTGTCCATAACATTGACATATTCAACCCAATTGAAGTGCAACAAAACAAAAGGTGTTTTTATACTGGTATTTCATCCATAGACAACTCCAAGGTAAACAGGCTACGTTTTTTCACATTTGCATTTTCTCCCTATAGCGAGATTTTATCCCTGTTTGACTTAATCTGGCTAAGGGCCAGGTCTGAAATGTTTCGCCCCTGGGATGAATTGCTGTTTGCCCCGTACTGAAATAAAGTCTAATGTGAAAATGCCTGAAGAGATTTCCATTGGTAGATGATTGACAGCATACATGGATTATATTATTATCCGTCCCGTTGCAGATTTAGATGACGAGAGATCGTAATCTAAACATGGAATAAGACTGATTCATTATCATTGCTAGTGAAAGAAGCAGTATTAACCAGGTCAAATCTCTGCATGACCGAAGTGTGACCATGCAGGTTCAAACTGAATGAACCACAGTTAACTCATTACAGAGTTCACTGAACTATGACCGAGCGAGAGAGATCAGAGAGGACATTTCCTAGAGCGATGTTGGCTGTGTCCCAACATGAACTGTTTCCACATCTCCTCTTCCTAACATCCACTGACCTGAAAGGACTTATAACATATGCCATTTAGCAGGGGCTTTTATCCAAAGCAATTTATAGCAGTGCTACATAGAGTCACTGGTCAGTTTATTAAGTACACCAACCGTTCATGAAAATGGATCACTCCTACAGACAGTGAGTCACGTGGCCGTGGCTTGCTATATAAAGCAGGCAGACAGGTATCCAGGCATTCAGTTACTGTTTGATTGAACGTTAGAATGGGCAGAACGAGTGACAAAGGCGACTTTGAGCGTGATATGATCGTCTGTGCCAGGCACGACAGATCCAGTATCTGAGAGACGGCCGCTCTCCTGGGCTTTTCACGTAAGACAGTGTCTAGCGTTTACCAAGAATGGTGCGATAAAAAAAAAACCCAGTCAGGGGCAGTGCTGTGGGTGAAAACAGCCTGTTGATGAGAGAGGTCGAAGGAGAATGGCAAGAATCGTGCAAGCTAACAGGCGGGCCACAAACAGACAAATAACGGCGCAGTGCAACAGTGGTGTGCAGAATGGCATCTTGGAACGCACAACTCGTCGATCCATGTCACAGATGGGCAGTTGCAGCATACGACCACACTGGGTTCCACTCCTTTCAGCTAAAAACAAGAAGAAGCGGCTCCAGTGGGCAAGCAATCACCAACACTGGACAATTGAGGAGTGGAAAAACATTGCCTAGAACATGACAGCGTGTTCAGTTTACTTGAGTGGCCTGCGCAGTCCCCAGACCTCAACCCAATAGACCATCTTTTGGATGAGATGGAACGGGTTGTTCACAGCATTAATGTACCGCCGTCCAATCTGCAGCAACTGTGTGATGCCATCGCGTCAGCATGGACCAACATCCATGTGTAACGTTTCCAACACCTTGTAGAATGCCCCAAAGAATTCAGGCTGTTCTGGAGGCAAAGGGGGGTCCGACCCGGTACTAGATGGGTGTACCTAATAAACTCAAATCCAGTCCTTTCAATGATCGGTAATCATCCAGTAAGCAGACAAGTAGTGGAGTAGTGGTTTATGGGACTAAGGGGATACAGTATGAGTAGCAGTGTGAATGTGGTTTAGAGGACATAGCTAGCTCACCTCCTTCTCCCCACAGATGTGACTGACAGTTGACCCTGACGCGGGACTGGAGGCGGGGCCAATCACAGAGACCACCCCCTTCGGCAATATCTGACACACTGAGACAGAGGGGAGAGCGAGAGAGAGAGAGAGAGAGAGAGAGAGAGAGAGAGAGAGAGAGAGAGAGAAGGGTGAGAGAAGGGTGAGGGAGAGAGAGAGAAGGGTGAGGGAGAGAGAGAGATAGAGAGAGAGAGAGAGAGAGAGAGAGAGAGAGAGAGAGAGAAGTGTGAGAGAGAGCGAGAGAAGGGTGAGAGAGAGAGAGCGAGAGAAAGAAAGAAAGAAAAAGAAAGAGAGAAAAAGAGAGAGAGAGAGAAAGAGAGAGAGAGGGAGCGAGAGAGAGAGAGAGAGAGTGAGAGAGCGAGAGAGAGAGAAGGGTGAGGGAGAGAGAGAGAGAGAGAGAAGGGTGAGAGAGAGAGAGAGAGAAGGGTGAGAGAGAGAGAGAGAGAGAGAGAGAGAGAGAGAGAGAGAGAGAGAGAGAGAGAGAGAAGGGTGAGAGAGGGAGAGCGAGAGAAAGAAAGAAAGAAAGAAAGAAAGAAAGAAAGAAAGAAAGAAAGAAAGAAAGAAAGAAAGAAAGAAAGAAAGAAAAGAGGAGACAGGTGGGAGTGAGAGAGGGGGGAATTAGTAAGGAGAGAGAATTTGCCAGCAAGACGGAAGCGTCAATGTCTTGGACGAGGTCCAGTTCTGTCTCTGTCCTGTTCTTGGATGATATATCAAATTAAGAGTCAATGCCGGACACTTTTGATTAATTGTAGCCATAACGGCAATCTGAATCCACACTCTGTCTATTGGAGATTAGGGTTATTATTCTGTCCAGAAAAACCTGTACAGCTCTCCCAGATCCGAGACAGATCAGCAATGTGTGTGTGTGTGTATCAGTGGAGGCTGCTGAGGGGAGGACGGCTCATAATAATGGCTGGAATGGAGCGAATGGAATGACATCAAACCATGTGTTTGATGTATTTGATACCATTCCACTTATTCCGCTCCAGCCATTACCACGAGCCCTTCCCCCTCCAATTAAGGTGCCACCAACCTCCTGTGGTGTGTATGGCCTCCTGTAGCTCAATTGGCTTGCAACGCCAGGGTTGTGGGTTCGATTCCCACGGGGGGGCAGTAGAAAAATGTATGCACTCACTAACTGTAAGTTGCTCTGGATAAGAGCGTCTGCTAAATGACTAAAATGTAAAAAATATGTGTGTGTGTGTGTGTGTTTTCACGTGAATACTTGCAGATCACTCACTGCTTTAGGAGCAACTGTTAACACCCACTACCATATTGCCTCCTTTGTGATGGTGGGAGTACAAAAATCTATAACGTGAAAAATAATGATCTCGCACACACACACCTAGCTTACTCGGTCGATTTGTCCTTCTCCAAGACAATAACTTCTGTCAGTGGTACACTGTACTGTGTGAGTGTATGTCGGTGTAACTCATGTGATGAGTAACCTTGCCTGGGATCAGAAGACTTGCATTAGCTCCTCTGAGATAATGCCTTGTCTTTAGCTCAGAGGGCTAACACAGTCTTGTGGCACTCAGGAGATATTGGTTTGAACCCATTCTGTCAAATTTGTATGAGTAAAGTGTCTATCCAGATGTAGTTGACAGTAAGTGGAACATTGGCATTAGCTCAGCGGGCTAACACATGATTGCGGTACCCAGGATTTGACCTGGGTTTGAAACCCGTCAGTCACATTTGATTGAATTAAATGTATATCCAGCTCAATTTAGAAAATAATGGTTTATACTGATCATGCTCACTGGTATCGGTGGTCTCGTACTGTGAGTCCTTCTGCAGCTCGAAGATGTCCACCTCCACCCGGGCTCTGGAAGAGCCCTCAAAGATACTGTTAATGTTCTCCCTGGCCAGGGCCAGTGCTAGCCGCTCCCCTCGCCCACACACCGACTGGTCGTCCAAAATGGCCGCTGGGGGGATAAATAGAATGATAGAAAGATAGACGAGAAGATAAAGGAGCATGAAAAACCAGACCCGGGGGCAGATGGATTCAAATGTTGTGTTTTGTCATTCCTTTCAAAATAAGTTTATCTGATCTATGTTCCAATAAGGCTGACCTTTTGACTAACATTCAACCCATCTGCGAAATGGATGCTAGGGGTGAGTCACAGAGAATCACACAGACTAGAGACATTTTCAAGGAAAGGTTATTCAGGGGGAAAAGTGGACGACCTGTCATCTGACATTTAGGATGATCACTGAATAATGATCACATCGGTGAAGTCAGCGAGATGTACATAACCAAATGAGTTAATCAATTAGTGGATGAACCTATTGACACAGCCAATCCTTATGGTAACGACCCTTGTTTACATTACAATTACTGAGGAATGAGGCATTCTCTGATCCAAGCCTTAGCTTCCTGATCTTAAATTAGCCTACAGTATGTGTATCCATGGAGACATTTATAGACTATTTTACTGTGAACTGTACTGCACTACAGCTTCCTGATCTGTATTGTTTTGTGGTACGTATGGTGAACTAAAATCCCATTCATCAAAATGGCAAGTCAATAACCACAAACAGTGGGTAAAGACACTGAGGAGTAGATGGCCTTGTCAGCCATGACAGTGTGATCCCAACGCACACATTCGGTCGTCACTAGTTACCACAGCCACAGAGTCATAAACCCCGCCTATTTCTACAATTTATCTTCTTAAAATTTGATTTTAAACCTAACCCTAATCTTAACCACGATGCTAACCTTATGCCTAACCTTAACCTTAAATTAAGACCAAATACCTACTTTTAGTTTTCATGCAATTTTATAATATACCCAACTTTGACTTTGTGACTGTGGTAACTAGCGGAAACCCACCCATTCTGACAGAGGAGAGCGCGGGAGCCTGGGTGAATGAGAGCGGGGCCATGGTCAGCAACAGCAAGAGGAAGTAAATCGACAGCAGCAGTGCTGGCAGAGCCGGCATCTTCCACTACTCCTCATGGAGAACTGTCTTCTGTCTGCCTGGTCCACCACCTGCTGGACGGTAGGACTCATTATAACATAATATACAACTATATGACATAATATATGGCTACAGCTAAATTACATAATACACACCTGACTAGGGGAGAATCTCAACTGCATACTCCTGGCATCCTCTCTCCTCGCCTCCTTCTTAAAACCCATTGGATGAGAAAGCCAGAGGTCCCTCCCCTCTGACCTTCTACTCCAATGGGTTTTAAGGAGGTGAGGAGAGAGGACGTGAGGAGAGTGCAATTGAGATTCTCCCTAGGACTTCATGTATATATTTCAGAGGTAAGGAGGCAGCACACACTCAGATAGTTCACACTCACATAGAAACTCACATGGTTACCAGAATTAGTCACTCAAGGAAACTTAAAGAGCTCAAAGCATGTAAGAAATAGGGGAAGCCAGGAGAGAGAGAGAAATGGAGAGTGAAAAAAAGGAAAGAGAGAGAGAGATTTAAGGTGTAAAAAAAAAGGTCATTAGCTGAGGAGGCATGACAAAATGAGTAAAAATCTTCAAAGTAGATTACAGCTACAGTAGTGAGATTTAGGGAGTGCCGGCACAACTGAACACAGGAAGTAGCCACGGGGTAAAACAAATCTAATATAGTTCCATCACATCCCATAACTTCATCTGTACTCTGGACAGTGAGTTATTTTGTCAACTGTCTGATTTGTAACCCCTGCTAAATGTTTATCTGTCCTGACAATGACGCCTTCTTGCATGCATTTAAATTGGATTCCAAATTGAATTTAAATTGAAAGAGTTGAGTAGGACAGGCTGACAAGGCAAGAGACTGAGGAGCGCAAGACAGTGTGAGATGAGCGGTAATAGATAAAGAAGGAGAATTTAGCTAATATTAGAGGAAGAGAGAGAGAGCACACGAGACAGCTTTAATGAGTGACAGAAAATATAGTAGGAATAGACATGGTACAAACTGTTGGAGAAAATTAGAAATGGTGCCTGGTAGAAATAAATATTATAAGGATCCTAATTAATTAGGAGCTTCCTCTAGGCTATAAGTGGTGTCATGTAGTGAGCTTGCTGTTACGGTACACTGCTACAAAACACTGCACCTCTGGGTGCATTAGCTTAAAGAGGCAATCTGCGATTGCTACATCCATTTTTGGACTTTTAAATTAATGATACATATAGCCATTGATTCTTGAAGAATATAACTTCTAAACAACTCATGAGCTTAGTTAAACTGTTGTATCCCATCAGAACCCAAAATATATGCTTTGTTTACAGAACATGGTCAAAACTATGATGTTGATCTCATCGATGGTGAGTCCTTGCATCCACAGCTCTGTCTATGAATTTGAGAATGGTTACGTATCTCCAGCCTCATCCCTCAGCTGTTTACCAAAACACTGGTGGTGTGGTGGCTTTGTTATTGTTTGAATTGCAGTTTATCTTATATTATTTTAAATGTATACATTTTAAAATATATGTTCCTTTATTATTTTCCCCAAACCCTAATTGGAATAAACTAATGTACAACAACACTTAGGCTTCTACATCCAGCTTATACATACTATATACATTTTACGGACACAATATACTTTACATTAATATCTTTTGTTTGTTTTTAGTCCCATCCTTCAGATACCCTCAACCCCTTCCATCTATCTCTGAAGACCATCCAGTTTTGATTTCAATTTGCCATATATTTTTCAACTGTGCTGTGATGTTTCACAAAAGTTCTGAACCTTTTTATTCTTGTAGTTTCTACAGATTGTAAATTAAAGATAAACATTTTTGCTAAGAGAATTATTATATTATTGATCGATTGACTATGACTTTTCAGATGACACAGCAGTGCTATTTGCAGAGTTAACTCCAGATAAATGTTGCAATTCTTCAGCCATTCTAGACCAAAAACAAGCTACATATGGACAGTACCAAAACAGATGATCTAATGATTCTGTCTCTTTGCAGCTAAATCTGCTGAGCTGGGATGGGTGTATCCCCTTTATATATAACATTCTATTAGTTGCAAGAATTTTGTATAATCATTTAAATTGAAAAACTATACGATTTGAATCCAGCGCTGTTTTGTGTATCAGTTCATAAACCATGTGCCATGGAATCGATACATCGAAAATCTCTTCCCAACTATTTTGCAATCTGTATGGCACAACTGTCCTTTTTTTAAATCCTTGAATGAAACTGCTATACTTTTTTATTTATCACAATTTTCTTTAACCAATTTAGGTCCTTACTTTCTCCCCCTTCCACTTGCCTTTTCCATTTTTGTGGTAATGCTAAAATTAGTTGGTCATAATTTTGGAAAGAGCAGACATTTACATATATATTTTATTGCTGCATGTATGACATAACTCCACCAGTCCTATTTATGATGTAATTTACAAAGATCATGCTGTTTTTTTTTTTCTTCCTAAAATAAGGTTTTTTAATCAATTAGTGTATTTGAGTTTAACCATAATATTTGTTGTAATATTTGTTCTGTCTTTTCTGGTGGATTACACTGAAATTGCAACCAACTTTCTATGGCTTGTTTTAAAAATAGCAATATTTTGGAGATTATTTCATTTTCAAATAACCTAAATTGAGAGGTTGTAATCTGAATAAAGGGAAAAAGGCCATTTTTGAACACGGGTGTCACGGGTGCTGAAGGTGGGTGTGGTGCAGGAATCAAGCGCAGGACGCAGAAACTAAGTCCAAAAGACTTTAGTGAAATATTCACGTAGTACACGAGCCCAACAAGCCCGGAGGTGAAATAAAGGCGCACACAGGCATCAAACAAAAGGCGCAATAACATGTGCGAAAAACCTCTCCAAAACAACGGAGGGAAACACGTAGCTCAGAACACCAAACAGAAGCGTAATCACACACAACACCTGACACACACAACGAGAACTAAATAGGACACTAATGAAGACTAACTAGAAACAGGTGTACAACATCAAGACAAAACCAAACGAACATGAAACATAGATCGGTGGCAGCTAGTACTCCGGGGACGACGACCGCCGAAACCTGCCCGAGCAAGGAGGAGGAGCAGCCTCGGCCGAAACCGTGACAGTACCTCCCCCTTGACGCGCGGCTCCAGCCGTGCGCCGACCCCGGCCTCGGGGACGACCAGGAGGACGCGGAGCAGGGCGCGCGGGATGGCCCCGGTGGAACTCCGACAGGAGAGACGGGTCTAGGATGTCCCTCCGCGGCACCCAGCACCGCTCCTCCGGGCCGTACCCCTCCCACTCCACGAGATACTGGAGACCCCCCATCCGGCGTCTTGAGTCCAAGATGGACCGAACGGTGTACGCCGGAGCCCCCTCGATGTCCAGTGGGGGCGGAGGAGTCTCTCCTATCTCACCTTCCTGGAGTGGACCAGCTACCACCGGCCTGAGAAGAGACACATGGAACGAGGGGTTAATATTCTTATATTCAATAGGCAGATGTAACCTATAACACACCTCGTTCAATCTTCTCAGGACTTTAAAAGGCCCCACAAACCGCCGACCCAGCTTCCGGCAGGGCAGGCGGAGGGGCAGGTTTCTGGTTGAGAGCCAGACTCGATCTCCGGGTGCGTACACCAGCCCCTCACTGCGGTGGAGATCGGCGCTCGCCTTGTGTCGACGGATGGCCCGCTGCAGGTGGACGTGTGCACCGTTCCACGTCTCCTCCGAGCGCCTCATCCAATCATCCACCGCAGGGGCCTCGATCTGGCTCTGCTGCCAAGGTGCCAGAACCGGCTGGTAACCTAACACACATTGGAAGGGGGTTAGGTTGGTAGAGGAGTGGCGGAGAGAGTTCTGGGCCATCTCGGCCCAGGGAATATACCGAGCCCACTCCTCCGGCCGGTCCTGGCAATACGACCTCAGAAACCTACCCACATCCTGGTTGACTCGTTCTACCTGCCCATTGCTCTCTGGGTGGTACCCCGAGGTAAGGCTCACCGAGACCCCCAAACGCTCCATGAACGCTCTCCAGACTCGGGAGGTAAACTGGGGGCCTCGATCAGACACTATATCCTCGGGTACCCCGTAATGCCGGAAGACGTGGGTAAATAGTGCCTCAGCGGTCTGTAGGGCAGTAGGAAGACCCGACATAGGGAGAAGACGACAGGCCTTAGAGAACCGGTCCACAACGACCAGGATGGTGGTATTCCCCTGAGAGAGGGGAAGGTCTGTCACAAATTCCACTGAGAGGTGGGACCATGGTCGTTGTGGAACGGGCAGGGGTTGTAACTTACCCCTGGGCAGGTGTCTGGGAGCCTTACACTGGGCGCACACCGAGCAGGAGGAGACATAAACCCTCACATCCCTGGCTAACGTGGGCCACCAGTATTTATTGCTAAGACAATGCACTGTCCGGCCAATACCCGGATGTCCAGAGGACGGTGACGTGTGAGCCCAGTAAATGAGTCGATCCCGAACTTCGAGCGGAACGTACTTCCGACCCACAGGACACTGTGGAGGGCTGGGGTCGGTACGCAACGCCCGCTCGATTTCAGCATCGACCTCCCACACAACCGGTGCCACAAGACAAGACGCCGGTAGTATGGGAGTAGGCTCAACGGACCTCTCCTCCGTGTCATACCGCCGGGACAGCGCATCTGCCTTACCGTTCTGGGACCCAGGGATGTACGTGATTTTAAATACGAACCTGGCGAGAAACATACTCCATCGAGCCTGGCGAGGGTTCAGTCTCCTCGCTGCCCGGATGTACTCCAGGTTCCGATGGTCTGTCAAAATGAGGAAAGGGTGTTGAGCCCCCTCAAGCCAATGCCTCCACACCTTAAGGGCCTGAACTACAGCTAACAGCTCCCTGTCCCCGACGTCATAATTTCGCTCCGCCGGGCTGAGCCTTTTAGAGTAAAAGGCACAGGGGCGGAGTTTAGGTGGCGTGCCGGACCGTTGAGAGAGTACGGCCCCTATACCGGCCTCAGACGCGTCCACCTCGACCTGAAAGGGTAAGGCGGGGTCCGGATGCGCCAGCACCGGAGCCGACGTAAACAGGTCCTTCAGTCTCCCAAAGGCCCTGTCCGCCTCAGCTGACCACTGCAGGCGCACCGGACCCCCTTTCAGAAGGGACGTGATGGGAGCTGCCACCTGTCCAAAACCCCGGATAAACCTCCGGTAGTAATTCGCAAAGCCCAAGAACTGCTGCACCTCTTTGACAGTGGTTGGGGTTTGCCAATTACGCACGGCTGACACACGGTCCACCTCCATTCTCACCTCCATTCTCCTCCCCTAGGCGACAACCGATAACCCAAAAAGGAGACCGACTCCTGGAAAAACAGACATTTCTCTGCCTTGACATACAGGTCGTGCTCCAACAGCCTCATCAATACACGACGCACCAGGGCTATATGCTCGGCTCGGGTAGACGAGTACACTAGAATGTCATCAATGTACACGACCACCCCTTGCCCCTGCATATCCCGGAAAATCTCATCCACGAAGGATTGGAAGACTGATGGAGCATTCATCAACCCGTATGGCATGACGAGATACTCAAAATGACCCGACGTGGTACTAAACGCTGTTTTCCATTTGTCGCCCTCCCTAATGCGCACCAAGTTATACGCGCTCCTGAGATCCAGTTTTGTGAAAAACCGCACTCCGTGCAATGACTCCGTCATGGTCGCAATCAGAGGGAGTGGATAACTGTATTTCACAGTAATCTGATTGAGACCACGGTAATCAATGCACGGGCGCAACCCTCCATCTTTTTTCTTCACAAAAAAGAAGCTCGAGGAGGCGGGAGAAGTGGAGGGCCGTATGTAGCCCTGTCTCAAAGATTTGGCTATGTAAGTTTCCATAGCTTTTCTCTCCTCTTGAGACAAAGGATACACGTGGCTCCGTGGGAGCGCTGCTCCTGCCTGGAGATCAATCGCACAATCCCCCTGTCTATGAGGAGGCAACTGCGTCGCCCTAGCTTTACTAAACACGATAGCCAAATCCCCATATTCAGGCGGAATGTGCAGTGCGGGCACTTGGTTTGGACTTTCCACCGAAGTCGCCCCCACGGAAACCCCCAGACATCGCCCCTCACACTGAGCAGACCACCCATTGAGAGCTCTCTGTTGCCACGAAATGGCAGGGTTATGGGTACTTAACCAGGGAATTCCCAGCACCACCGGGTACGCAGGAGAGTCGATCAGATATAGCTGTATTGTCTCCTCATGACCCCCCTGCGTACACATCCTAAGTGGCGCTGTGATTTCCCTAATCAACCCCGACCCCAACGGGTGGCTATCTAAAGCATGAACGGGAAAAGACTTGTCAACAGACAGGAGAGGAATCCCTAAATCTAAACAAAACTTCCGATCAACAAAATTCCCAGCTGCGCCTGAATCTACTAGCGCCTTATGCTGGGAATGAGGTGCAACCTGTGGAAAACAAACAGGTATACAAAAGTGCACAACAGAGAGCTCTGGGTAAGTGGGGCGTCTACTCACCTGGGAAGGCTCCCCAGTGCGTGGCCTGTTGTCTCCTCCCTCTGGGAACCCTCCCCAGCACCTGGCCGCAGTGTGCCCTCCACGACCGCAATTGGTGCAGGGGACAGGCCCCCTCGGGCTCCTCCTCCTCCTTTCTCTAGCGCCAGCACCCCCGAGCTCCATAGGGCTCGGCTTGGAGGTGCTGGAGGGTGGAATGGACGGACCCCACTTGGGACGTCCACGGGTGGCCAGCAGGGTGTCCAGACGGATGGACATGTCGACCAACTGGTCGAAGGTGAAATTGGTGTCCCTGCAGGCCAACTCACGTTGAACGTCCTCCCCTAGGCTACATCGAAAATGGTCGATGTGGGCCCGTTCATTCCACCCTGCGTCTGCCGCTAGAGTCCGGAACTCCAGTGCGAACGCCTATGCGCTCCTCCTCCCCTGTCTCAGGTAGAATAGACGCTCCCCCGCCGCTTTGCCCTCAGGTGGATGGTCGAACACGGCCTTGAAGCGACGGGAGAACTCTGCGTAGGAGATGGTGGTGGCGTCCATCCTCCTCCACTTGGCGTTGGCCCATTCCAACGCCTTGCCCGTGAGACAGGAGATGAGGGCGGAAACGCTCTCGTGTCCCGAGGGCACCGGGTGTACAGTGGCCAGGTAGAGCTCCACCTGCAGGAGGAACCCCTAACACCCGGCAGCTGTGCCGTCATACGCCCTCGGGAGCGAGAGCCGAATCCCACTGGGTTCCGGACCTGGGACTGGTGGACCGGCCGATGGGGGTGGCAAGGTAGGTGGAGGTGTGGGTACCCCTCTGGACTCCCATCGGTGCAGGGTGTTGATGACATCCTGTAGAGCGGTCCCCAGTTGTCTGATCTGGTCATCCTGGCAGCGGACATGCTCCTCCAGCGACTCAGGTGTGGCTGTTGCTCCTGCTGATTCCATTATATATGGTGTGTGATTCTGTCACGGGTTCTGAAGGTGGGTGTGGTGCAGGAATCAAGCGCAGGACGCAGAAACTAAGTCCAAAAGACTTTAGTGAAATATTCACATAGTACACGAGCCCAACAAGCCCGGAGGCGAAATAAAGGCGCACACAGGCGTCAAACAAAAGGCGCACTAACATGTGCGAAAAACCTCTCCAAAACAACGGAGGGAAACACGTAGCTCAGAACACCAAACAGAAGCGTAATCACACACAACACCTGACACACACAACGAGAACTAAATAGGACACTAATGAAGACTAACTAGAAACAGGTGTACAACATCAAGACAAAACCAAACGAACATGAAACATAGATCGGTGGCAGCTAGTACTCCGGGGACGACGACCGCCGAAACCTGCCCGAGCAAGGAGGAGGAGCAGCCTCGGCCAAAACCGTGACAACGGGGTGAGCCATTCTTACTAATGTGCTAGATAACCAGTTTAGATTTAAGTATAGCTTTTGTATGACTGAGAGGTCTAATGCTTTAATATTTAATAAATTCTGCCCCCTGAATTATTTTTTCTTCTTTTTGTCTTTTCAAGATGGTGTAGCAGTGTGGTCGTGTTTCTTTCTGTGTCCTTGTGTAAATAGCCAGTTTTTTTTGTGTGTCTATTTTGTATATATTTCTCAATTTTACTTTTCATTCTTTAACTAAATATACTTTCCTGCAACCCGCCTCACCCAACGTGGAAAGGATTCTATTATTTCTTTATAACTTTTATCAAGAACCTTAAGCTGAAACTAGTCTAGCTGCAACCGAATGGCTACTTGCTATTAGCCACTGTTAGCGTCTTCACCATTGTCCGTGGCCTGCACTACCCACCAGCCAGCTCTAGCTCTAGCCTGGACAATTTGTCGGCCAGTCTGCACAGCATGCTATCGACCCAGAGCATATCGGATTTTCTGCCGGAATCACTGGACCCTAGCGCCGGATCATCGCAACCAGCTAGCTGCAACCAAATGGCTGTTGTCGTTGGCTAATTACCATTGCCCCTTAGCAAGCACCAGTTAGCCTTGAGCTAGCCTCGAGCCAGGCCCATCTCCCGGCTATCTACCTCTCTGTCAGCCGGACGGGAACTCTTAGTGTTGACATGGAGCCCCGCCGATCCAACACGACTGGTTTGCCGACGTAATCGTCTGATGTGGTTTCAACACGCTTCCCGTTACGACGTCGACCACGAAGATCCATCTGCTAGCCCCGGCCCGCTAGCACACGCAAGCCGGGCCTCTTGCTCGCCAGTGCTGTAGCAGCCCCCGAACTACCTCCGAACTCTCCTATTGCTGTTCACCGGACCTTATGATAACTCAGCTATACAGCTGATGCCTGCTGGACTGTTCCTTTATACGGTACCGCATCCTGTTTATGTTTAGCCTCAGCCCAAACTTTGTCGCCATTACCAGCTGTTGTCTTAGCTCTCTCGAATAACACCTGTGATTGCTTTATGCCTCTCTCCCATGTCAATATGCCTTGCTTATTGCTGTTTCGGTTATTTCTTATTGTACTATTTCACTGTAGAGCCCCCAGCCCAGCTCAACCTGCCTTAGACAGCTCCTTTGTCCCACCCCCCATACACGCGGAGACCGACTCAATCGGTGCCTCCAGTGATGCTATCTCTTTCATTGTTACCCAACGCTTAGGTTTACCTCCACTGTACTCATATCCTTCCATATCCTTGTCTGTACATAATGCCCTGAATCTATTCTACAACGCCCGGAAATCTGCCCCTTTTTTTCTCTGTATCACTCCTACTCCCCAGGTGTTATCATTTGTTGACTTCTGTAACCGTAAAAGCCTTGGTTTCTTACACGTTAACATCTGAAGCCTCCTCCCTAAGTTTGAGTTATTCACTGCGTTAGCACACTCCGCCAACCCTGATGTTCTAGCAGTGTCTGAATCCTGGCTTAGGAAGGCCACCAAAAATTCAGAAATGTCCATCCCCAACTACAACATTTTCTGTCTCGATAGAACTGCCAAAGGGGGTGGGGTTGCAATCTACTGTAGAGATAGCCTGCAGATCTCTATCATACTATCCAGGTCTGTGCCCAAACAGTTTGAGCTTCTACTTCTAAAAATCCACCTTTCCAGAAATAAGTCTCTCACTGTTGCCGCTTGCTACAGACCCCCCTCAGCCCTGAGCTGTGCCCTGGACACCATATGTGAACTGATTGCCCCCCCATCTATCCTCAGAGTTCGTGCTGCTTGGTGACCTAACCTGGGATATGCTTAACACCCCGGCTAACCTACAATCTAAACTAGATGCCCTGAATCTCACACAAATGATCAACGAACCTACCAGGTACAACCCAAAATCTGTAAACATGGGCACCCTCATAGATATCATCCTGACAAATTTACCCTCTAAATACACCTCCGCTATCTTCAACCAGGATCTCCACAGTCAAACGACCACCCCTCATCACTGTCAAACACTCCCTGAAACACTTTAGCGAGCAGGCCTTTCTAATTGACCTGGCCCGGGTATCCTGGATGGATATTGACCTCATTCCGTCAGTAGAGGATGTCTGGTTGTTCTTTAAAAGTGCTTTCCTCTCAATCTTAAATAAGCATGCCCCATTCAAAAAATTCAGAACTAAGAACAGATATAGCCCCTGGTTCTCCTCATACTTGACTTCCCTTGACCAGCACAAAAAGATCCTGTGGCGTACTGCAATAGTGTTGAACAGCCCCCGCGATATGCAACTTTTCAGGGAAGTCAGGAACCAATATACACAATCAGTTAGGAAAGCAAAGGCTAGTTTTTTCAAACAGAAATTTGCATCCTGTAGCACTAACTCCAAAAAGTTTTGGGACACTGTAAAGTCCATAAGAGCACCCCCTCCCAACTGCCCACTGCACTAAGGCTAGGAAACACTGTCACCACCGATAAATCTACAATAATCGAGAATTTCAACAAGCATTTTGCTACGGCTGGCCATGCTTTCCACTTGGCTACCACTATCCCGGCCACCAGCTCTGCACCCTCCGCTGTAATTTGCCCATATCGGAGGGCCTGTTGTCTGGACCTCTGGCAGTCTTGTCGTCTATCGTGTCGGATGCTGGTGGTTATTGCTGTCAAACAAAGAGTCCGCTTAGGCTGCACTTTGATTAGAAGTTTTATTCATATCACAAGATGTCAGCATAAGTTTACAGACCCGCAGTGTCTGGAGAAACAGCGTCCCAAACTAATCTGTCTGTTTCTAACACCCCCTGCCTCCAGCATATACTTATAAACAATGTAAAAATATGGGTTGCTCCCTCTGCTGTCCAATCACCTGTCTCCCCTGGGGCGTCACCCTACAACTGGCTACTTTTGAACTAACATAAACAACATTCCATTTCTTCATGAAAAACATTAACAAAGACATAATCCTAATACACTACAGTCTCTATGGGGGTGCCCATAGATCCCATCAATGATGTTGCTCTTGCTGCTGGTGACGCTCGGATCCACCTCTATGCGGACGACACCATTTTGTATACATCTGGCCCTTCATTGGACACTGTGTTAACAAACCTCCAAACGAGCTTCAACGCCATACAACACTCCTTCCGTAGCCTCCAACTGCTCTTAAACACTAGTAAAACTAAATGCATGCTCTTCAACCGAACGCTGCTTGCACCCGCCCACCTGACTAGAATCACTACTCTCGGTGGGTCTGACCTAGAGTATGTGGACAATAAAAAATACCTAGGTGTCTGGTTAGACTGTAAACTCTCCTTCCAGACTCACATTAAGCATCTCCAATCAAAAGTTAGATCTAGAATCAGCTTCCTATTTCGCAACAAAGCCTCCTTCACTCATGCTGCCAAACATGCCCTCGTAAAACTGACTATCCTACCGATCCTTGACTTCGGCGATGTCATTTACAAAATAGCCTCCAACACTCTACTCAGCAAATTAGATGTAGTCTATCACAGTGCCATCCGTTTTGTCACCAAAGCCCCATATACTACCCACCATTGTGACCTGTACACTCTTGTTGGCTGGCCCTCACTACATATTCGCCACCAAACCCACTGGCTCCAGGTCATCTATAAATCACTGCTAGACAAATCCCTGTCTTATCTTAGCTCACTGGTCACCATAGCAACACCCACCCGTAGTCTGCGCTCCAGCAGGTATATCTCACTGGTCATCCCCAAAGCCAACACGTCCTTTGGCCGCGATTCCTTCCAGTTCTCTGCTGCCAATGACTGGAACGAACTGCAAAAATCTCTGAAGCTGGAGACTCTTATCTCCCTCACTAACTTTAGGCGTCAGTTGTCAGAGCAGCTTACCGATCACTGCACCTTTACACAGCCCATCTGTAATTAGCCCATCCAACTACCTCATCCCCATATTGTTATTTATTTTGCTACTTTGCACCCCAGTATCTCTATTTGCACATCATCTTTTGCACATCTATCATTCCAGTGTTAATACGAAAGTGTAACTATTTTGCACTATGGCCTATTTATTGCCTTACCTCCATAATTTACTACATTCGCACACACTGTATATATATTTTCTGCTGTATTTTTTACTTTATGTTTTGTTTACCCCATATGTAACTCTGTGTTGTTGTTTTTAATCGCACTGCTTTGCTTTATCTTGGCCAGGTCGCAGTTGTAAATGAGAACTTGTTCTCAACTGGCTTACTTGGTTAAATAAAGGTTAAATAAATACATAAATAAATATTGTGACGTCACGAGAGGCTACACAGCTTTCAGCGGGATTGCTCAAGTAGTGCAAGGAGACAAGGTTCAAACAAAACAAGGATTTTATTATAGGTCTTGGGAAATTAACGAAAATATAACAAAATTCTGTTCTCTTGTGGCTCTTTAAGGGTTAACAGTTCCGGGATGTCTCTTCCACATCCAAAATCATAATTCTCACTCGCTCAGATAACTTTTCCCCAGCCTTACTGTAGTCCACGTTGCAGCTAGTGGCCAACCCAGCAAAAAGTCCTTCCAAATGTCTCTCACGTATTTCCACAGGTGCATATATCCAAAGGTGAGTATTTCCCAAAGGTAAGTATCTCCAAATCCTTATATTCCTCATGGAAGTGGACGTGCAGCACTCTTGTCCTCCAGAGAGCCCAGGTTGGAGACTGTGTCTCTTCCCTTCCCAAACCTTCAGCTCATCAGCTCCTCATTTGTTTCAGCTGCGTGGGAAGATTGGCCATAGAGGGGTGGAGTTCCCGACCATACCAGCAGATGGAGCCATAGCTGTCTGGGTTTGCAGCCACCTCAGGGGATGTAACGTCCCTCCAGGACACAGCCTCTCGTGACATCACACATCCCCCTCCTCGGGACCGACGTCCTCGTCGGGGTAAAGGCAGCGAAGAAGGCATCACGCCGGGAGAGGGCGTCCGCATTGCCGTGGTGCTTGCCAGACTGCTCTCTCTTCAACTCCTCCAACTCTAGGACCAGGGACTCAGCCTCCTGTTGTCTCTCCTTGAGTTTCTTACTGAACGCATCAGCCTTGGTTTTAGCAGAGTTTAGCTTCTGTTGAGCAGCTTTCAGTTCCTTCTCTCTCTCTGCCTCCACATTCTTCATCTTGTTCTCCAACACCTTGTACTTCTCCTCTGCCTTCTTCTGGACCTCCTTACTACTGCGCAGGGTCTCCTCACACTCCTCGATGGTCCTGCGCAGCCTCTCCAGCTCCTCCTGTTGCTTAGGGAAGGAGCTCTGTTGGAGTTTAGCCTGGAGGATATCTAACTCTTCTGTCTTCATGTCTAACTGTTGCTTTAACAAACGATACCTCTCAGCGGTCCCCTTCAGACCAGACAGTTCTTTGTCCAGATTCTGTAGCTCCGTCTCTGTGTCGGTCTGGGCACCTGCCATCCCTATCAGAGCCCGGGCGGGAGTGAGTAACTCGGAGGATTGCACCGGAGCCTTCCCAGGATGAGTCTTGCCTCTCCGTTTCCGAGGTACTCGGGTTATCCTCTCCTGAGACTCTCTCCAGAGTGGGTAAAAGGCTGGGCAGTCTCGTCCAATTAGGACAGGGACGGGGAGGGAATCAACCACCCCCGCCGTCGTGTGTATGGTTCCCCGTGTGCTGGTCATTGTAAGTTCAGTAATGGGGTATTCTCTGGTGTCCCCATGGACACAGGAAACTGGGAGGACTTTCCCCAGGGTCAGACATGTTGGGCCCACCAAATCCTTACGCACCAGGGTGGCCCGGCTACCAGAATCCAGTAAGGCCTCCACATCATGGTGATTCACAGTTACCGGGCAGGTGGGGGGTCGATCTGGGCCGCCATCTACGACTCCCAAGAGCGAGGCAAAACGGTGTGTGGGTGCTGAGCTGGAGGACTCCGCAGTGGGCATAGGTTCATCGGCTGGTTTCCCACACTGCCAGGAGATATGTCCCATCTCCCCACACCGGTAACACTGTCGAAGTTTCCCCCTCCTGGTGTACTCTTCTTGGACCCGCCTGGTTTCTGGCTCCCCCTGGAGCCGGGATAAGTCCTGACGTGGCTGGGTTCGAGACCTTGGGGTCCTTTGGACGGGTTCTTCCCATTTGTGGTGGGGCCGCACTCCTGGGGTCTTTTTCGGGAAGCATTCAGCATCTCCGCTGTGGCCTGGTACTTTTCCACAGCTTCCACGGTCAGATCAGCCGTGGTCAAGGCCTGTTGACTGATGAACCGTTTTGCCTCATAAGGCAGGGGCGCGTGAGTAACGATCCACCACAACGGCCTCCACCACCGCCGCTGCTGTATTCCTCTGCGGATCCAGCCATTTCCTTGCGATTCGGACAAGTTCATGCATCTGCGCCCGAGGAGGTTGGTCTGGTTGGAAGGTCCAGCTGTGAAAGCGCTGGGCCATACCAAACTTTGTGAGTCCATATCTGCTGAGGATCTCAGACTTCAGGGCATCATAGTCAGTAACCTGGTCAGGGCCCAGGTCCCGGACAGCATTCAGCGATTCCCCGGTTAGAAAGGGGGCTAACAGACCAACCCACTGTTGCTTGGGCCAGGCTTCCCTAGTGGCCGTGGCCTCAAATGCATGCAGGTATGCCTCAATGTCATCGGTAGCTCCCATCTTAGATATAAAGTCACTTGCCTTTATTGGGCGGGTATTTTGGACCACCCTCTGTCTCTGCAACTGCAATTCCTCTGCCTTCAGAAGGTTGGCTTTCTTTTGCTCCTCCAAGAGAGCCACGTTTGCTTGCATCTGGGCTTGCTGGCCAGCAACAAGGGCTTTCAATATGTCCTCCATTTCAGTCGGGCGGGAGCCTACGGCCAACTTGGAAAACTGGGTGATCAAACCTTCGGTATCCTCCTCTGACATGCACTATTAACGCTTGAGCGTGCCCGTATTCTCCACCATCTGTGACGTCACGAGAGGCTACACAGCTTTCAGCGGGATTGCTCAAGTAGTGCAAGGAGACAAGGTTCAAACAAAACAAGGATTTTATTATAGGTCTTGGGAAATTAACGAAAATATAACAAAATTCTGTTCTCTTGTGGCTCTTTAAGGGTTAACAGTTCCGGGATGTCTCTTCCACATCCAAAATCATAATTCTCACTCGCTCAGATAACTTTTCCCCAGCCTTACTGTAGTCCACGTTGCAGCTAGTGGCCAACCCAGCAAAAAGTCCTTCCAAATGTCTCTCACGTATTTCCACAGGTGCATATATCCAAAGGTGAGTATTTCCCAAAGGTAAGTATCTCCAAATCCTTATATTCCTCATGGAAGTGGACGTGCAGCACTCTTGTCCTCCAGAGAGCCCAGGTTGGAGACTGTGTCTCTTCCCTTCCCAAACCTTCAGCTCATCAGCTCCTCATTTGTTTCAGCTGCGTGGGAAGATTGGCCATAGAGGGGTGGAGTTCCCGACCATACCAGCAGATGGAGCCATAGCTGTCTGGGTTTGCAGCCACCTCAGGGGGATGTAACGTCCCTCCAGGACACAGCCTCTCGTGACATCACAATATATATATATGAATAGAACCGTTTTAATTTTGTCTGGCTTGCCATTCCAAATCAAATGTAAATATATTTTTCGCATATAATTTAAAAAACAAGTCGTTAAGTGTAGGCAGGGCCATAAGCAAATAGGTAAACTGGGATATGACAAAATAGTTAATCAGGGTGATTTTCCCACAAATAGACAGGTATTTTCTTTTCCATGGTAGCAACATTTTATCTATTTTTGCTAACTTTCTATTAAAATGTATTGTAGTGAGATCATTTCTTTCTCTCGGGATATGAATACAGAGTATGTCCATTTCGCAGTCAGACCATTTTATTGGTAAACTACACGGTAATGTAAAAGTTGTATTTTTTAGTGATCCAATATGTAATATGCTACACTTATTACAATTTGGTTGTAATACAGAGAGGTTAGAAACAATTTCTAGATCCTCTATGAGGCTATGGAGCAATCCAAATTGTGGATTTAAAAGAAAATATGAATCATCAGCGTATAATGACACCTTTGTTTTTAAGCCCTGGATTTCTAGTCCCTTGATATTATTGTTGGATCTGTTTTTAATAGCTAACATTTCGATGGCCGTAATAAATAGATATGCCGATAGTGGACAACCTTGTTTTACTCCTCTTGACAGTTTAATACCTTCTGAGAAGTAGCCATTATTTACTATTTTACACCTAGGGTTAATATACATAACTTTAACCCATTTTATAAGAGATTCTCCAAAATTAGGCATTTATATATACACTGAACAGAAATATAAATACAGTGGGGAAAAAAAGCATTTAGTCAGCCACCAATTGTGCAAGTTCTCCCACTTAAAAAGATGAGAGAGGCCTGTAATTTTCATCATAGGTACACGTCAACTATGACAGACAAAATGAGGAAAAAAAATTCAGAAAATCACATTGTAGGATTTTTAATGAATTTATTAGCAAATTATGGTGGAAAATAAGTATTTGGTCAATAACAAAAGTTTCTCAATACTTTGTTATATACCCTTTGTTGGCAATGACACAGGTCAAACGTTTTCTGTAAGTCTTCACAAGGTTTTCACACACTGTTGCTGGTATTTTGGCCCATTCCTCCATGCAGATCTCCTCTAGAGCAGTGATGTTTTGGGGCTGTCGCTGGGCAACACGGACTTTCAACTCCCCTCCAAAGATTTTCTATGGGGTTGAGATCTGGAGACTGGCTAGGCCACTCCAGGACCTTGAAATGCTTCTTACGAAGCCACTCCTTCGTTGCCCGGGCGGTGTGTTTGGGATCATTGTCATGCTGAAAGACCCAGCCACGTTTCATCTTCAATGCCCTTGCTGATGGAAGGAGGTTTTCACTAAAAATCTCACGATACATGGCCCCATTCATTCTTTCCTTTACACGGATCAGTCGTCCTGGTCCCTTTGCAGAAAAACAGCCCCAAAGCATGATGTTTCCACCCCCATGCTTCACAGTAGGTATGGTGTTCTTTGGATGCAACTCAGCATTCTTTGTCCTCCAAACACGACGAGTTGAGTTTTTACCAAAAAGTTCTATTTTGGTTTCATCTGACCATATGACATTCTCCCAATCCTCTTCTGGATCATCCAAATGCACTCTAGCAAACTTCAGACGGGCCTGGACATGTACTGGCTTAAGCAGGGGGACACGTCTGGCACTGCAGGATTTGAGTCCCTGGCGGCGTAGTGTGTTACTGATGGTAGGCTTTGTTACTTTGGTCCCAGCTCTCTGCAGGTCATTCACTAGGTCCCCCCGTGTGGTTCTGGGATTTTTGCTCACCGTTCTTGTGATCATTTTGACCCCACGGGGTGAGATCTTGCGTGGAGCCCCAGATCGAGGGAGATTATCAGTGGTCTTGTATGTCTTCCATTTCCTAATAGTTGCTCCCACAGTTGATTTCTTCAAACCAAGCTGCTTACCTATTGCAGATTCAGTCTTCCCAGCCTGGTGCAGGTCTACAATTTTGTTTCTGGTGTCCTTTGACAGCTCTTTGGTCTTGGCCAAAGTGGAGTTTGGAGTGTGACTGTTTGAGGTTGTGGACAGGTGTCTTTTATACTGATAACAAGTTCAAACAGGTGCCATTAATACAGGTAACGAGTGGAGGACAGAGGAGCCTCTTAAAGAAGAAGTTACAGGTCTGTGAGAGCCAGAAATCTTGCTTGTTTGTAGGTGACCAAATACTTATTTTCCACCATAATTTGCAAATAAATTCATTAGAAATCCTACAATGTGATTTTCTGGATTTCTTTTCTTCTCAATTTGTCTGTCATAGTTGACGTGTACCTATGATGAAAATGATGGGCCTCTCTCATCTTTTTAAGTGGGAGAACTTGCACAATTGGTGGCTGACTAAATACTTTTTTTCCCCACTGTACAACATGCAACAATTTCAAAGGTTTGACTGTGTAACAGTTCATATAAGGAAATCAGTCAATTGAAATAAATTCATTAGGCCCTAATCTATGGATTTCACATGACTGGGAATAAAGATATGCATCTGTTAGTCACAGGTACCTTAAAGAAACGTAGGGACGTGGATCAGAAAACCAGTCAGTATATGGTGTGACCACCATTTGCCTCATGCAGTGCGACACATCTCCTTCGCATAGAGTTAATCAGGCTGTTGATTGTGGCCTGTGGAATGTTGTTCCACTCCTCTTCAATGGCTGTGCGAAGTTGCTGGATATTGGCGGGAACTGGAACACGCTGTCGTACACGTTGATCCAGAGCATCCCAAACATGCTCAATGGGTGACATGTCGGGTGAGTATGCAGGCCATGGAAGAACTGGGACATTTTCAGCTTCCAGGAATTGTATACAGATCCTTGTGACATGGGGCCGTGTATTTTCATGCTGAAACATGAGGTGATAGCGATGGATGAATGGATTATCTTGGCAAAGAAGAAATGCTCACTAACAGGGATGTAAACAAAGTTGTGCACAAATTTGATTGGGTTCGATCCCCGGGACCACCCATGCGTAAAAATGTATGCCCACATGAATGTAAGTCGCTTTGGAAAAAAGCGTCTGCTAAATGGCATATTATTATTATTATATTATTGTTACAGGAGGGGGTCACAGTTCCGGAGCGACCCACTAGGTGTCATCCTCCGACAACCTTAGGCACCTCCTCACTCACAGTCGGGACTAATCATCATCCTATTGGTGTCACCTGTGACTATCGGTTCACCTGTGTATTTATGCCCTCACTTCCCAGTGTTACCTTGCTCAGTTTTTTCTGCTAGTTTCAATATGCCAAGCAGTACTACTCAGTGTCTGATCGGAGATCTATGTACAGGTACTTGAAAAGAGTTCTCCCTTTTTCGTTATTTGTTTCAGTCTTAGGTAGTATTTCGTATTTTGGCTGTCCGCCGGATTTTGGAAACGTATTTGCTCCGCCTTTCTTTTATCGTGATAAGTCCGTTATTTTGTATTTTCGCTTCGGGACCACCAGTAAAGATCCTTGTTTCACCATCTCTGCCTACTGCCTACTGTATATCCTGCACCGCACCTGGGTCACATCTCACCCCAACCCTTACAGAAAACTGAGCCAATATGGACCCAGCGGAGGCAGCACAGTATCGGAGCGCATTGGCAACACAGGGAGCTATACTGAACCAACACGACCACAGCCTGCAGCAGATCACCGAGAATCTCCGCCAGCTGACGATCGCCATGCAGAGCTGGGTGGACACCCGACCTGCCCCGGCAGCCGGCGGAGTGGAAGCCGCGGCAGCACCGTCTCCAGTCTCGCCTGCGACATCGCGGGAACCCCACCTACCACCTCTGGAGAGGTATGACTGCAGGGAATTTCTCACCCAGTGTTCCCTGGTATTCAGCCTACAACCCTCCTTCTTCCCGACGGAGCAGGGCCGGGTGGCCTACATCATCACTCTGTTGACGGGTCGGGCCCTTTCCTGGGCTACCACGGAGTGGGAGAGCCAAACTCTGGCGTGCTCCGACTCCTACCAATTCACCCGGAAACTACGCAAGTTGTTCGACACCTCTAAGGTGGTGTCGGGGCACGAGGCCGGGAGGTGGCTCACGGCCTGTTGGCAGGGTGACCGTTCGGTGGCGGACTACTCCTGGAGTTCCGGACCCGGGCTCGAGAGGCAGGATGGGAGGAGGCCGCCCTGGTTGTCCTTTATGCCCAGGGGCTATCGGAGGGGATGAAGGACGAACTCTCCTTCAGGGAGCTGCCTGAGTGACTGGACGGCCTCGTCGAACTCTCGGTGCGGGTAGACAATCAGTGTCGTGAAAGGGCGCATGAGAGAGGGATGACGCAAGGCGCACCTCCGCATCCCCCTATCAACCCAGAGGCTTTCCGCCGATTCAGGGAGGAGACACCTCAGGAGGAGGCTATGAAGCTGGGGGCGGCGCGCTTGTCCAGGATGGAGAGGCAGAGGCGTCTACGCCTGGGACGTTGCCTGTACTGTGGCCAGGCAGGTCACCACTGCGACTCATGCCCGGAGAAGCCGGTAAACGGGAGGGCTTGCTAGTATCGGGAGGGGTGCTAGCGAGCCGGAACCAAAACCCCAACACCAGAGACTCCTGGACTTTTCTCCCCGTCAGGGTTCAGTGGGACTGCGCTGCGCGTCGGGTGCATGCACTGGTGGATTCTGGGGCCGCGGGAAACCTGATGGACGCTGGGCTGGCCCAAGGGTGGAGCGTTCTGTTACTTTCCCTCTCCGAGCCGGTTCCGGTCATGGGCCTGGACGGCCGGCCATTGGGGTCAGGCTTCATCACCCGGCGCACTGTCCCCGTGCATGTCCGGATGGCAGGGGGGCTATGGGAGGATATCCAGTTTTTCATTGTGGATTCTCCAGAGTGTCCCCTCGTCCTCGGCCACCACAGGCTAGTCACCCACAAACCTCCTGGAGGGAGGCTCCGCTTCCGTCTTGTTCCGGTCTCCACCAACCTCTCATCAACCCAAACCATTGTTCCAGACCACCTACCAGTCCTCACCTCTTCCCCAGGTCCCGCACTCCGAACCGCCTACCGCCTTAGCGGTGGTTGCCACCGGGAGGATGGCGGCTACAGACACCGTCACAGGCCCAGACCTGGCAGGCGTTCCACGGGAGTAATGGGATCTGGGGGAGGTGTTTAGTAAGAGGCGTGCCAAGGGCCTACCTCCTCACAGGCCTTACGACTGCGCTATCGAACTCCTGCCGGGTGCCATGCCCACACGAGGGTGATTGTTTTCCTTGTCCCGGCCGTAGACACTGGCCATGAGGGAGTATATCGACGAGGCACTCGTTGAAGGTCACATCCATCCCTCTACCTCACCCGCGGGCGCGGGCTTCTTCTTCTTGGAGAAAAAGGACAGTGGGCAGCGGCCGTGCATTGATTACAGAGCGCTTGACGACATCATGGTTAAGAACCGCTACCCACTCCCCCTGATGTCGACGGCATTCGAGTCGTTGCAGGGAGCCCGGGTCTTCACCAAGATGGACTTACGTAATGCCTACAACCTGGTGAGGATTCGGGAAGGGGACGAGTGGAAGACGGCTTTTAACACACCCAGTTGGCATTATGAGTACCAAGTCATGCCGTTCGGTCTAGCGAACACGCCTGCGGTGTTCCAGGCATTGGTCAATGACGTGCTCCGGGACCTCCGGGACCTCCTCGACTACAGCGTCTTCGTGTATTTGGATGACATCCTAATATTTTCGAAGGACATGAGTGAACACCAGCAGCACATTCGACAGGTCCTCTAATGCCTTCTCCATCACCAGCTCTACGTCAAGGCGGAGAAGTGTGTGTTCCACACAGAAACAGTCTCCTTCCTGGGGTTCGTCATCACCCAGGGGGACCTACGGATGGACCCAGCCAAGGTCAGTGCGGTACTAGATTGGCCCCAGCCCTCATCCCTCAAGCAACTACAACGGTTTTTAGGGTTTGCTAATTTTTATAGGCGATTTATTCGCAATTTTAGCTCCCTAGCCGCTCCCCTGACAGCCCTCACCGAGAAGAGTGTATGCTCCTTCGCCTGGACCCCGGAAGCGGGGAACGCATTTGATGCGCTTAAGCGGCGCTTTACATCGGCCCCGGTCATCGGGCATCCTGATCCGTCCCTGCCGTTCACTGTGGAGATGAACGCTTCAGACATTGCGGTGGGAGCATTCCTGTGCCAGTGGTTCCGTCTATCTGTTACAGGAGGGGGTCGTAGTTCTGTAGCGACCCACTAGGTGTCATCCTCCGACTTCCTTAGGCACCTCCTCACTCACAGTCAGGACTAATCATCATCCTATTGGTGTCACCTGTGTCTATCGGTTCACCTGTGTATTTATGCCCTCACTTCCCAGTGTTCCCTTGCTCAGTTTTCTCTGCTAGTTTCACTATGCCAAGCAGTACTACTCAGTGTCTGATCGGAGATCTATGTACAGGTACTTGAGAAGTGGTCTCCCTGTTTAGTTATTTATTTCAGTCTTAGGTAGTATTTCGAATTTTGGCTGTCAGACGGTATTTGGAGACTTATTTGCTCTGCCTTTCTTTTATCGTGATAAGTCCGTTATTTTGTATTTTTGCTTCGGGACCACAAGTAAAGATCCTTGTTTCACCATCTCTGCCTACTGACTACTGTATATCCTGCACCGCACCTGGGTCACATCTCACCCCAACCCTTACACAAACTGCACATTTTAGAGTGGCCTTTTATTGTCCCCAGCACAAGGTGCACCTGTGTAAGGATAATATTTTATTTCATCTCATGAAACATGGGACCAACACTTTACATGTTGTGTTTATATTTCTGTTCAGTATAATTCCAGTCGTAATTTATCAGCCTTTTCAAAGTCAGCTATGAATACCAGGCCTGGTTTCCCAGATTTTCCATAGTGTTCTATTGTTTCCAGTACTCATATTATCTCCAATGTATCGTCCATGTAAAAAACCTGTCTGATTAGTATGAATAATATCCGACAATACCTTTTAATTTCAATGCGCTATGCATTGTGCTAGAATTTTTGCATCACAACACTGAAGTGTAAGGGGCCTCCAATTTCTTAAATGGACTGGATCTTTATATTTACCACCTGGGTCCGGATTCAGTAATAGTGAAATCAGACCTTCTTGTTGAGTATCTGATAATCTAAACATTTTATAGGAGTGGTTAAAACATGATAATAACGGTCCTACATCAAAAAAGGTTTTATATACCTCAACTGGTATGCCATCCAGCCCTGGAGTTTTCCTGGACTTAAAGGCTTTAATTGCATCAATAAGTTCCTCCTCTGTAATTTGGCCTTCACATGAGTCTTTCTGTACAGCTGTTATTTGTACATTATTAATAGAAAAAATCCTTACAATTAACTTCAGTTAGTGGAGGAAACTGAAATGAAAACATATGCTTAAAGTACTTTGCTTCCTCTTTCAAAGTATTGTTTGGTGAATCATGGGTGACTCCGTCATTTGTAATACGTTTCAGTAAATAATTTTTGGTAGCATTTCTATGTTGAAGATTTAAAAAGAATTTGGTGCATTTTTCCCATATTCCATCCAGTTCGCTTTATTTTTTATAATATATTACACTTGCTCTCTCTTGAATAAGTTCCTCTAACTTATTATGTGCCTCTATGGTACAGTTTGATTGGTATCTATCTCTACTATTAGTCCCTCTATGTCCTTTGTTAATATGAACTATTTTGACCTAAATTACTTTTGTTTTAAAGATTAATATTCAATTGCATGGCCTCTAAGGTGATCTGCTGTACCTATGTTATGTTGGAAAAAGTCAGTTATAAATTATTCTGTCCTAGTTAAAAACAAGTTGTCATCAAATAGGCTTTGATTAAATTCCCAATATCCTCTCCCACATGGAAATCTGTAAGAGTAATGTATATGCCAATTATTTGATGGTCCGACCACATTCTGTCCAATATCAACACGTTTTAAACTTTTGGTGCCAGCGAGAATTACGTAATTTAATCAAGACGACTTGATTGAGCCTCCGCCATGTATATCTCACTAGGTCAGGATATTTAAGCCTCCATTTATCCACTTGTTCCAATATATCCATGATATTCGTGCATGAGGGTGATAGTTTGTAATGTGGTTTCCTTTATGATCCATTGAGCTATTTAAAACCGTATTATAATCTCCCACCATAATAATAGAGTCTTGTATTGCTTGTAGGCTAGATACATTTTTATTTATATTTTCAAAGAAGCATGGATCATCATTATTTGGACTGTATAGTTTAATGAGCCAAATATGTTTATGGTCCAATAACATATTTAAAAGAATCCATCCGGATCGACTGTTAGTCTGTTGGGTAATGGGACTTAATACCATCCCTAAATATAAGATATTAGCATTATATTCCTGGGGGATAAGACGGTTTTGTTTTGCTTTGCCGGCATCATGGAGCTGTCTTGCTGACTCAAATGCTATAATGACATGGTAATCCTTTCATTTAGCCCGAGACACATTACATATTTCTCCCTACAAACAGTGGCATGGGTTCAACACAAGAACACGCCCCTCCGCTGTGCTTTCTTCCGACAGCTAGCATGCCACTTTAGGCTACCGTCATCACATGCGGCACAAACAGGAAATGACAGAGTGAGCCCAATTGATTTGGAATGGGTAGTGGATGGTGAATGGTGGTAACTAGCTATATTGTTTACATGTATTCCATAATTGCGGTTTTGAAGTCTCTGTGTCTTAATGCGGAAGACACATTTCAGTTGAATGCATTCAGTTGTACAACTGACTAGGTATCCCCTTTTCCTTTCCCTTTCTATGCATATAAACTGTGACCCATTGTCTGATACAAATGGTTAGGGAAAACCACCTGAACACTAAACTGTTTAGTTAATGCATTGCACAGTCCAACAAATGGTTGTTCCATTGTTGGTACCAACTGTGTATGTATACAGTTGGCTGCACTGTAGGCTGTACTGTATATATAGGGTTCATGAATAAATGTATTAAAGACATGCACTGTGCCTCTTTTCTACATTGCTTCAGCTGTTCATTCCAGGTTTACTCATGTGGTAGGTGTGTTTCTCTACTCCAATCGTTGTTAAAGCACTCAATCACAAACATGGAGGAAGGAAGGGAGGGAGGGATGGATAGGTGGAGGAGAGGGCACTGTTACTACAGTGTGAAGGTGAGGGCGGACCTCTGTGGCCTGACTGCGCTCAGCTGCAGAGGAGCACGAGACATCACACCAGCGGGGAACGAGGCAGAGAGTACAGTGTCAGCAAAGACAGGATGAGAGAGGGGGAGAGAGGTAGATTGGAAGGAGAGGGGGAGGGTGTATATATTTTATATATTGGCAGGAGGGTAACTGCAATATAAAATGCCTAGAGAGTACAGAAAGTCATACAAATTGGTCAAGTTAGAGAAAACATTTGCTGTCCAACTTGACCAATGGTGGAACAAGCTCCCTCACGACGCCAGGACAGCGGAGTCACTCACCACCTTCCGGAGACATTTGAAACCCCACCTCTTTAAGGAATACCTGGGATAGGATAAAGGAATCCTTCTACCCCCCCCCCCCAATTGTAAAGTGGTTATCCCACTGGCTATAGGGTGAACGCACCAATTTGTGAGTCGCTCTGGCTAAGAGCGTCTGCTAAATGACGTTAATGTGCCCTTGAGCAAGGCACTTAACCCTAATTGCTCCTGTAAGTCGCTCTGGATAAGAGCGTCTGCTAAATGACTAAAATGTAAATGTAAAAATGTTACACATGTAACGCAAGGTTCTAAGGATTGAACATAACACAACCTTGACTGGCTCTGAGAAAACGTTCTTGATTCTACGAGCACGACCTTGGCTAAAGAATACAGTGAGCTAGCTAACTACAAGGGATGTACGTAGTAAACAGATTCTAATCCTGGTAAAACATTCTACAGTACAACCAAGAAAATACCTTACACAGATACACATTACATTAAGGTACATTTAACAGAGGCTTGGCCAAAGAATAAAGATAGCTAACTGCAAGGAATGCACATAGTAAGTAGACTCTAAGCCTGATAGAACATGCAGAGACACATTCAATTAAGAGGCCACTAACTGAGCTAGTCATAACGCTAGTCATAACATTGTGGATGCTACTAGAGACTCACTATTTGGGGTGCATTAAAATGCTGACCACAGTTTTGCAATTGCAGATTCAAGCATTAATAACCCCCCCTATAAATTATGAATTAGTGTTAGGTTAACCTACACCATGCAATATCAGCATCCCTTCTCCCTCCCCCTGCGGCTGTAGACTCTCTGCCAGTCCCACTGTCAGCACAGAGCCAAATGACAGTCTAACACCCCTAGGGACTTCCCCACATCAACCGCTCATATAAAAGGTAGAGCCATGCTAAGTCTAATATGAGTTAATCAGAGTGCTGCTAAAATTATACAAAATGGACCCCGAGCTATGGCAGGTTCTTCCGCTCTATGGAGTTACGCGCTACTGTACGTGACAGAGAATGCTCTCTCTCTCTCTTTATCTCTCTCAATGATTTGACAGAGGACACAGTTCTTGGAATTGTTAGATGTAAGAGACAGTTTTCGAGAAAGCAGGGAGCCGATAGCTAGCAGCGGAATCCCAGTGCAGTAGCAGCATCATTGTTGTTTTCATTGCTGCATGCTTTATGAAAGCTGTTGTACATTAAATATTTAAATTGAGAGTTAATTAGCGGAGCTGAGAACGACCCCTCTGGAGTCGCTTAGGACACACCTCCTCTTAATTACCTCCATCGCCGCGGAAACACAGGGACGCTGGGCTGTCCCTATAGCGACCAAGTCACTCCATATGCCACTAGCTTCTGCCGCCAGCAGCTTTGCCATGCCCTCACAAACTGTGCAACAGATAAATAGAGGGAATGTTTTCAGTTTGAAGTGCCAGGCAGCCAGGCTTAATTGAAACCTACCATATGTCTAAGTATACATACTTACTCCCTACTTAGTATGCATAGCATGTCTGTTACTTCATTCTATAGGCTTATATCGTCATGTGTGCCAGTATGGTTGAGTTTACACAGGCAGCATAACTCGGATCTTTTTGATCCACTAATTGGTTTTTTGACCATTCACATCAGATCTTTGCACATCGGCACTTTTTCAGAGCTGTTCTGATTGGTCAAAAGAACAATTATAAAAAATAAAAAATACAGAATTGGGCTGCCTGTGTAAACACAGCCTCTGAATGTTTAGACTTGTCAATTGGTATAAGAACTGTAAATACCATGGGGAAAAGAAACAAACATTTTACAATTTCACATGAGTTGCCTCAATAAATTGCATATACTCTGAGAGGCTGAGCGAGAGGAAAACATTTCCATGCTTTGTTACCTGCATGAAATCATCCAACGTGTGTCATATCAGATTCATTACAGGCTGGCTAGTGTTTGATGGAAATGTACCCAATCCCCTCCCCACTCTCCCCCTCCGCCCTCCAAGGCCCCTTACCATCCTCTCTTATCTCCCCTCTGCATCCAAAGAAAAAAGGGTGAGTAGGCTAGATTTATGGGAGGTAAATTAAATAGCTTAAAGAGCATTCCACCTCCCGCATAGCAATAATGTCCTCCTTTTGCTTTCTGACAGAATGTAATTTTCCAAAATGGTCAGATCTGGGCGCTAAATGCCAAGTCTGCCATTAATCACAGCCTGTGATTATGACACACACATCATCCCCGGAATTACACTTGGGTGGATAGTGGAGAAAAAAAAACTGTAGAGATGTGCTGGGTAGTGAGTACTGAGTGAAAAATCCCTGGATCGCCTTTCCTCTCTCCCCCTTCCTCCTCTCCCTTCTCACTCTCTCTGTCAGTGCTTTGGTTATTTTGAAATGGCCGATTAGAGGAAATCACAGTTTGTTTAATACGGTCTGATATCAATATTTCAGGTGAGGAAAAATGACTGTATAAAATAAATTATTCAAATACGGAGCTATTGAATGCAAACCAAAAATGGGAATTATATTATTTTATACTAATACAATTGCTCAGAGAAAGATATTCTGTTTAACAAGTAATCATTATTTTCCTCAAAAAGGTAGGGGTCAAAATGATTGACACCCCTGTTTTCAATACCTTTCAATACAAGGATAATGGCACTGAGCCTTTTTCTAAAATGTTTTATGAGTTAGAGAACACATTGGGAGGGATCTTAGACACTGACGTACCACACACCCCCGCAGCCCCCGCAAGGTGGGGGGCCCACGAGCAAACAGTTCCCCAAACCCCCTGGAGGTCGGGCCCCCTTTTCCCCAGATAGTATATGAACACCTAAAAAAAATTGATTTATAGGAAATTAGCTATAAAACTGCATATCTTTCTCTCTACCCCATGGCAATATGTGTTGAATTGCAGGAAATTTGCTTTAAAACAGCAGCATTTTCTCTCAGCCCCCCCCAAAATAAGAAAAATAATTACAGGGAGTTAGCTATAAAACTGCTACATTTTCTCTGCCTCATGGCAAAATGTGTAGAATAACAGGAAATTACCTTTAAAAACGCTAAATTCTCTGTCTCATTGCAAAATGTGTAGAATAGTATGAGACTACCTATAAAACTGAAACATTTTTTATCTTTGCCCCACTTCTGTCATCATGAAGTGCTTTGAGAGGCTAGTTAAGAATCATATCACCTCCAACTTACCTGCCACCCTAGACCCACTTCAATTTGCATACCGCCCCAATAGATCCACAGACGATGCAATCGCCATCACACTGCACACGGCCCTATCCTATCTGGACAAGAGGAACACCTATGTAAGAATGCTGTTCATTGACTACAGCTCAGCCCTGGGTCTGAACCCTGCCCTGTGCAACTGGGTCCTGGACTTCCTGACAGGCTGCCCCCAGGTGGTGAAGGCAGGAAACAACACCTCCACTACGCTGATGCTCAACACAGGGGCCCCCTCCTGTACTCCCTGTTCACCCATGCATGGCCACACACGCCTCCAACTCAATCATCAAGTTTGCAGACGATACAACAGTAGTAGGCCTGATTACCAACAATGACGAGACAGCCTACAGGGAGGAGGTGAGGGCCCTGGCGGAGTGGTGCCAGGAAAATACCCTCTCCCTCAACGTCAACAAAATTAAGGAGCTGATAGTGGACTTCAGGAGACAGCAGAGGGAGCACGCCCCCATCCACATCGACGGGACCGCAGTGGAGAAGGTGAAAAGCTTCAAGTTCCTCGGCGTACACATCACTGACAATCTGGAATGGTCCACCCACACAGACAGTGTGGTGAAGAAGGTGCAACATCACCTCTTCAACCTCAGGAGGCTGAAGAAATTTGGCTTGGCCCCTAAGAACCTCACAGACTTTTACAAATGCACCATTGAGAGCATCCTGTTGGGCTGTATCACCGCCTGGTCCGGCAACTGCACCGCCCACAACCACAGGGCTCTCCAGAGGGTGGTGCAGTCTGCCCAACGCATCACCGGGGGCACACTGCCTGCCCTCCAGGACACCTACAGCGCCCGATGTCACAGGAAGGCCATCAACCACCCGAGCCGCGGCCTGTTCACCCCGCTATCATCCAGAAGGTGAGGTCAGTACAGGTGCATCAAAGCTGGGACCGAGAGACTGAAAAACAGCTTCTATCTCAAGGCTATCAGACTGTTAAATAGCCATCACCCAGTACCCTGCCCTGAACTTAGTAACTGTCACTAGCCGGCTACCACCCGGATACTCAACCATGCACCCTAGAGGCTGCTGCCCTATGTACATAGACATGGAATCACTGGTCACTTTAATAATGGAACACTGGTCACTTTAATAATGTTTACATACTGTTTTACTCATTTCATATGTATATACTGTCTAGTCAGTGCCACTCCGGCATTGCTCGTCCTAATATTTATATATTACTTAATTCCATTCTTTTACTTTTAGATGTTTGTGTATTGTTGTGATTTGTTAGATCCTACTGCACTGTTGGAGCTAGGAACACAAGCATTTTTGCTACACCTGCAATAACATCTGCTAAATATGTGTATGCGACCAATAAAATTGAATTTGATTTGATTTAGCAAACTCCAGGCGTTTACTTTTGTTGAATGACATGACAATAAAGCTCTTTGGCCACGCACACACCAGTGGTGGGTTTTGTGTCAAAATAAATATTCATATGCAGAAAAGAACCCCATACCTACTGTAAAATATGGTGGTGGATGGATCATTGATGTTATGGGGCTATTTTGCTTCCACTGGTCCTGGGGCCCTTGTTAAGGTCAACGAAATGATGACCTTTACCCAGTACCAGGAACTTTTAGCCCAAAATCTAGTTTCCTCTGCCAGGAGGCTGAAACTTTTCCGCAAGTGGATCTTCCGGCAAGACAATAACCCCAAGCACATCAAAAGCCACAAAGAAATGGTTAACTGACCACAAAATCAACAGTCTCCGGACTTGAACCCCATTGAAAACCTGTGGTTTGAATTGAAAAGAGCAGTTCATAAGCGCAGACGAAGGGTATCAAGGATCTGGAAAGATTCTGTATGGAGGAATGGTCTAAGATCCCTCCAAATGTGTTCTCCAATGTCATAAAACATTTTAGAAAAAGGCTCAGTGCCATTATCCTCACAATGTGAGGTATTGAAAGGTATTGAAAACTGGGGTGCCAATCATTTTGACCCCTATCTTTTTGAGAAAATAAAGATTACTTGTTAAACAAAATCTATTTCTCTGAGCAATTGTATTAGTCTAAAATAATCTAAGAAAAAGTATTATCTATTTTATACAGTCTTTAAAAAAATATTTTTGGTCAATAATTTTGGACCATTCCTGGCAGGTTACAGGGAGAAAAAGCAGATAAGAGGCATTGGAGATAGATTACCACCAAAATGCCTGCAGATTACATGTACAAAGCCAGGTGCCAGACACAAAGCCGGATTACAGGTATAAAGCAGCGTGGATACAGACACAATTTCAGGCATATCACTAGAACAGTAACACAGGCCCCAGCTGAGACCCACAGACCCACAGCTTGACTTCTCTACATTCCAGATCCGTCTTGGGTATAAATTGTATTATAGGCTATTAAGTCTCTCATATCATCCTCTCTTATTCCCTCCTTTTCTCTTGAATCTTGGGGTCTATTGTTTTGGGCTGTAAGGGGATTGAGGCATATCCCTTTGTAGCACACTGTGTAAAGCAAAGGACATGCAGAGCTTTCCACACACACGGCCAAATGAAGTGCTTTAATGCTATTGTTAGACTGTGTATGCTGCATGAAATGGCCGATCCAGTAGACTACTACTACTTTTACATTTTAGTCATTTAGCAGACACTCTTATTCTACTACTACTACTACTACTACTACTACTACTACTACTACTACTACTACTACTACTACACTACAATAACTGCTATTACTACTATACTTTAAATCTGCAATATGTAACTTTTTGGGCAACCCGACCAAATTCACATAGAAATGTGACTTATAGCTCTGACTAAGAAGTGGTAGATCTGTTAATTGTGTGCAATTTCTATGCTTCCCGTTTATCTTATTTTTTTCTTTAACAAGGCACCTTTGGCAGGTTTCGAGTTCCGCTTAATCTCTTCCATTCTGAGAATATCTATTCTATATCAAAGGACGGCTGCTAACGGTGTTATCTTCTCAGTAAAAAAAGACTGTATTTTTCTCTCTCTCAGCCCTCGTCTGTCTCCCTTTCTCTCTTTCATACCCTTTCTCCCAATGACTATGTAGGCCTATGGGCTCCCTCCCCCTTCTCCTCCATCAGCCTTTCCCTCAATCTCTCTCACTTTCTGCCTGTCTTTTACCCTCTCTCTCGGCAGTCCCCGAGTAACGGAGGAGATGACAAGGAGTGAGCGGAGCGTCCTGGGGGCACTGAGTGACAGCTGGAGCGACACGGGCCATTGGAGACCATCCCGCCACCAGCCCCTCGCTCGCATCTAGCCCTCAACCCCCATCCCAGCTATTTCCAGATGCTGTCTATAGCCAACAGTGTATTCAGTCTCACCACTACTGCTCTCCGCAATGCCCCGAGCCACAGGCTGCAAAACAGAAGCGTGATAGCCTAGCCAAACTGACAGTTATCCACATTTCAATCGAGCGGAACACAACGATGAGTAATATCGAGATGTTTCGAGTCGACAGAGAGAGAGGATGAGTAATGTTCGACACTCTAAGCCGGGATATCTTTTGCGGCCTTCCCTAAACTAGAGGTCGAGAGAAGAAGCGTACGGTTTAGGATCTGTTTTGTTGTTTTGTTTGATGTAGAACACATTAGCTGGGAGGCAGATATAACCTGTTGACGTCAAGGCAGAGCTAGCTCTATGATCTATATTTTAACACGCTTCTCAGCAATGACCTCCTCCCCGGCTCCTCTTGTTCATGTAATCAGTCTAACTACCACCTGGGCTGAAGAACAAAAGATGCCTTATATCCGACGTAATCCTCAGTGGTTAGCTAAATCTCCACTGACTGCTTACTAATGCCAGCTTATCAATGAATTTGATGTATTCATGTCCAAGGAAGCCTACATCTACATGTAACTGCCAAAGTAAAGGAAACACTTGAGTAAATGAGGGATACAAAGTATATTGAAAGCAGGTGCTTCCACAGAGCTGTGGTTCCTGAGTTAATTAAGCAATTAACATCCCAATCATGCTTAGGGTCATGTACTGTATACAAATGCCCAGTTGCTCATTATTTTGGCTACCATAGCTAAAAGAAGAGCTCTCACTGATCTTGAAAGAGGGGTCTCAAATGAGCATGGGGGGTTTAAAGTGTGTATCAGTGTGAGTGTCTTTCACCAGATCCCAACCCAATTGAACTCATATGGGAGATTCTGGAGCCAAATTATGGAATTCTTCATGGAAGAATGGTTTCGCATCCATCCATTAGAGTTCCAGACACTTGCAGAATCTATGCCAAGGTGCATGCATTGAAGCTGTTCTAAATGGCTTGTGGCAACCCAATGCCCTATAAAGACACTGTTTGTGTTTCCTTTATTTTGGAAGTTACCTGTACATACACTACCTTTCAAAAGTTTGGGGTCACTTAGAAATGTCCTTGTTTTCGAAAGAAAAGCAATTTTTTTGTCCACTAAAATAACATCAAATTGATCAGAAATACAGTGTAGACATTGTTAATGTTGTAAATGGCTTTTGTAACTGGAAACGGCTGATTTTTAATGGAATATCTACATAGGCGTACAGAGGCCCATTATCAGCAACCATCATGTGCTGATTAAAGAAGCAATACAACTGGCCTTCTTGAGACTAGTTGAGTATCTGGAGCATCAGCAATTGTGGGTTCGATTACAGAATCAAAATGGCAAGAAACAAATAACTTTCTTCTGAAACTCGTCAGTCTATTCTTGTTCTGAGAAATGAAGGCTATTCCATGCGAGAAATTGCCAAGAAACTGAAGATCTCGTACAACGCTGTGTACCACTCCCTTCACAGAACAGCGCAAACTGGCTCTAACCAGAATAGAAAGAGGAGTGGGAGGCCCCGGTGCACAACTGAGCAAGAGGACAAATACATTGAAGTGTCTAGTTTGAGAAACAGACGCCTCACAGGTCCTCAACTGGCAGCTTCATTAAATAGTGCCCGCAAAACACCAGTCTCAACGTCAACAGTGAAGAGGCGACTCCGGGATGCTGACCTTCTAGGCAGAGTTGCAAAGAAAAAGCCATATCTCAGACTGCCCATCTTAATCTTTTCTTTTTATTGGCCAGCCTGAGATATGGCTTTTTCTTTGCAGCTCTGCCTAGAAGGTCAGCATCCCGGAGTTGCCTCTTCACTGTTGACGTTGAGACTGGTGTTTTGCGGGTACTATTTAATGAAGCTGCCAGTTCTTTGTTTCTGGCCATTTTGAGCCTGTAATCGAACCCACAATTGCTGATGCTCCAGATACTCCACTAGTCTCAAGAATGCCAGTTTTATTGCTTCTTTAATCAGCACAACATTTTTCAGCTGTGCTAACATAATTGCAAAAGGGTTTTCTAATGATCCATTAGCCTTTTAAAATGATAAACTTGGATTAGCAAACACAATGTGGCATTGGAACACAGCAGGACTGATGGTTGCTGACAACGGGCCTCTGTACGCCTATGTAGATATTCCATTAAAAATCAGCCGTTTCCAGCTACAATTGCCATTTACAACATTAACAATGTCTACACTGTATTTCTGATCAATTTGATGTTATTTTAATGGACAAAAAAATTGCTTTTCTTTGAAAACAAGAAAATGTCTAAATGACCCCATACTTTTGAACGGTAGCGTACATGTACAATAATATATACTGAACTAAAATATAAACACAACATTCAACAATTTCAAAGATTTTATTGAGTTACACTTCATATAAGGAAATCAGTCAACTGAAATAAATAAATTAGACCCTAATCTATGGATTTCACATGACTGGGAATACAGATATGCATCTGTTGGTCACAGATACCTTAAACAAATGGGCCTCAGGATCTCGTCACGGTATCTCTGTGCATTCAAATTGCCATCGATAAAATGCAATTGTATTCGTTGTCCGTAGCTTATTCCTGCCCATATTATAACCCCACTGCTACCATGGGGCACTCTGTTCACAATGTTGACATCAGCAAACCGCTCGTCCACACGATGCCATACACGTGGTCTGTGGTTGTGAGGCCGGTTGGACGTACTGACAAATTCTCAAAAACGACATTGGAGAAAGCTCATGGTAAAGAAATGAACATTCAATTCTCTGGCAACAGCTCTGGTGGACATTCCTGCAGTCAGCATGTAAATTGCACTCTCCATCAAAACCTGAGACATCTGGCATTGTGTTGTGTGATATTTTATTTCCGCTCATGAAACATGGGACCAACACTTTACATGTTGCTTTTATATTTTTGTTCAATGTAAATACATTCATTTATAACTAGTTGATTCATGCAAAGGCCTAATTACTGTGGTGTCAGCCATAGCGATATCAAATTGAAGTAAAACTAAACTCTTTATTTAGTGATTCCCCTGACATGGCGACCATCAGACAGTGATAGTTCAGGCCTGGTGGAGCTTGGTGACCCTGTTCTGCCACTGTGTGTCCTGGGTGGCCTTTATCATTGTTAATCCATAATGACTCGTCACATTAAAGGGTGTCTGAGCAGATACTGTGCCCAAGACTGTGAGCTTCTGTCATATCGGCTACTCTCCCTAACACATCCCCCCAGAGATGACGGAAGTAGGGGAGTGTGGAAGACTCTCCTCTCAACTAAAAATAAATATTTGGACATTTACGTTTTTGCCTACTGTAGTAAGTGAAGTGAAATATGGACACTGACTGTATGCCTATAACTCTCATATGTAGCCTAATATAATAGTAGTTCTTGCAGTATAACGATAAAACAAACATTAATTTTGTCTCAGGAATAGAAGTGGAGAAATATGATTTACAGTGAGGGAAAAAAGTATTTGATCCCCTGCGGATTTTGTACGTTTGCCCACTGACAAAGAAATTATCAGTCTATAATTTTAATGGTAGGTTTATTTGAACAGTGAGAGACAGAATAACAACAACAAAATCCAGAAAAACGCATGTCAAAAATTTTATAAATTGATTTGCATTTTAATGAGGGAAATTATTTTGTTGCTATTCTGTCTCTCACTGTTCAAATAAACCTACCATTAAAATTATAGACTGATCATGTCTCTGTCAGTGGGCAAACGTACAAAATCAGCAGGGGATCAAATACTTTTTTCCCTCACTGTATTTCTTTCAGCATCTTGAGAGAATGTGAATTTGCGGTTAGGGACCATGCAAACGTGTTGTCTTTGTCAGTGACATAAAAGCTGACAGTAGGCTATTTCAACCACATACAATATCCATCCAAGATTAACTGAAATCTAATCAGATTAATTTTGGATAGTTTTCACAGCTTTTCATTTCCTTGAAAATGGTCAAACTGATATAATTTGGAAGTTTTGCAGGGAAAAGCTTTCCATTGTTTTAGAGTTAGGCTATTGCATTTTCTCCCCGGGCCCTGCATGTTCTCGCTCTGCAAACACAAATGGAAGAGACTATTTGGATAGTCTGGGTAGTCCATCTGTAGATGTTCTACAGATGGTCATACTATCAACAAACTATCTGTTGATAAGCAACTGCTTGCTTAGGTTATGGTTAGGGTTAGGTTTAGAATAAGGGTAAAGGTTAAGGTTAGGGTTAGGGCTAGGGTTAGGATAAGGGTTTAAGTTTAGGATTAGGATAAGGGTTAAGGTTAGGGTTAGTAGATAGCTAGTTGAAATGTTGCTGATAGTCTGTAGAGCATCTACAGATGGACTATCCAAATAATGTCACAGAGAAAACTTTTTGTGTTAGATTATGCTTATTATTGGTGCATTCATTCTATTGATTTATTACATAGTTCTGGTGAGCACCGCTTTTTTAAAGTCTTCTAGGGCAACAAGTAATGACAGAAGAGAAGCTGCATGAAGGCCTGTTTAATTATAGACAAGTTGACTAACAAATAGCCTACCAAATGTCGGAGATTATATGCAAATAAATTCTAAAGTAGTGGTGAGTAGGCAGAGATGACTGGCCGGGACCGTGACGCACGCGGACAGCAATGGACTCATCAATCAATTCAAGCTACAAGTGTGCCTAATGAGGATCGCCGAATGTCATTACACTTTTGGTGTTTTCATAGACATCTCTTTCCATTCATCAAATTACACTGTTTTAGATGCTGGAATCATTATAGAGTGGATCGAAAGTGCGCAAATAGCCTACGTTTTGAAGTGATTTGCTTGACAGTCAGATGAAAACAGCATGCCTGGTTGTGTTCATGCCACATTAAAAAGAGAATACATTTTTACAGTGTTCCCCTTACCCCCTGTCAAAATATCGTTCCGCCATCCCTGCATTACTGTTAATTACCGGTCAGCAGACCAATCACACTGAGCATGTGCACAGGATGAAGCCACACTATGCTCTAGGATCACACTGAGCGTGTACAGTAGGATGTTGCAAATGTTCCGTGCTGTGCAGTATGGTTTTAACTTATCTACCAAAGTACTGCATTAATACAGACATTTTGGATCTCATGGCCCATTTTGGGTCTCCCACCCCCCCTCAATTCATTGGGGCATGGACTCTACAAGGTGTCGAAAGTGTTCCACAGGGATGCTGGCCCATGTTGACTCCAGTGCTTCCCACAGTTCTGTCAGGTTGGCTGGATGTCCTTTGGGTGGTGGACCATTCTTGATACACACGGGAAACTGTTGAGCATGAAAAACCCAGCAGTGTTCTTGACACAAACTGGTGTGCCTGGCACCTACTACCATACCCTGTTCAAACACACTTAAATATTTTGTCTTGCCCATTCACCCTCTGAATGGCCCACATACACAATCCATGTCTCAATTGACTCAAGGCTTACAAATCCTTCTTTAACCTGTCTCCTCCCCTTCATCTGATTGAAGTGGATTTAACAAGTGACATCAATAAGGGATCATAGCTTTCAACTGGTCAGTCTATGTCATGGAAAGAGCAGGTGTTTTTAATGTTTTGTATACACAGTGTATATCGAACGCCACCGCTGGTGTTACTTACTTTATCATTATGCTCAGTGACTTTCTTCTGACTTATCTTCTAAGGCCATTAACTAAGAGATCAGAGGCCATGAAACCACTCTACTTCTGTAGATTACACCTTACAAATGTAAACAGCATGTACAAATACATACAGTTAGGTTTCAAACACATATGATTAAATCTGTCTTTTTCAATACGCTACAAAAACAGGATAATCTTGTTTTTGATTTCAATCACGTTTTTTTTTTTTTTTTGCAGCAGGAGCCCCTACAGATGTAGGATCTTAATTTGATCACTCTTTTGTTGCAAAGCAGGAAATGCAAACTTGTAGTGTATTTGATTTTTAAGAAGGCTTCTAAAGTTTGTAATTTCCACTTTGACATTTCAGAATTGATTTGGCCTAACAAAAAATTTATCAACCCCTACAAAACTGTCCATTAATTATAATCCACATAATAATTCACATTTCCTGTTGCTGCAGGATTATTTTCCTTGTGTAGCAAACTGGCTCAAATTAAGATCCTACATCTGTATGTTGCCATAGAAACCAGGAGTGAGGAAAAAAAAAAATCACAACCACCATTCCATTTCTTTGTTCAGAGTAATGAGGAACTGCACATCAGTGTGAAAAGAACTATAGTGTTAAGGAAAGGCTTTCTTTGAAGTATTTTCTCAAGTCTTCAAAGGTCTCGATTTGATGTGATTCCAAAGAATTCACATCTCTCTCTCTCTCTCTCTCTCTCTCTCTCTCTCTCTCTCTCTCTCTCTCTCTCTCTCTCTCTCTCTCTCTCGCACCTATCTTTCAGATGTCATTAGCTCATTTCAAAAACATGTAATTTCAAAAAGAGGCAGTAGACAAAACAACCCACAGGGGTTATATAGGTCACAATAACTGGCCACAACAGCTCGCAACTGGCCACAACAGGCCACAACAGGTAGCAACTGGCCACAACAAGCCACAACAGGTAACAACTGGCCACAACAGGTAGCAACTGGCCACAACAGGTAGAATCTGACCACAATAGGTTTCACCCATTTCAGAGCAATCCTTCTAAGTGTTTTCACTTGCTTATCTATTATCTCCCTCTTTTCGCAGTCTTTCCCAGTTCTTTCATTCACTCCCCATCCTCCCTAAGGCTACCTTCTCCTCCCATCCTATTCTTTCTCTACCTCCTCCCTTTCTGTCACCCTCTTTCATGTGAGCATATGGCCGCTGTGTAGCGTAATGCTAACCCACCGGTCTGACAGGCAGAGCACTAGCCACCTCTGATCAAACAGGGTGAAAGGGGGAGGGGTCCTCGGATGATGTCCCCAGGGAGACTGCCTGTTGGGAGGCAGGACAGGGGGATTAGAAGGATGTGAAGGAGGAGGGGGTTGAAATGCTGAATCATAGACACAGGCAACAGACGAACACTCATTGATATTCTGCACTGTCCCCCTCCATCCACCAGCTATTGTCAAACCAGGCGTAAAGTGGGACAATGTCTGCGATACATACACTCCCACACCGATTCAGGTGTATAACCACGGCGCAGTCAGAAAGACACACATGGGACTAGCCTGCGGTGGTGGATTTGCAAAGCAAATCAATAGGCTGATCCTGAAACGGGCCCTTTCTTCTGCAACGCTACTCGGCTCACTGAATGGAGAGCAGTGTAGAGAGGGACCTGCCTAATAAGTACCCCCTAGGGAGAACATGCAGTGCAGTGTAAGGGCAAGTATGCTTCGCCAATACACCCAGTCCCTGCATAATACTCAACCATTCAGTCATTCAGTCTACTATTTCTGCTTCGCTAGCGTATGAACTTGCATTTACTTGGAAAAGCTCACAAATTCAAGCAGATACTCACTCAAACACACACCTATATGAACAGATACTTAGACAAAACATAGGTTTAACTGCTAAGAAGCCACCTTGACTTCCTGGCAAAGTAATAGTGCATAAAGGCCTATTAGAGCTAATGCCCTGCAGCAAATTGATATCCTGTTATTTAAGGGAGGTAAATATGGGCTTTAATCATGGATTCTGGCGCTGGAGCGAGATTTTGCTTCCTGTTAATGAGGTTGTAGTCAGTGTTGGCCTCCAGGAGACCTTTTGTATGCAGGGATACGTATTTGTACACAGCTGCTTGTTCGCAGCCCCTGATTGGTGGACTTTAGTTTGTGTAATGAACACGACGAGGGAGCATTATGTAGTCCTGCCGCACTGAGTAAATTTCACATTTAATTACAAAGACTGAGAGAGAATAGTCTCTCCCCTCGCACAAAAAGACCTGCACTCAAACTGATACAGTACACACACACACACACACACACACACACACACACACACACAGATACCCTCATGCACTTACTAGCTCTTAACACACACACAAACACACACACACACCCTAACAAAATGACATGCATGCTCTTGCTCACACTCACACACTGATAATTGCCAACCTGCTCATGCATACACACACAAGGACCTGCATAATCATACATGTGCTAATGCACACACACTTCACACACACACACACACACACACACACACACACACACACTCCACACATGCAAATCGCTTTTGTAAGCCTTCATTGCATAATGAAATCCACCCGCTGTCCTTCACTGCAGTCATTTGTGTGCCGGGTGCTTTTTTGTTCAGTGTTTTTCAAACGGAGTGATCGCTTGCCATAAAAGTGGCCATTTTTAGCTTTGGTCGACGGGTGGGGGCAATTACGCAACAGACTCTGTGCAGACCGAGACCCCCACATCTCTACCCCCTCCACCTTTCCCTCTCTCAATCTACCCCCCCCGTCCCCCCGTCTCTGATTCACACCAGTGCTGGACCCTGACGCCAATCTCATTTTGACCAATTCTCTCCCTCTCCTTCTCTTCTTTCTGTCCTTCTCTCACCATCTCCCCTCCCTTCCTTTCCATCCCTCTCTATCTCGCTCCCGGTCCTCTGTTGCCACGGCAGCAGTATGAAAAAGAGCGAGGGAGGGACAGAGGAAGAAAGGAGAGAGGGAGGAGGAAAGCAAAAATGGCAAATGCCATCTTGGTTATTTTGATGGGCAGCCTGCCTGTGTACGTGTGATTGTGTTAGAGAGAGAATCGGTAATAAAGCTTTAGCGAGAGATGGAGTTGGTGAGCGTGTTAGTGAGTGGATGAGTGACTATTGGAATGACAGATAGACAGCCGAGGAGGTGAGTGAGTGAGTGAGTGAGTGAGTGAGTTAGTCATCAACTGCTAGGAAAGGTAACTGTAACTGTACAAGGCTACAAGTTAGTTTGGGCGAGTAACTCAACACACTAATGGGAAAAGTTTCTGCGCCACAAAAAGAGTGTCTCTGTCGTGGATCAATGGTGTGTGTTGTGAAGCATGGTCACACACTTGTCGAACGGGTCGATTGGAACTACAATGTGGGAAGTTTCTTCTTTGTAGTCCCAGGGTCGGACGATCCTCGCTCAATATTGACTAGCTGAAAACAACAAGTCAAAGAGCAAAAACCTTCACTGTAATGATCACAAACAAAGGAGACAGTCAGTGGTTCGGCCTAGGGATCTGAAAAGGAACCTGCAATGCTTGAGAGTATCTAGTGCAGGGCTCTCCAACCCTGTTCCTAATAATTAGCTGGATGATAAACTGAATCATGTTAGTTACAACTGGGGTTGGAGCGAAAACCTACAAGAGGGTAACTCATGGGAAACAGGGTAGGAGTGTCCTGGTCACTGCTAGAAGAATTACAACAAGTTTTGAGGGGGGTTACAGTGAGGGAAAAAGTATTTGATCCCCTGCTGATTTTGTACATTTGCCCACTGACAAAGACATGATCAGTCTATAATTTTAATGGTAGGTTTATTTGAACAGTGAGAGACAGAATAACAACAACAAAAAATCCTGAAAAAACGCATGTCAAAAATGTTATGAATTGATTTGCATTTTAATGAGGGAAATAAGTATTTGACCCCTCTGCAAAACATGACTTAACCCTTGTTGGCAATCACAGAGGTCAGACGTTTCTTGTAGTTGGCCACCAGGTTTCCACACATCTTAGGAGGGATTTTGTTCCACTCCTCTTTGCAGATCTTCTCCAAGTCATTAAGGTTTCGAGGCTGACATTTGGCAACTCGAACCTTCAGCTCCCTCCACAGATTTTCTATGGGATTAAGGTCTGGAGACTGGCTAGGCCAGTCCAGGACCTTAATGTGCTTCTTCTTGAGCCACTCCTTTGTTGCCTTGGCCATGTGTTTTGGGTCATTGTCATGCTGGAATACCCATCCACGACCCATTTTCAATGCCCTGGCTGAGGGAAGGAGGTTCTCACCCAAGATTTGATGGTACATGGCCCCGTCCATCGTCCCTTTGATGCGGTGAAGTTGTCCTGTCCCCTTAGCAGAAAAACACCCCCAAAGCATAATGTTTCCACCTCCATGTTTGGCGGTGGGGATGGTGTTCTTGGGGTCATAGGCAGCATTCCTCCTCCTCCAAACACGGCGAGTTGAGTTGATGCCAAAGAGCTCAATTTGGGTCTCATCTGACCACAACACTTTCAACCAGTTCTCCTCTGAATCATTCAGATGTTCATTGGCAAACTTCAGACGGCCCTGTATATGTGCTTTCTTGAGCAGGGGGACCTTGTGGGCGCTGCAGGATTTCAGTCCTTCACGGCGTAGTGTGTTACCAATTGTTTTCTTGGTGACTATGGTCCCAGCTGCCTTGAGATCATTGACAAGATCCTCCCGTGTAGTTCTGGGCTGATTCCTCACCGTTCTCATGATCATTGCAACTTCACGAGGTGAGATCTTGCATGGAGCCCCAGGCCGAGGGAGATTGACAGTTATTTTGTGTTTCTTCCATTTGCGAATAATCACACCAACTGTTGTCACCTTCTCACCAAGCTGCTTGGCGATGGTCTTGTAGCCCATTCCAGCCTTGTGTAGGTCTACAATCTTGTCCCTGACATCCTTGGAGAGCTCTTTGGTCTTGGCCATGGTGGAGAGTTTGGAATCTGATTGAGTGATTGCTTCTGTGGACAGGTGTCTTTTATACAGGTAACAAGCTGAGATTAGGAGCACTCCCTTTAAGTGTGCTCCTAATCTCAGTTTGTTACCTGTATAAAAGACACCTGGGAGCCAGAAATCTTTCTGATTGAGAGGGGGTCAAATACTTATTTCCCTCATTAAAATGCAAATCAATTTATAACATTTTTGACATGCGTTTTTCTGGATTTTGTTGTTGTTATTCTGTCTCTCACTGTTCAAATAAACCTACCATTAAAATTATAGACTGATAATTTCTATGTTAGTGGGAAAACGTACAAAATCAGCAGGGGATCAAATACTTTTTTCCCCTCACTGTATCTATTAGTTACTGTAACTATCTTATTTTATCAGTGGTTTTTATTTTCATTTATTTGTACTGTATAGATATGTGTCCATTGCAAACAATATATACTTGATATGTGTCCATCCAGTATATTTCTTGTTTGTGTGTGTGTGTGCGTGTGTTAGTTTCTATCAACATGTTTTTGTGAGTGTCACCCCTCTCCATAACCTTGCTCTATACTTCAAGTCTCCTCTCCCTCTTCTCTCTGGCCAATGTGAGCGCTTAGGGAAACAATAGCTATTAACCGTGGCCGTCGAGGAGAATCCATTGACTGCACCGCGCTGGGCTAATCTGGAGTGCCTAGCGCACGCCGTTCCAAGACTCGCATTTAATAATGACACTGATTCATGCTCCCATTGTTATAACTGTCAGATTTGCTTTGCATCTTATAAGCAAACAAATCGTCTGAAACACCCCCCTCTCTCTCCTCTCCTCCCTCCATTCTCTTCTCCAGCCTACCTCCCTCTGTGTGTTTGTTTGTTACCGACGCATATGTTGCATTCTGTTTTAAGTGTCCTCTGTTGCACTCGCTTCGGCTTTTTGTGGCGACTACAACGGGCCTTTGGGGTTTCAGACTGTGTATTCTCTTCAGTCTACTGTCTTTCTCTTTACTCAGTCTACCACTTCACTTGACATGTCTGCCTTTCTATTGCCGTATATGTGTTTTCTCAAACCCACTGACAGGTGATAGCTAGGACCATAAAGATAAAATAATATCTAGAACTGTACATCTTTATGGCTAGGACTGGTTAGATATTCGGGATATTCCTCATGACTTTGAGGTCTTGGGGAAAGGGGGGAGCCAAGGAATGGATAATGGTTGACAGGTTTAGATTATTGGAACAAAGCTCGGCTTTCCTCTTTGTCCTCCTGCCTCTACGTCTTTCACCCAAAGTAATTAAGATCTCAAATGTTATGTTTTTCTCACTCACAATGGATAGCTCCAGAGGCAGCGAGTGCCATGCCAAGTCTCTGTTGAAACCTGGCAGATATTCATATTGTGAATAGAATACACATGCACGCACACATGTATACCTACACACACGGACGCACCCACACATGCATGCACGCACACACACACGCACACACACACACACGTAGACACAGACACACATGATGTGCCCTTGTCCCTAGCTCCAAAGACCTTATGCTTTTTCATGTCACTTTACCTAGTCCCCAAAGACCGAAAATCGCATTCAAATATCATCTTCCAACCAACCCTGTCAATCAATCATACTGACAATGGCAAAAGCCAGCTACAGCAATAATAATATGCCATTTAGCAGACACTTTTATCCAAAGCGACTTACAGTCATGTGTGCATAAATTTTTGTGTATGGGTGGTCCCGGGGATCGAACCCAATACCCTGGTGTTACAAGCGCCGTGCTCTACCAGCTGAGCTACAGAGGACCGCAAGTCAGCCATTGTCAGTCACAATAGGCTTCCTCCTTTACCTCGCTACTCCTAGCTATTCATTAAAACATTTGTCATCCCTTATTATAAATGATCACATTGTCTATCGTGTAGCACTTACAGTGCAAATCAGACAGAATGACAGGAATATGGCCTTCAGAGTATTGTAGAATATTGTTTCCTTCCTTGTCTTTTCTTGGACTTTCACAGTTCGTTTTTTCCTCTAATTTTCTTTCACTTTTAATATAGTTATTGTAAACCCTGGCATGTGTGTCTTCAGAAACAATGGCAGAGCTACACTTAGAACACTGCACTGTGGATTGTGCTAGCGAAGTTACTTATGCATTCATAAGCTCAGTGTCTTTGAACACATAGCTCTGTGCTAATGGCTTTTATTTTGTGTGTGTAACCTGGCGAGCCTCGGATGAGTGGATTCAAATAGTGTTCGTCATTATCTCTCTTCTCTCATTGTCCATTCAGCAGAAAAGTCATCTTAGGAGAAGAAATGTTGCAGCTCAAAAGGACATTACACATACAGTATTATGATGATGAGACATCAACACACTAAAACACAGATACCCACATACATTCACACATTTCTCTCTCTGACGCACACAAAAGTCAAAACACGGATACACACATATTCATATTGCATTAATCATATACACATGTAGGGGGGGGGGGACTCTTAACTCACAGACATCTGCACATGTATTCTCAATCTGTAGGTACACAATACAGACTCTCTCAGTATCTAAGCACCAACATCCGGACACGGAGACATAAATATTGCATGTACTGTAACTACATACTTTAAACTAATGGTATGAACTCTAAACTTATAGGCACATACACACGCTCTCTCACTCACAAACACGTGCACCTACGTACCACAATACTCCGAGAGAGGATGACACCATTGATTTTTAGAGGCGCCAAGAAAAACACAGAAACCAAATTGCTATACCGTATACGCCTGATGTCAAGGATCATCTCTGTGAATGGGAGTGGGTTACTTTATTTACAGAGCTGTAGAGCCGCTGAGACATTTCTATAACAAAAGTGTTTCAACTTTGAGCTCTTTCTCTGGCAGAAAATAACATCACCTTTTATCATGTAACAACTGCAATCATACGGGCACATGGACAAGTAAATTCACCTCAGAAAAACAGAAAACACAAAAACGGCTTCCCGATTTCCTGTTTACTCCCTTCTTATTCCAGGAATCTTCCAACTGAGATTTCGGGAAAACCAGGGAATTTATTGAACCTTCCTGGAATTTTGTCACCCTGGAGGTAAGGGAGTGAACGTTATTTGTAATAAGGGTTACATGGAGAAAATCTGACCTCTGAACTGAAAATGGATGGCCCTCCCTTCAGCAAAATATATTTGACCTAAACCCTGCCTGAACACTTGAAAAAACAAGTGACTCTCCCCTATACCCAAAATAATAATTAAAACAAAGTAGATACCAGAGAACATGTCTACAGTTTACCCTCACTTCTTGGACAGACCAAAGCCTTAGATATGCAGTTTTAGAAACATTTCTTCGTCATGTAAGCATTACACGGCAACGCAGGAATTTTGATAGGGCACAGGGCTGCGGGCTGGAAGGTTGTGCGTTCACAGACCACCAAATCAGTGTGTCTCGTTTGCAACTAAACTGTCTCTGTTTGCAAATAATTAAAACTGAGACATCATTAGGAATCTGAGCATGGTACTTTCAAAAGTTAGGTCTACCCTTTCACCCCAGACAGAGTAGACCTACCGATGCAGAAAGATGTAAGCTTGCTGGATACTATTCTTCAGTGGCTTAACCCAACAAGAGAAGGTCACAAGTGTTTCCCTAAAAGCTGTCTGGGTTTAAACATATTCTATTGTACAGAAAGTGAATAGCTTAATCAATTGATAGGGACAGAATTAGATAACTTCCTGAGCAAAGTCTATTTTTTGTATCCTCGGCTATAGAAGGTTGTAGCTCAGCCTCTGAACGTCAAAGAAACAAAACAATGATATCTCCATATGCATCGGAGTCACGTCTTTCACGCTCTTTTTCGCTTGTTTCTTGCATAAAGCATCGCATACCAAAGCACAGTTATAGATTACATTTACATTTTTACATTTTAGTCATTTAGCAGACGCTCTTATCCAGAGCGACTTACAGTTAGTGAGTGCATACATTTTCATACTTTTTTCGTAGATCAATTAATATCATCTGATCCGTAAGCTAACAAGGGGTAGGCCTGTGCTTTTTTGTTTTTCTGCAAAGGGACCAGGACGACTGATCCGTGTAAAGGAAAGAATTAATGGGGCCATGTATCGTGAGATTTTGAGTGAAAACCTCCTTCCATCAGCAAGGGCATTGAAGATGAAACGTGGCTGGGTCTTTCAGCATGACAATGATCCCAAACACACCACCCGGGCAACGAAGGAGTGGCTTCGTAAGAAGCATTTCAAGGTCCTGGAGTGGCCTAGCCAGTCTCCAGATCTCAACCCCATAGAAAATCTTTGGAGGGAGTTGAAAGTCTGTGTTGCCCAGCGACAGCCCCAAAACATCACTGCTCTAGAGGAGATCTGCATGGAGGAATGGGCCAAAATACCAGCAACAGTGTGTGAAAACCTTGTGAAGACTTACAGAAAACGTTTAACCTGTGTCATTGCCAACAAAGGGTATATAACAAAGTATTGAGAAACTTTTGTTATTGACCAAATACTTATTTTCCACCATAATTTGCAAATAAATTCATTAAAAATCCTACAATGTGATTTTCTGGATTTTTTTCCCTCATTTTGTCTGTCATAGTTGACGTGTACCTATGATGAAAATTACAGGCCTCTCTCATCTTTTTAAGTGGGAGAACTTGCACAATTGGTGGCTGACTAAATACTTTTTTTTCCCACTGTACATGACCCTCCCCATGACAAAATATATATATATATATATACTAAACCCTCCCCTTGACTGAAATGGAAAATCATGACCCTCCCCCATTTTCCTCCAAGTAACCATTCTGTACATTTCGATCCATCCCTAAGTATCAGAAATGATACATTTTACCACATAGTTTCTTAGTTAATACATACCAGGTAAGTACTAGCTTAAACCGGGCTGTAAAATAAAATGCCAATGTATAGCTCATAGTGTTGTGTATGCTGTTGTGACCTTTTCATTCTTGCCATTACAAGGGTACGTAATAGAGTCGTGTGGCTGAATAAAGATAAATGTCCCTCAGGCCGAGGTAATGTGTGTATTATGTCTGCCTCATTTTGTTGATGGATGTAATGTGGGGGTTCTCTTAACCTCGCTTAGCATAAATGACCTCATTTTGCGCCAAGATGTGCCATGACCCAGAATGGTGACCTCAGTCAAGTTCATTACAGCAAACCAAAGCAAAGACTTCCCCATTTACAAGATCAATTATGAGCAGCACCTACACACAGGGCCGGCTCTGGCCTTTTGGGGGCCCTAAATGAGATTTGGAGGTCATTGGCTTCTATTGCTTATTCTAGTAAGCATTGGGGTTGCTCCATATGCTTATCTAGATATGGTATAGTGCCCTGAATTAAGCCATTAACTAACCTTAGCCATGGGGCTCTCATAGGCTACTGCAATCCCATAGGGGAATATATTTAATTTTACAAGTACTGTATCTTTTCAATTACTTTAATGTATTTATTTATGGTAGAAATAAGATAAGAGTTTTATTGTCACATACACAGGATAGGTGCAGTGAAATGTGACAGTCAGAGTACACTACATGACCAAAAGTATGTGGACACCTGCTCAAACATCTCTATCCAAAATCATCAGCATTAACATGCAGTTGGTCCCCCGTTTGCTGCTATAACAGCCTCCACTCTTCTGGGAAGGCTTTCCACTAGATTTTGGAACATTGCTGCAGGGACTTGCTTCTATTCAGCCACAAGAGCATTAGTGAGGTCAGGCACAGATGTTGGGCGATTAGGCCTGGCTCGCAGTCGGCGTTCCAATTCATCCCAAAGGTGTTCGATGGGGTTGAGGTCAGGGCTCTGTGCAAGCCAGTCAAGTTGTTCCACACCGATCTTGACAAACAATTTCTGTATGGACCTCGCTTTGTGCACGGGGGCATCATCATGTTGAAACAGGAAAGGGCCTTCCCAAAACTTTTGCCACAAAGTTGGAACCACAGAATCGGCTAGAATGTCATTGTATACTGTAGCGTTATGATTTCCTTTGACTGGAACTAAGGGGCCTAGCCCGAACCATGAAAAAACAGCCCCAGACCATAATTCATCCTCCACCAAACTTTACAGTTGGCACTATGCATTGGGGCAGGTAGCATTCTCCTGGTATCCGCCAAACCCAGATTCATCCGTCGGACTGTCAGATGGTGAAGCGTGATTCATCACTCCAGAGAACGCGTTTTCACTGCTCCAGAGTCCAATGACGGCAAGCTTTACACCACTCCAGCCGACACATTGTGCAAAGCGTTGATGCTCCTAGATGTTGTTGCTCCTAGACGTTTACACTTCACAATAACAGCACTTACAGTTGACCGGGGAAGCTCTAGCAGGGCAGAAATTTGACAAACTGAATTGGTGAAAAGGTGGCATCCTATGACGGTGCCACGTTGAAAGTCAATGAGCTCATCTGTAAGAGGGTGTCCACATACTTTTGTATATATAGTGTATCAGGGTCTTCCTATTTCAAACTATGGGATACACCTGGATGAATAAAGGAGAAATACAAAATGCCATAGTAAAAGATCAGACGTGTATATTAAAATACATTTGCATAGATATATTGATTCTATGGGTATCCCATCTACTTGCAGAATTGACCAGTTGAAGATGATATATATAATTATCAAGATAGTCTCCTATTATCCTCTGATCAATTTATCTTTAACCCTTTTTATATTCCACAATATTCCAGTTGACTCTATGCTTGATTATCTTTTCATCTACCTGATAATTCTGTTATATGGAAACTGTATGCAATTACTTTTTCAATGAGCTATTCTGAGCATTTTGTGACCCCTTACAACACGTGTCAAACTCATTCCACGGAGGGCCGAGTATATGGGTTTTCGCTCCTCCCTTGTACTTGATTGATGAATTAAGGTCACTGATTAGTAATGAACTCTCCTCACCTGGTTGTCTTGCTCTTAATTGAAAGGGAAAACCAAAAACCCGCAGACACTAGGCCCTCCATGGAATGAGTTTCACACCCCTGCTTTACAACATCAAATGAAGTGTGTGTTTTCTTAATGAATTAAACTAGATCAAAGTAAAAAGATTGGCTACGCTAACTCTATATTCTGTAACAGCTTGATTTCATAGTTTTAGAAGAAGATTAAACATCCACACAATAATCCAAAATAAGATCCAAACATCCATAACCTCCCATTCACACCCATAGACACACACTCACGCACGCATGCACACACACTCACTCACACACACACTCACACACACACACACCAAAGACACACACTTGCTCACACACAACCACATATACGCCTACACTCGCACTCGCACTCGCACTCGCACTCGCACACCCACGCCAACACACACACACTCACATGCACACACAAAACATGCAAAACATTGGCCACAACATCCCGGAGCATATGACTATTCCTCGCTCAATCCAGTGTGTGCCCAGGCTTAGCCTCCTAACTCCAAAGCAAACATAGCTCATGTTTATTTCTGATATGCCAATACGGAGCACTTCAAAGAATTGTCCGGCCTGAAAAATCTCAGAGGTGTTCTCACAGCGTCTGTAAATTAGACCCATCATTGTGGAGAACCGATGCACCAGCCCTACCAACCAGACAGGGTCTGCCACTGCATTAGAGAGAGCACCACAACCACAACCACAACCATGTCATTTTGTTGGTAGCACCTTACATTAAGGAGCCATGTATGAAGGGTTTATAAGTAGTTATAAGCTGGTTTATTAGTAGCTGGTAAAGAGTCTGCCACTGTCTGAGATGTAGCACCACCACCAAAACCACAACCACGTCCCTTTGTTGGTAGCCCTTTACATTAAGGTAACCCAAAGGGCTTATAAAGGGTTAATAAGTAGTTACTAGTAGCTGTTAAAGGGTTTGTATGTAGTTAATAAGCATATTTGTGAATAGATAACAGCTTATAAGTGGTTTATAAGTAGCTAGTACTCTGGATATTAAGTAGCTAGTCAATTATGTACTAGATGTTAATGAGGTGAGGGCCTCCCGAGTGGCACAGCTGTCTAAGGCACTGCATCGCAGTGTTTGGGACGTCACTACAGACCCGGGTTCGATCCCAGGCTGTGTCACAACCGGTCGTGACCGGGAGTCCCATAGGGCGGCGCACAATTGGCCCAGTGTTATCCGGGTTAGGGGAGGGTTTGGCCGGGGGGGCTTTACTTGGCTCATCGCACTCTAGCGACTCCTTGTGGTGGGCCGGGCGCCTGCAGGTTGACTTCAGTCGTCAGGTGAATGGAGTTTCCTCCGACATATTGGTGCAGCTGGCTTCCGGGTTAAGCGGGCAGGTGTTAAGGAGCACGGTTTGACAGGTCATGTTTCGGAGGACGCATGACTCGACCTTCACCTCCCCCGAGCCCGTTGGGGAGTTGTAGCGATGAGACAAGATCGTATTTGGATGTCAAAAAAATTGGGAGAAAAAGGGGGTAAATATATACATATACAGTGATGGAAAAAGGTATTTGATCCCCTGCTGATTCTGTACGTTTGCCCACTGACAAAGACATCATCAGTCTATAATTTTAATGGTAGGTTTATTTGAACAGTGAGAGACAGAATAACAACAACAAAATCCAGAAAAACGCATGTCAAAAATGTTATAAATTGATTTGCATTTTAATGAGGGAAAAAAGTATTTGACCACTCTGCAAAACATGACTTAGCACTTGGTGGCAAAACCCTTGTTGGCAATCACAGAGGTCAGACGTTTCTTGTAGTTGGCCACCAGGTTTGCACACATCTCAGGATTCAGGAAAGATTTTGTTCCACTCCTCTTTGCAGATCTTCTCCAAGTCATTAAGGTTTCGAGGCTGATGTTTGGCAACTCGAACCTTCAGCTCCCTCCACAGATTTTCTATGGGATTAAGGTCTGGAGACTGGCTAGGCCACTCCAGGACTTTAATGTGCTTCTTCTTGAGCCACTCCTTTGTTGCCTTGGCCGTGTGTTTTGGGTCATTGTCATGCTGGAATACCCATCCACAACCCATTTTCAATGCCCTGGCTGAGGGAAGGAGGTTCTCACCCAAGATTTGACGGTACATGGCCCCGTCCATAGTCCCTTTGATGCGGTAAAGTTGTCCTGTCCCCTTAGCAGAAAAACACCCCCAAAGCTTAATGTTTCCACCTCCATGTTTGACGGTGGGGATGGTGTTCTTGGGGTCATAGGCAGCATTCCTCCTCCTCCAAACATGGCGAGTGGAGTTGATGCCAAAGAGCTCCATTTTGGTCTCATCTGACCACAACACTTTCACCCAGTTCTCCTCTGAATCATTCAGATGTTCATTGGCAAACTTCAGACGGCCCTGTATATGTGGTTTCTTGAGCAGGGGGACCTTGTGGGCGCTGCAAGATTTCAGTCCTTCACGGCGTAGTGTGTTACCAATTGTTTTCTTGGTGACTATGGTCCCAGCTGCCTTGAGATCATTGACAAGATCCTCCCGTGTAGTTCTGGGCTGATTCCTCACCGTTCTCATGATCATTGCAACTCCACGAGGTGAGATCTTGCATGGAGCCCCAGGCCGAGGGAGATTGACAGTTCTTTTGTGTTTCTTCCATTTGCGAATAATCGCACCAACTGTTGTCACCTTCTCACCAAGCTGCTTGGCAATGGTCTTGTAGCCCATTCCAGCCTTGTGTAGGTCTACAATCTTGTCCCTGACATCCTTGGAGAGCTCTTTGGTCTTGGCCATGGTGGAGAGTTTGGAATCTGATTGATTGATTGCTTCTGTGGACAGGTGTCTTTTATACAGGTAACAAACTGAGATTAGGAGCACTCCCTTTAAGAGTGTGCTTCTAATGTCAGCTCGTTACCTGTATAAAAGACACCTGGGAGCCAGAAATCTTTCTGATTGAGAGGGGGTCAAATACTTATTTCCCTCATTAAAATGCAAATCAATTTATTAAATGTTGTTGTTGTTATTCTGTCTCTCACTGTTCAAATAAACGTACCATTAAAATTATAGACTGATCATTTCTTTGTCAGTGGGCAAACGTACAAAATCAGCAGGGGATCAAATACTTTTTTTCCCTCACTGATATATATATATATATATATATATATATATATATATATATATATATATATATATATATAAAATGTTAATGACGTGGTAGTTATTTAAAGGATTTATAAAGGATGTATTTTAGTAACCATAACTTTCTAAATTATAAATAAATGGTTGAAATGTTGTGATCTAATCGTTTCTGTGCTTGTCAAATAGTGTGATTCTTTAGATGGTTACTGGGGTTCAGTGCTTGCCAAATAGTATTTTTATTTTGATGCATGGCTACTGTTATGCTATATTGCTTTATTAGCATATTAATGCCTAAAAGGTACACCTCAATATGGAATGGTGCAGCCATTTCATGAGATGAGATGCATGGTTTTATTGCTCTGTAATGACCAGATATGGATTTCGATGTCAAGCCACAATTATTTCTTCACTCTATCACATTGCTAATGGAGTGAGGAATGGGTTGCAGGGGCAGTGAAAACATTTGAAATATATTTCTCACAGTGGAGGCTCCACAGAGGAGGAAGGGGAGGACCATCCTCCTCAGTGAATTTCATAAAAATAAAAATTGTGAAATGTTTAAAAAAGTTATCCTTTTTAGATAAAGCTATACTAAATATATTCACGTCGCCAAATAATTGATTAAAACACACTGGTTTGCAATGAAAGTAGCCTCAGCAGGAATCTGTAGGATAGCACCGTGTAGCCAGAGGACAGCTAGCTTCTGTCCTCCTCTGGGTACATTGACTTCAATACAAAACCTGGGAGGCTCATGGTTCTCACCCCCTTCCATATACTTACACAGTAATGATGTCATCAAACCTATCAGAGCTCTTGCAGCATGAACTGACATGTTTTCCACCCAATCAAAGAATCAGAGAATGAATCTAGTACTGAAAGCATAAGCTACAGCTTGCTAGCACTGCAGTATATCAAATGTGGTGAGTAGTTGAGTCAAAGAGAGAGAAAGACAATAATTGAACAGCTTTGAACAAATTAATTTATTCTAAAATTAAGGACAAGCAAGAGAGAGAGAGAGATAGCTATATTTCTTAGTATATTTTGTTTCACTTTCAATTTTGAATGCCGCTAGTTTAGTCTACTCAAATACTAGGCTCAAACAGAGGGATGCTATGTTAGCTAGCTGACAATGGCTATCCAATTACTGGAACTTGTCCAAGTCAAGGTAAGCTTTTGGTTTTATTAATTTATTGCCACTGGAGCCCGCTGGTGTAACTGCTAAACTGCTTGCTGTTGACTGTACACTGTAGCAGGTTTACTAACGCATTAGTTAAATCTAGAATCGGCTTCTTATTTCGCAACAAAGCCTCCTTCACTCATGCTGCCAAACATGCCCTCGTAAAACTGACTGTCCTACCGATCATTGACTTCGGCGATGTCATTTACAAAATAGCCTCCAACACTCTACTCAGCAAATTGGATGTAGTTTATTACAGTGTCATCCGTTTTGTCACCAAAGCCCCATATACTACCCACCATTGTGACCTGTATGCTCTCGTTGGCTGGCCCTCACTACATATTCGTCGCCAAACCCACTGGCTCCAGGTCATCTATAAATCACTGCTAGGCAAATCCCCGCCTTATCTTAGCTCATTGGTCACCATAGCAACACCCACCCGTAGTATGCGCTCCAGCAGGTATATCTCACTGGTCATTGTCAAAGCCAACACCTCCTTTGGCCGCCATTCCTTCCAGTTCTCTGCTGCCAATGACTGCAACGAACTGCAAAAATCTCTGAAGCTGGAGACTCTTATCTCACTCACTAACTTTAAGCATCAGTTGTCAGAACAGCTTACTGATCACTGCGCCTGTACACAGCCCATCTGTAATTAGCCCACCCAACTACCTCATCCCCATATTGTTATTTATTTTGCTAATTTGCACCCCAGTATCTCTATTTGCACATCATCTTCTGCACATCTATCATTCCAGTGTTAATACTAAATTGTAATTATTTTGCACTATGGCCTATTTATTGCCTTACCTCCATAACTTACTACATTTGCACACACTGTATATAGATGCTCTATTTTTCTATTGTGTTATTGACTGTACGTTTTTGTTTATCCCATATGTGTTGTTGTTGTTTTTATCACACTGCTTTGCTTTTTCTTGGCCAGGTCGCAGTTGTAAATGAGAACTTGTTCTCAACTGGCCTACCTGGTTAAATAAAGGTGAAATAAAATAAATAAAAGTTATAGTAGCTATGTTGACTGTGACGTGACAACAATGTAGGCTGTGTGTAGCGGTTAGCAGTCATGATATGAAGGTTTGGCTTGGAAAGGTTTTTTCGCATGGTCACAGACAGCTGATGTGTTGTGCACTAAAGTCAACAAGCGAAGGGAAAAGGTGAGAGGAAGAGAGCACGTAGATAGATGCGAGAAGGAATTATATATACAACAAGCTGTTTGCAGTGGTGGAAAAAGTACCCAATTGTCATACTTGAGTAAAAGTAAAGATACCTTAATAGAAAATGACTCAAGTAAAAGTGAAAGTCACCCAGTAAAATACTACTTGAGTAAAAGTCTAAAAGTATTTGGTTTAAAATATAAAGTATCAAATGTAAATGTAATTGCTAAAATAGTATAAAAAGTAAAAGTATAGGGGCCTCCAGTGTGGCCTCCCTGTCTAAGGCACTGCATCGTAGTGCTTGAGGCGTCACTACAGACCCAGGTTCGATCCCAGGCTGTGTTACAGCTGGCCGTGACTGGGAGACCCATGAGGCGGTGCACAACTGGCCCAGCGTCGTCCGGGTTAGGGGAGGGTTTGGCCGGCCGGGATTTCCTTGTCCATTTGCGCTCCTTGTGGCAGGCTGGACGGTGTTTCCTCTAACACATTGGTGCAGCTGGCTTCCGGGTTAAGTGAGCAGTGTTTCAAGAAGCAGGCTTGTTTTGGAGGACACATGGCTCTCGACCTTCGCATCTCCCGAGTCTATAGGGGAGTTGCAGCGATGGGACAAGACTGTAACTACCAATTGGGGTAAAAGTACATAATTTGAAATTCCTTATATTAAGCAAACCAGACGGTACCATTTTCTTGTTTTGTTTAATTTACAGATAGCCAGGGGCACGCTCCAACACTCAGACATAATTTACAAACGTGTTTAATGAGTCCACCAGATCAGAGGCAGTAGGGATGACCGGGATGTTCTCCTGATACAGTGCATTCAGAAAGTATTCAGACCCCTTGACTTGGAAACAGGATGCCCCTGAGCTCAATTTCGAGTCTCATAGAAACGGGTCTGAATACTAATGTAAATAAGGATATATATATATATATATACAGTGAGGGAAAAAAGTATTTGATCCCCTTCTGATTTTGTACGTTTGCCCACTGACAAAGACATGATCAGTCTATAATTTTAATGGTAGGTTTATTTGAACAGTGAGAGACAAAAGAACAACAAAAAAATCCAGAAAAACGCATGTCAAAAATGTTATAAATTGATTTATATTTTAATAAGGGAAATAAGTATTTGACCCCTCTGCAAAACATTACTTAATACTTGGTGGCAAAACCCTTGTTGGCAATCACAGAGGTCAGACGTTTCTTGTAGTTGGCCACCAGGTTTGCACACATCTCAGGAGGGATTTTGTTCCACTCCTCTTTGCAGATCTTCTCCAAGTCATTAAGGTTTCGAGGCTGACGTTTGGCAACTCGAACCTTCAGCTCCCCCCACAGATTTTCTATGGGATTAAGGTCTGGAGACTGGCTAGGCCACTCCAGGACCATAATGTGCTTCTTCTTGAGCCACTCCTTTGTTGCCTTGGCCGTGTGTTTTGGGTAATTGTCATGCTGGAATACCCATCCACGACCCATTTTCAATACCCTGGCTGAGGGAAGGAGGTTCTCACCCAAGATTTGACGGTACAAGGCCCCGTCCATCGTCCCTTTGATGCGGTGAAGTTGTCCTGTCCCCTTAGCAGAAAAACACCCCCAAAGCATAATGTTTCCACCACCATGTTTGACGGTGGGGATGGTGTTCTTGGGGTCATAGGCAGCATTCCTCCTCCTCCAAACACGGCGAGTTGAGTTGATGCCAAAGAGCTCGATTTTGGTCTCATCTTACCACAACACTTTCACCCAGTTCTCCTCTGAATCATTCAGATGTTCATTGGCAAACTTCAGACGGCCCTGTATATGTGCTTTCTTGAGCTGGTGGACCTTGCGGGCGCTGCAGGATTTCAGTCCTTCACAGCGTAGTATGTTACCAATTGTTTTCTTGATGACTATGGTCCCAGCTGCCTTGAGATCATTGACAAGATCCTCCCGTGTAGTTCTGGGATGATTCCTCACCGTTCTCATGATCATTGCAACTCTACGAGGTGAGATCTTGCATGGAGCCCCAGGCCGAGGGAGATTGACAGTTATTTTGTGTTTCTTCCATTTGCGAATAATCACACCAACTGTTGTCACCTTCTCACCAATCTGCTTGGCGATGGTCTTGTAGCCCATTCCAGCCTTGTGTAGGTCTACAATCTTGTACCTGACATCCTAGGAGAGCTCTTTGGTCTTGGCCATGGTGGAGAGTTTGGAATCTGATTGATTGATTGCTTCTGTGGATAGGTGTCTTTTATACAGGTAACAAGCTGAGATTAGGAGCACTCCCTTTAAGTGTGCTCCTAATCTCAGCTCTTTACCTGTATAAAAGACACCTGGGAGCCAGAAATCTTTCTGATTGAGAGGTGGTCAAATACGTATTTCTCTAATTAAAATGCAAATGAATTTATAACATTTTTGACATGCGTTTTTCTGGATTTTGTTGTTGTTATTCTGTCTCTCACTGTTCAAATAAACCTACCATTAAAATTATAGATTGATCATTTCTTTGTCAGTGGGCAAACGTACAAAATCAGCAGGGGATCAAATACTTTTTTCCCTCACTGTATATATATATATATATATATATATATTTTTTTTTCATTTATTTATTATTATTATTTATTTATTTTTAACCTGTTTTCGATTTGTCATTATGAGGTATTGTGTGTAGATTGATGAGGGAAAAAAATTATTTAACCAATTTTAGAATAATGCTGTAACGTAACACAATTTGGGAAAAGGGAAGGAGTCTGAATAATCTTTCAGAATGCACTGTAAGTGTGTGAGTTAGACAATTTTCCTGTCCTGCTAAGCATTCAAAATGTAACGAGTACTTTTGGGTGTCAGGGAATATGTATGGAGTAAAAAGTACATAATTTTGTTTAGGAATGTAGTGAAGTAAAAGTTAAAAGTTGTCAAAAATATAAATAATAAAGTACAGATACCCCCAAAAAATACTTAAGTAGCACTTTCAAGTATTTTTACTTAAGTACTTTACAACACTGGCTGTTTGTATGTGGCTGCTATGAAAGTGAACTGTGTGATCAGGGGTGTATTCATTGCGCCGATTCTGTTGAAAAACGTTTCTTAAACGGAAGCAAATGGAACGAAACGAGGATAAACATACCTGAATTTGTCCTATAGTAACTCTCGTTTGCAATTGTTGGACTAATGATTACACCCTAGATCAGCTAGATGCAGGCTAGAGTGTGCAAGGTGGTATTGAATGTCTCACTGTCTGCCACCTTTATTACTCAAAATTCTCCCGACCTGTGCACCCACGTTGTAAACTTTCATTCATAGGCTAGGTTGTAGCAACCTCATGATGGGTACAGGGAAAATTATAGTATCATGTGGTAGCCTAAACCTATCGTTGTTACATTAAGCTGGGTGAATGGAATATGAATGACAGTCATCCAATATGCTGTAATAGAAATAAGGCCATGTTCATTAAAAAATAAAATAATCCTCCCTCATCTTAAACGGCACCGACCGCCACTGATTTCTCATAGATGACTGAATATCGTCTAATAATCCTGTCTCTGGAAATCAGGACCTCTATTGCATTATTGAAAGTGCCTGGAGTCTAGTACTTATTTTTTCTTAGTACCATGGCTGAGCACATCAACAATGTGAGGTGGGTACACAGCAGCACTCTGACAGCTAATCAATGGCTTTTGATTTGTCCCTATCGCAGCTGCCAAAGTGGTCATCATAGACCAGGCTTAAAAGGGTCCCTGGTCACAGGAAATAGGCTGCAGTCAAATATCCACCTCTCAACCCACAAGGGATTTACCCTAAGGTGCAGTATCTATCTGGCCTCCTCTCCATTAATGTCCTTCAAAAGTTCCTCTTTAGGTCAATTATGGGAGTCTGATACCCACAATGTCTTTGTAGAGGTGACGTACTAGAGGTAACGCACAAGCACTGTGCTATAGGTGTTGAATATTGTGTGTTAAAGGTGTGAGATCATGTCAGAATATGTTGGCCTTGTTACATGCTTTTACACATATCAAAGAGTAGGTACAGTACATGGGGATGTAGCTCAGTTGATGGAGCATGGCGTTTGCAACGCCAGGGTTGTGGGTTTGATTCCCACAGGGGGTATGAAAATAAAATAATGTATGCACTAACTGTAAGTCGCTCTGGATAAGACTAAATGTAAATGACTAAAATGTAAAAAAAATGTAAAATGTATGTGGTGTAGCGATAGAGGTGTCAACAACATAAACTAGGTTTATTTCCAATTGGCAACAGATTTTCTCAAATCTACATGAAAACAATATGCACATTTTCAAACCAGAGATGTGTGTCCATCAAATTTACTTGTTGCAGATAAAAGGCTGTGCATGGTGATGTAGTGCACATAAAAATAACTTTTGCGGTTAAATTCCCATTTACTGAATAATAAATACAATTTAAAGGGGTTTCCATCCCATTTTCAACTCTACTGATGGTTTTGTCACTAGAAATGTTGCATTATCCAGTAAATCTGCCCACTTGACAGTTGGCATGTGCGCTCTAGACAACAGCTCACAGATACAGTGCAGGTAGAGCCTACTACATGATGAGATTATTATGGACAAAAGAGCAAGATTATTTTTATTTGTCGGCAACCAAGCATCAATCACCATGTCACCAGAATAGAAATCAAGCTCATCCCTGTGCACTTTCACCACCCTGTGAAGTTGATCATATCTTATTTAATCTGTAGCCTAATAAACGGCATGCTTTCCCGAGTCGTAGTGGGAGGACCACACAACATATCATTGCGTGACTCCAAGTTTGATGGTTAATATATCAATATTTGCGCATAAACACGTTTCCACCGCCAGTTCTAGCATTATAAATTTGACTGACCCAAAACATTTCCATCATGTCTAGAGTATTCTGTTTTGTCGACATTTTGAAAGTTGACTGACAAATTTGCTGTTTCCATCAGGCCTGTCCTGACATTTTTTATCCAACATGTACTTTACTCGCATAAAAAGGTTGGATGGAAACCTGGTTACTGTGACGAAAAATGTGGCAACACTTTTCTTCTCATTCAGCCTAGCTGCTAGCTAGCTGCCTATCAAGCTAGCTGGGTTTTCTTGAAGGCATAAATGCAGCCCGCGACGCGGTTAGTTATTGTGGCTTCTAGAACCCTGCTGTTTGTGGTTGTTGTTTTCAATCTTCCCTGCAACCTGCCCTATCTGGAACTGCGAGGAGTAATAGTGTAACCTACGTTGCTACCATGACAAAGACCAAAGGACAGTGGTATCTCTCTATCACAGGTGAAGGGTCTTTTAAACAAACAAAAATAGTTCTACAAGGAGTTGTTACAACAACAAGAAAATAGCTTCAAGTGTTGTGTCCAAATACTGGTGGAGTCAACTAATAAAATATTGGACAACCTGACCAGAGAGATCCAGGACCTGAAGAACAGTTTGCAGTTCTCCCAGAGTCAGCTCAAGATTGCTTAGGGCTGACAAGATCAAGGTAAACTGTGCAGGCAAGGAGATTGAATCTAAAAGAAGTGTAACTTATCTTTGTGTGTCCTTAGATCAATCCCTTTCTGGAGACCTGATTGCTGCTAAAATTATTTCTAAAATGGCAAACAAATCGAAATTTTTATATCGTAACACTAGATATTTTAACATCAAAGTTAAGACACTGCTTGTCTCAACCTTGATTCAGTGTCATTTTGATTATGCCTGCTTTGCTTGGTATAGTGGGCTATCAAAAAAGCTGAAAAAGAGAATGCAGATCATGCAAAGTAATGTTATCAGGTACATGCTTAATGTCCCCCCTAGGACCCACATAGGGGTACAGGAGTTCCGGGAGGTGGGCTTGTTGCCTTTGGAGTCCAGAGTGGACCAACTTAAACTTAATCATATGTTTGACATCTTAAATGATCGTGCCCCAGGTTATATGAAAAACCACATTGATATGGTCTATATCCAACACAGTTATAATACCAGAGCTAGTGTTATGTCTTGTAAAATCCCAAGAGTAAACCGTACTGCGAGGAGCATGTTTTCTATACAGGCATTTGTCTATGGAATAGCCTCCCCTTGGAGATCAAGCAAAGAAAAAGTAGAAATAGCTTTAAAAAGCAGGCAAAGGTTTTAATTTGGACAAGGTTGTCTAAGTAAGAGAAACCACTCCACTGCCCCTTGTGCCCCCTACTGCTGGCCAGGTGTATTTATTTGAATGATAGGTATGATGTGCAATGAATTGATTGTTTTTTAAGGTTGAAATGTGAAATTCATATGACTGATTTTTAAGGTTAGGGAAAAGTGCAGTGAATAGTGCCACTTTTTAGGATGTCAATATAAATGAATATATTTATTGTTGTTTGTAATTTCTGGTTGTTATTGTTTTTACCATCGAGGACCACTTTGGAAGCAAGCATTTTAATTAATACTTTTAAGTGATATCCTCTGGGTCCACATTGTACATTTTGTTGTATATGTCTGTTACCTAAAATAAATTCAATTCAATGAGTTTAAACATGAGAACGGCAAGATGACAGCAATTGGTAAATCATTGAGAAAGGACAGTTCTGTATGTTAATCCATGATAACAATGACGGAGAAATCTGATCATCTCTAGGGACAATCAAGGCGGAACAACATTGCTATGGACAGAATTGCAGAATCTCCACATGAGACCTGGACAAAGTCTGAGGACAAAGTGAGGGAAATGGTCTCGGAGAAACTGAAGATGGACCACAGGAAAATTTAGGTGGAGTGCACCCACAGGACTGGAAAACCCACCACCGGCCCAGGTGACAGGCCCATGCCGATAGTGGTCAAATTCCTGAGGTTCAAGGACAAGGTAGCTGTTCTGGAAGAGCCAAGAACTTGAGAGGAACGTACAACTTCCTCAACGAGAAATCCTGAAGCTGTGTGCCAGAAGAGGAAATAACTTATCCCAGCCATGAAAGCTGCCAGAGCGCGTGGGGACATTGCTTACATCTGCTTTGACAGGCTCATTGTCCACCCTCCCTCCCAAAAGCCTGGAAGGGATGAGAGAGCCAAGCCTGTGGGTTCGTAGCTTCAACCACACAGTACACACACACACACCAACTGATTAACGGACTGCTGAATGTGTATATTTTTCTTTGGCTTTGTTTGCGCTTTTCAATATTATGTCTATCTCTATTAAGCTACCCAGGAAAGGGCTGAAAATAGCCCATATTAATATATGCAGCCTTAGAAATAAGGTTCATGAAATCAATAACTTGCTAACATCAGATAACATTTATATATTAGCCATTTCTGAGACTCACTTAGATAATTCATGTGATGATACAGCAGGAGCAATACAAGGATATAACATCTATAGAAGAGACAGGAATGCTTATGGGGGAGGTGTTGCTGTATATATTCAGTGCCATATCCCTGCAATGCTTAGAGAAGATCTTATGTCAATTATTATTGAAGTGTTGTGGTTGCAGGTTCACCTGGCACATCTAAAGCCTTTTTTTCAGGGTGTTGCTATAGGCCACCAAGTGCTAACAGTCAGTATCTAAATAATATGTGTGAAATGCTTGAAAGTGTATGTGATGTAAACAGAGAGGTCTACTTTCTTGGGTACCTGAATATTGAATGGTTTTCATCAAGGTGTCCTCTCAAGAAGAAGCTTCTCACTGTAACCAGTGCCTGTAATCTGGTTCAGGTTATTCATCAACCTACCAGGGTGTTTACAAACACTACAGGAACAAGATGTATTGATCACATTTTTACTAATACTGTAGAACTTTATTCTAAAGCTGTATCCATACCCATTGGATGCAGTGATCACAATATAGTGGCTATATTCAGGAAAGCCAAAGTTCCAAAAGCTGAGCCTAAAATAGTGTATAAGAGATCATACAAAATATTTTACAGTGACACTTATGTGGATGATGTTAAAAATATTTGTTGGTCTGATGTGATTAATAAGGAGCATCCAGGCGCTGCACTTGATGGATTTAGGAAATTGCTTCTTCCAATTATTGATAAACATGAACCTGTTAAGAAACTGACTGTTAGAACTGTTAAGGCTCCATGGATTGATGAGGAATTGAAAACCTGTATGGTTGGAAGAGATGGGGCAAAAAGAGTGGCTACTAATTCTGGCTGCACATCTGACTGGCCGACTTACCGCAAATTGAGAAATTATGTGACTAAACAACAAAAATCAGATTAAACTGTATTATGAAGCCAAGATCAATGATATAAAGAATGATGGAAAATAATGGGCAGAAAGACAAATTCAACTCAAATCAGATGGCTTATTCATCACAAAACCATTTGATGTTGCCAATTATTTGAATTATTACTTCATTGGCAAAGTGGGCAAACTTAGGCAGAAAATGCCAACAACAAACAGTGAGCCATCGTACTCATGCATAAAAAAAAAATTATGAAAGAAAAGTTTGAATTTTGTAAAGTTAGTGTAGGAGAGGTGGAAAAAGTATTGTTATTGATCAAAAATGACAAACCTCCTGGCATTGATAAATTCTGACCAGTTTCCCAGTCCCTGCCAATGAAAAACATCCCCACAGCAGATTAAAGATATGACAGATAGGAGTGGCTGTAGTGTCAGCTCCCATCCTCAGTAGCTTTCCATCTACAGTGCCTTGCAAAAGTATTCATTCCCCTTGGCGTTTTTCCTATTTTGTTGCATTACAACCTGTAATTTAAATGGATTTTTATTTGGATATTAGGTAATGGACATACACAAAATAGTGCAAATTGTTGAAGTGAAATGAAAAAAATAAGTTGTTTCAAGAAATTCTTAAAAATAAATAACGGAAAAGTGATGCGTGCATATGTATTCACCCCCTTTGCTATGAAGCCCTTAAATAAGATCTGGTGCAACCAATTACCTTCAGAAGTCACATAATTAGTTAAATAAAGTCCACCATGCAATCTAAGTGTCACATGATCTGTCACATGATCTCAGTATATATACACCTGTTCTGAAAGGCCCCAGAGTCTGCAACACCACTAAGCAAGGGGCACCACCAAGCAAGCAGCACCATGAAGACCAAGGAGCTCTCCAAACAGGTCAGGGACAAAGTTGTGGAGAAGTACAGATCAGGGTTGGGTTATAAAAAAATATCCAAAACTTTGAACATCCCACAGAGCACAATTAAATCCATTATAAAAAAATGGAAAGAATATGGCACCACAACAAACCTGCCAAGAGAGGGCCGCCCACCAAAACTCAAAGACCAGGCAAGGAGGGCATTAATCAGAGAGGCAACAAAGAGACCAAAGATAACCCTGAAGGAGCTGCAAAGCTCCACAGCAGAGATTAGAGTATCTGTCCATAGGACCACTTTAAGCAGTACACTCCACAGAGCTGGGCTTTACGGAAGAGTGTCCAGAACAAAGCCATTGCTTAAAAAAAATAATAAGCAAACACGTTTGGTGTTCACCAAAAAGGCATGTGGGAGACTCCCCAAACATATGGAAGAAGGTACTCTGGTCAGATGAGACTAAAATTGAGCTTTTTGGCCATCAAGGAAAATGCTATGTCTGGCGCAAACCCAACACCTCTCATCACCCCGTGAACTGCCATAGTGATGGCAGCATCATGCTGTGGGGATGTTTTTCATCGGCAGGGACTGGGAAACTGGTCAGAATTGAAGGAATGATGGATGGTGCTAAATACAGGGAAATTCTTTAGGGAAACCTGTTTCAGTCTTCCAGAGATTTGAGACTGGGTCGGAGGTTCACCTTCCAGCAGGACAATGACCCTAAGCATACTACTAAAGCAACACTTGAGTGGTTTAAAGGGAAGCATTTAAATGTCTTGGAATGGCCTAGTCAAAGCACAGACCTCAATCCGATTGAGAATCTGTGGTATGACTTAAAGATTGCTGTACACCAGCGGAACCCATCCAACTTGAAGGAGCTGGAGAAGAATGGGCAAAAATCCCAGTGGCTAGATGTGCCAAGCTTATAGAGACATACCCCAAGAGACTTGCAGCTGTAATTGCTGCAAAAGGTGGCTCTACAAAGTATTGACTTTGGGGGGGTGAATAGTTATGCACGCTCAAGTTTTCTGTTTTTTGTTGTCTTATTTCTTGTTTGTTTCACAAGAAAAACTATTTTGCATCTTCAAAGTGGTCGGTATGTTGTGTAAATCAAATGATATGAACCCCCCAAAAATCTATTTTAATTCCACAGCTGTAAGGCAACAAAATAGGAAAAATGCCAAGGTGGGTGAATACTTTCGCAAGCCACTGTAGCTAAGTGAACAGCAAACTTGGTTTAAAAAAACTAATAAAGCAACACCTCACTGCACAACGCCTCTCCCCAATGTGACCAACATGTACTTGTTGTGTGTATGTACTGACATGTATGTGTAACTGATAGATGCACACACACACACTACTAGTCTTTTTTTCTGTAATGTATTTTTCGTTATGTGTCGGACTCCAGTAAGACTAGCTGTCGCCATTGACGTCGGCCAATGGGGATCCTAATAAATCAAATCAAGTCCTTATCAGCCCTGGGTTCAAATAGGGTATTTAATTACTTTCAAATATATTTGGAAGTAAGTGTCAATATATTTTTTTTTTGAAAAGACAATTAGTTGAATATTAGAAAGTATTTGAAAATACTCAAATACACTACCTCAGATACACTCCCATGCATTTAACCCATGTATTCGAATATAGTATTTGAAATAAGTATTTGAAAATGCTTTCAAATAGTAAGCTAGTTATTTGAAAATAGAAGTAGTTGATTCAGGCCATATTATTCGAAAATACTCAAATACACAGAAAATAAGTATTTAAAAAACAAATACTCAAATACACTTGTATTTAATCCAAGTCTGGTCCTTATGGATGATCCCTTTATTTGATGCATAGCTCATCTCTCTCTTTCATAAGGCAGGGGGTCTGGCTGGACAAGTATGCCAGACACAAATACATTAACCAGAAGGCATTGGCTGTGCTCCAATAGTTTAAAACAGCTCTCTTTACTCTTTACTCATCATGTTCCTTCATGAACTCAGGTCTTAAAGTGTATCATACTTGAGAGCAATATGGTGGAAAAAGCCTGTATATTACCTTCACCAGCCAGTGGTCCTAAAGTAAAGGGAGTCATTAAATCTATTGGGAGATGGCCATTGATTTTTCCCCAGTACTTTTGGCCCATAGAGATGAATGCCTTCCCAAGGCCAGTAATGATGAGTGTGGGATGGCCTAATTGAAGAGTCCAAGGCCCCTCCAGCTGACCGGTAACCAAGGCAAAGAGCTAATCAAATCAAATCGAAATTGTATTTGTCACATGCACCGAATTGCCACCACTTCAGCCTACTCTGAAATTTTTTTTTGCACTGTACCCAATGATTTATGAAAACTTACTTGATAGGTTGATGTCGTCATTGTGGTTTTACAGACGTGTTTAATATGTTTTATGTACACATTTTATTAGAATACTTATGAAATGCACATTGTTATATTTGATAACACGTGTTTATTTTCCCTCGACTCCAGCCCCATTCGATGCATTGAACGGATGTGGGTGGAGCTATGTCTACATAAGGGTGCAAACTGAAAAAGCTCTGACGAAAGCCTTAGGGCCGATACATAAATCTTAATAAAGAGCATTACATTTACATCATTTAGCAGACACTCTTATCCAGAGCGACTTACAGTTAGTGAGTGCATACATATTTGTTTTTTTTATACTGGCCCCCCGTGGGAATCGAACCCACAGCCCTGGCGTTGCAAGCGCCATGCTCTACCAACTGAGCTACACGGGACTACACATGGTAGAGCAGTGATACCAGCAAGAGCAGTGTGCCGGTTTCTTATTTTTTCTCATGTTATTCAATTGTTACCATGGACCTGCAACAAAGATAGCTCAGATGTGCGAGTGCCTTTTGAATTTTGAATCACATGCGCCGAATAAAACTGGTGTAGACTTTATCGTGAAATGCTTGCTTGCAAGCCCTTCCCAATGATGCAGAGTTTAAAAATAGTAACACATGAGGAATACAATACAATACACAAGAATAGAGCTATATGCAGGGAGTACCAGTACAAGATCAATGTGCAGAGGTACGAGGTATTTGAGGTAGATATGTACATGAAGTCAGGGTAAAGTGACTAGGCATCAAGATAGATAATAATATGAGTAAAATAAAGTAGTAGCAGCAGCAAATTATGAGTGTAAAAGTGTGTGTGTGTGTGCGTGTACGTGTGTATGTGTGTGTGTATGTGTGTTTGTGTTGTGGCGATATGCGTGTGTGTGTTATGTGTGTGTGTGCGTGTGCGTGTGCGTGTGCGTATGTAGTGTATGTGAATGTGTTTGGGTTTTGTGTAGAAGTGTCAATGTAGTGTTTGTGAGTGTGTATATTTAGTCTAGCGTGTATATGGTGTGTATATTTAGTCTAGTGAGTGTGCGTAGGGTAAGTGCAAGATAGCGTCAGGCAGATAGTTCAGGTACCATTGATTTATTATTTAGCAGTCTGACTATTTAGCAGTCTTATGGCTTGGAGGTAGAAGCTGTCTCTGAGCCTATTGGTCCGAGAGCCGATGCTCCGGTACCATTTGCGGACGGTAGCAGAATGAACAGTCTATGGCTTGGGTGGCTGGAGTCTTTGGTAATTTTTCAGGCCTTCCTCTGACACCACCTGATATAGAGGTCCTGGATGGCAGGGAGCTTGGCCCCAGTGATGTACTGGGCTGTTCGCATCACCCTCTGTAGCGCTTTGCGGTCATTGCCGGTGCATTTGCCATACCAAGTGGGGATGCAGTCCATCAAGATGCTCTAAATGTTTCAGCTGTAGAACGTTTTGAGGATACGAAGGCACATGCCAAATCTTTTCAGCCTCCTAAGGGGGAAGAGGCACTGCCGTGCCCTTTCCACGACTGTGCAGGTGTTTGTGGACCATGTCCTTAGTGATGTGGACGCCAAGGAACTTGAAGCTCTCGACCCACTCCACAATAGCCACGTCGATGTGGATGGGGGTGTGCTCTCCCCTCTTTCTCTTATAGTCCATGATTAGCTCCTTGGTTTTACTGACATTTAGGGAGAGGTTGTTGTTCTAGGCACCACACTGCTAAGTCTCAGACATCCTCCCTGTAGGCTGACTCATCGCCGTCCACCATCGTGTCGTCAGCAAACTTGATGATGGTGTTGGAGTTGTGCGTGGCCACGCAGTCGTGGATGAACAGAGAGTACAGCAGGGGACCAAGCACACACCCCTGAGGCTCAGCGAGGTGGAGGTGTTGTTGCCTAACCTCACCACATGGGACTGGCCCAGCAGGAAGTCCAGAATTTCAGTCCCAGGGTCCCTAGCTTGGTGATGAGCTTGGAGACTATGGTGTTGAACGCTGAGCTGTAGTCTATGAACAGCATTCTCACATACTTATTTCCCCTCTTGTCCAGGTGGGAGAGGGCAGTGTGAAGTGCAATTGAGATTACGTCATCTGTGGAGGCGGTATGTGAATTGGAGTGGGTCAGGGTGTCTGGAATGATATTGTCCTTTTGCATGTTTGATGTCTCGGAGGTCGTAGCAGGCTTTCTTGTATACGTCCATGTCCGTGTCCCGTTCCTTGTAAGCGGTAGCTCTAGCCTTTAGCCCAGTGGGGATATTGCCAGTAATCCAAGGTTTTTGGTTTGGATACGTTCTTATAGTCACTGTGGGGATGACATTGTCTATGCACTTATTGATGAAGCCCATGACTGTTGTGGTCAATGCTATCGGATGAATCCCGGAACAAATCCCAGTCTGTATCAGCAAAATAGTATTGTAGCCTCACGTCTGCTTCATCCAACCACTTCCATATTGAGCGCATTACTGGTACTTCCTATTTGAGCTTTTGTTTGTAAACAGGAAGCAGGAGAATGGAGTCATGGTCAGATTTGCCAAATAAGGAGCGAGGGAAGGCCTTGTAAGTGTTTCTTTTGGTAGAATAAAAAGAGGTCTAGAGTTTTAGCACCCCTAGTGGCGCAGGAGACGTGTTGGTAGAAGTGAGTTAGGATGGTTTTAAGTCTCCCTGCGTTAAAGTTTCCGCCTACCAGAAACACTGCCTCTGGGTGAGCGGTTTCTTGTTTATTTATGGCCCCGTACAGTTCGTTGAGTGCCAGAGTGGTGTTGGCTTGTGGAGGGATGTAGACAGCTGTGATAATTGTGGATGAGAACTCTCTTGGTTGATAAAAGAGTCTACAGCTTACCATGAGGTATTCTATATCAGATGAGCAAAAGCTTGAGACTTCCTTCATACTTGAAGCAGCACACCAGTTGTTATTTATGAAAAAAACACTCCCCCTCCTTTCGACTTCCCCGAAGCCGCTGTATGATCCTGACGCTGCATGGAAAATCCACAGAGTACTACGTGCATAGTGTCATCATCCAGCCACGTTTCAGTAAGACATATAATATTGCAGCTTTTCAAGTCTTTCTGATAGGAGACTCTCGAACGAAGCTCATCCATCTTATTCTTGAGTGACTGGACATTTGCATATAAAACAGAGGGGAGCGACGTTCGGTTTCCTCTTCGCCTCAATTTCACCAGGACTACATCTCGTCTCCCGTGTCTACGCCTGCAGCGTTTTGGTAGCCCATGGATCAAAGGAATAGGGTCCGTTATGAACAGTGGAACAGCTGAGTCGGAGTTGAAGTCCTATTTGAAGTCGAAATCGAGGTTAGTAACTGTCATCTGATGTCCAGAAGCTAATTCATTACCAGGTGGCGATGTCATTGCTGAAACAGTCTGTACCCGCCAAAAGGCAACCCTTGTTAGTAAGTTGAGACCTTGTCAATGGATACTGACCTCAGTTGGGGAACAGAGTTAGTGGACGAACGAACATCATTAACTAATAGTGATCTCATTAACTAATTTACTAAGTAATGGCCTTGCTACCACGTTGAGACATGGATGCTTGGCCAATGCTGATGGAAGGACCCTGTGAAGGCTTCCTGCACCACTTTTGCACAATCACGATTAGGCTTTTGTTGTCCCTGAGTATTACTGGAATCAGAGGTCAGCGAATAGCTGTTTTTTGTATGATTCCCTAATAAAGCTTAACATTTTTCTCTACCTACAAAGGTAACTATGACAACTGTTTTAATCTAAATTTGGTTTCTTTATTCTACAAATCCTTTTGGTTGATTAATTCCACTCTACAGCACCCAACACACAGGTAAACTAAGCAAAATCTGGATGTTTTCCACAAAGATCTGATAGTTGCAGATCAGGAACCTTTTCAACTATAATCAACCACATAACCAGGCACTGACTGAACAGCAACCTTCCCAAACAAAGACTTCAAGAAGACCTTTGCACCTAACAGTGATTGTGATCCTATAGCATTGATAATTCACAATAGTGAACAAACAACATTGGCCTGAATAACAAGGTCAATGCCCCTTGGGCATGGGCTTTAATGCTCAAGGGTGACCACTGACCATGACACTAGCTTTGTGACCCTTGAACTAACAAGAGCCTTTGAGAGGAATGTTAATAGAAATGTGAATGACTCCAACAGCACTGTGCTGGAATCAATTGGTTTTGGCAGAGAACTCGAGATGTCATCCTGAAGGGGATGCATTCACTGCAAGTATTTTGCTTCACTACAGGTGTCCTTGACAAAGCTGCACATCTCAAAATATGAATACACTGGTTTATTGTCAAGTTGCTCTGGGTAATACCATTTAAATGTGAGGAATTACTCATTTGAATACACATATACACCCCTTACTGCGAGAAGACTCATTGTAGTCTTTTCAAATCCATCTCTTAAAGGCCCAATACAGACAAAAATGTGATTTCCTGTGTTTTATATATATTTCCACACTATGAGGTTGGAATAATACTGTGAAATTGTTTAAAATTATGATAATGCCCTTTTAGTATAAGAACTGTTTGAAAAGACCGCCTGAAAAAATTCAGCCTGTTTTGGTGGGATGGAGTTTTGGCCTGCCTGGTGACATCACTAGGCGATAAATTAGTTGATAGACCAAGAGAGTTCCAAACCTCTCTGTCAATAACAACTAGTTTTCAGTTTTACCCTCCCCACTCAGACCACTCCCAGACAGTTAAAGCAAAAAAATTGCTCTTTGCTAAGATGTTATTTTAGTGTATTTTATTTAAACCATTTTAATTGAAAACAATCACAGTAAGGTACTTAATGTTTACCCAGAAAGTATTTGATTTTGAGATTAAAACAGCTGCATTGGGCCTTTAAACTTTTTGTTGCTAGCCCATTCTGAAGAAAATGCCAAAGGATGATCTTTGATGCATAAATTATTACATCAAAAAGGTAGTTCTACCTCATTGTCTGTAAGAGAGCTCAGGAGGATTTCAAAATTCCAAAGGTGTCAACAAAGATGGACTCCACTGCAATAGAAGAGGACACCATGGGAATGCTAGCACCTGCATTTTCCGTCCCCACTCTCTCGATTTGACTGCAATGATGACATCCCAGCACCTAGAAAGGCTCTAGAACTCTATATGTGTCACCTCTGCCACTGGCCGACTGGGACATCCTTTACTGCCGTCATCAACTATGTGACAAATTGCTAACAAAATGGCACGATCCGATCCACCAATAGCATGGTGACAAAACCCAGCTGAGGCTGTCCCACGAGGACATGCTTTGACCCAAAATCCTGTCCTGCTACACTGTCCTCCGCCTTCCACACAGCTGGATAGTGCTTCTTGGTGTGTGTGTGTGTGTGTGTGTGTGTGTGTGTGTGTGTGTGTGTGTGTGTGTGTGTGTGTGTGTGTGTGTGTGTGTGTGTGTGTGTGTGTATGTGTGTGTGTTTCTAGTGGCAGTGTGTGCAGCATGTGCTGAGCTGTGTGTGCTGCAGAGCCTTGAGAGCCAGCAACGTGCCACAGTAGAAGCAGCATCCCGCTCCAGCGAGCAGCATTGACTAAGCAGCTCAGAGACATGAGCTAAGGTGCTCATCAGCTGATGTAAGGCCACCGGGCATATAATCACTCCAACTAATCATAACCTACTATCACTTACCATGACTGATATTAGCTATCAGCGCCCTCACAGAAGTGTCTGTGATGTATATTTCTATCTGGCTGTGAATTTGGACCTCTTTATCTCCTGTGAGATGGTACTTAGAAAGTGTTGCCAAGGTTGAGAAGAATAGATGACTTCAATGAAATTGTTTTTTTGAGGAAAACATAATTGATGCCCATGACAATTCCTAGCAACACACAATCTGGAATTTGAATATCATTCATATACACTACCGTTCAAAAGTTTGGGGTCACTTGGAAATGTCCTTGTTTTCGAAAGAAAAGCTATTTTTTTGTCCATTAAAATAACATCAAATTGATTAGAAATACAGTGTAGAAATTGTTAATGTTGAAATGGCTATTGTAGCTGGAAACGGCTGATTTTTGATGGCATATCTACATAGGCGTACAGAGGCCCATTATCAGCAACCATCAGTCCTGTGTTCCAATGGCACGTTGTGTTTGCTAATCCAACTTTTTCATTTTAAAAGGCTAATTGATCATTAGAAAACCCTTTTGCAATTATGTTAGCACAGCTGAAAACTGTTGTGCTGATTAAAGAATCAATAAAACGGGCATTCTTGAGACTAGTTGAGTATCTGGAGCATCAGCAATTGTGAGCTCGATTACAGGATCAAAATGGCCAGAAACAAATAACTTTCTTCTGAAACTCGTCAGTCTATTCTTGTTCTGAGAAATGAAGGCTATTCCTTGCGAGAAATTGCCAAGAAACTGAAGATCTTGTACAACGCTGTGTACTACTCCATTCACAGAACAGCCCAAACTGGCTCTAACCAGAATAGAAAAAGGAGTGGGAGGCCCCGGTGCACAACTGAGCAAGAGGACAAATACACACTCGTTTGAGAAACAGACGCCTCACAGGTCCTCAACTGGCAGCTTCATTAAATAGTACTCGCAAAACACCAGTCTCAACGTCAACAGTGAAGAGGCGACTTCGGGATGCTGACCTTCTAGGCAGAGTTGCAAATAAAAAGCCATATCTCAGACTGGCCAATAAAAATGTAAGATTAAGATGGGCAGTCTGAAATATGGCTTTTTCTTTGCAACTCTGCCTAGAAGGTCAGCATCCCGGAGTCGCCTCTTCACTGTTGACGTTGAGACTGGTGTTTTGTGGGTTTAATCAGCACAACAGTTTTCAGCTGTGCTAACATAATTGCAAAACGGTTTTCTAAGGATCAATTAGCCTTTTAAAATTATAAACTTGAATTAGCAAACACAACGTGCCATTCGAACACAGGACTGATGGTTGCTGATAATGGGCCTCTGTACGCCTATGCAGATATTCCACAAAGAATCAGCCATTTCCAGCTACAATAGCCATTTACAATATTAACAATGTCTACACTGTATTTCTGATCAATTTTACAGTGGGGGAAAAAAAAGTATTTAGTCAGCCACCAATTGTGCAAGTTCTCCCACTTAAAAAGATGAGAGAGGCCTGCAATTTTCATCATAGGTACACGTCAACTATGACAGACAAAATGATAAATGTTTTTCCAGGAAATCACATTGTAGGATTTTTAATGAATTTATTTGCAAATTATGGTGGAAAATAAGTATTTGGTCAATAACAAAAGTTTCTCAATACTTTGCTATATACCCTTTGTTGGCAATGACACAGGTCAAACGTTTTCTGTAAGTCTTCACAAGGTTTTCACACACTGTTGCTGGTATTTTGGCCCATTCCTCCATGCAGATCTCCTCTAGAGCAGTGATGTTTTGGGGCTGTCGCTGGGCAACACGGACTTTCAACTCCCTCCAAAGATTTTCTATGGGGTTGAGATCTGGAGACTGGCTAGGCAACTCCAGGACTTTGAAATGCTTCTTACGAAGCCACTCCTTCGTTGCCCGGGCAGTGTGTTTGGGATCATTGTCATGCTGAAAGACCCAGCCACGTTTCATCTTCAATGCCCTTGCTGATGGAAGGAGGTTTTCACTCAAAATCTCACGATACATGGCACCATTCATTCTTTCCTTTACACGGATCAGTCGTCCTGGTCCCTTTGCAGAAAAACAGCCCCAAAGCATGATGTTTCCACCCCCATGCTTCACAGTAGGTATGGTGTTCTTTGGATGCAACTCAGCATTCTTTGTCCTCCAAACACGACGAGTTTAGTTTTTACCAAAAAGTTATATTTTGGTTTCATCTGACATTCTCCCAATCCTCTTCTGGATCATCCAAATGCACTCTAGCAAACTTCAGACGGGCCTAGACATGTACTGGCTTAAGCAGGGGGACACGTCTGGCACTGCAGGATTTGAGTCCCTGGTGGCGTAGTGTGTTACTGATGGTAGGCTTTGTTACTTTGGTCCCAGCTCTCTGCAGGTCATTCACTAGGTCCCCCCGTGTGGTTCTGGGATTTTTGCTCACCGTTCTTGTGATCATTTTTACCCCACGGGGTGAGATCTTGCGTGGAGCCCCAGATCGAGGGAGATTATCAGTGGTCTTGTATGTCTTCCATTTCCTAATAATATGCGCGACTTACAGTTAGCGCATACATTATTTTATCGAACCCACAACCCTGGCGTTGCAAACGCCATGCTCTACCAACTGAGCTACATCCCCTGCCGGCCATTCCCTCCCCTACCCTGGACAAATTGTGTGCTGCCCCATGGGTCTCCCGGTCGCGGCCGGCTACGACAGAGCCTGGATTTGAACCAGGATCTCTAGTGGCACAGCTAGCACTGCGATGCAGTGCCTTAGACCACTGCGCCACTCGGGAGACATAGAATTACAGGCCTCTCTCATCTTTTTAAGTGGGAGAACTTGCACAATTGGTGCCTGACTAAATACTTTTTTTCCCCACTGTATGTTATTTTAATGGACAAAAAAATTGCTTTTCTTTCGAAAACAAGGACATTTCTAAGTGACCCCAAACTTTTGAACGGTAGTGGACATACTTGGCTTATATCCACCGCTTATCAATTTCAAACACAGTTGTATTGTATAACATTGCAAATGTAGGCTGCATTTTAGTTCATCCTGCATTTTCACTAAAATTTATGGGTGGATGAATCAACATAAATCTCATTGACATGTATCATTATGAATGAATCAACATTGAGTGGTGTTCTGTGTGACTGACAGAAATCCTCACCAATAAACAAAACAGAATCAGATCGCTAACATGAATCACCATAACTGAATTATTACATGTCCAAGCTTGTATAACTGTCATTAAACAACATAAAGCAATTCGATTTCTGATTATTGATATCCACACACATCCAAAGATGACCTCAAAAACATACATTCTGAAACATCAACTCCGGATCGTCAACTCTGTACCGTCACCTCTGTAGCATCAACTGCATAGCGTCAACTCTGAAACATCAACTCTGAAACCAGAGTAAACTGACAATAGATTGACAATTCATATTAAATTCTCAAGTTATTGCACAAACTCCCTGACTTTTCCGGGTAAGAGTTTTGTCCGGAGTGAAAAAAGCAGCCATTTCCCTCTAAGCGATTAACTGTAAAAAGGAGTGATTTTCCTCCATCTAGTTCAAGCAGAATATCAATATAGCTTTCCAATTATCGACAAGGCCCAGTGTGTGGCCTGGACTGTGATAGAGGAGGTCTCAGCACTCTACAATATACAGAGCTCAACAGAGCTAAGAGGTGTCAGTGGATTTGGGCTGAAAGAGCACTAAGAAAAATGATCTTAATCATATCATACCCCACAGTTGCTTATTGGCAGAAATAGCGTCCTTGGTGCTTCTTGGAAATTCAGTCGGTGCAGATTGTCCATCTATCTATAGACCTTGGATCTGGTGAAATTAAATTCTGTGGGCCCATCAATTACTATCCCAGGGTTAATACAATGTATTGTATGAGCATAGTCCTGCTGCCACACGGAATATTTAGCATATTATTATTTGTACATTTGGATGTTATGTACACTTTGTATGATAACATGCTGCTGTGTTTCTCTCTCGTAGCCTAGTGAAGTGGTAAACACTTAATACACATCATGTAAAGTGTAGGACTTGCTTTGGCACACACAATACATAAAAAGCCACATGCACACCAGGGTTGGGATCTACACTAATTGAAGGCAGTCAATTCAGGAAGTAAACTAAAATAACAATTCAATAATCGAAAAAAGGACATATATTTTCAACGACTTCTCAAAGTTTTAATTACATTTCAAATTCAAATCACTTCCTGAATTGACTGCCTTCAATTCGAATTGGGCCCAACTCTGATACACACACACACACAAAGTATTTGGATCTACTTAATTCAGTTTTGGATAGTAGTAACACCTAATGGAAAAAGGTTATTTTTACATTAAATTATGAATACAGATCTACTTAATTTAATAGTGTTATTGAAACACTATGGAATTAAGAGATAATAATTAGAATTGATTACGTCAGATTTACAAAATGTTGACTTAATTAGAAGAAGTATCTCCCAAATTAATCAACTGTGTCAGTTCTAGCTCTGAGTTGCATTCATCCTAACTACTAAATGAAAAAAGCGTTTATTTACATAGTTTTTTTTTTTATATTTCCAATCAACAATGGTATAGGGAAGATTTCAGTAGGGAGCTTTGCACTCCCATCTGAACTAACCAACAGACCAGTTTAAAGGGATCCTTCAGGTTATTGGCAATGCCCTTTATCTACTTCCCCAGAGTCAAATTAACTCTTGGATACAATTTGTATGTATCTGTGTCCAGTATGAAGGAAGTTAGAGCTAGTTTCACGAGCCAACGCTAACTAGTGTTAGCACAATGACTAGAAGTCTATGGGTATCTGCTAGCATGCAAAATCCCTAAGTATCCCTTTAACTACAACAACATTCTCAGTAATGGTTACATAAACGTTTTACTTTTTACAGGTGGTTGTTTATCTATCTTAGTTAAATGCACTGACTGAAGTCACTCTCGATAAAAGCGTCTGCTTAGCGACCAAAATGTAAATGTCACTGTACAAATGTACGGTTGCACATCATACTATGTAAATGTCTAATGAGCTCTGTTCCCCCAAAAAGACAAGCTCTTTGACCAAACAAAATGTAATCAGTTCATTTCTACATGAATGAATCTGGTGCACATTAAGTTCCACCGAGTTAAGTAAATTCTATAAGAGACAATTACATTCTGCCATAAAACATGAATTGATTGTGTAACGTTAACAAAATACAATAGAGCAAAACTTAAGGGCAGCCAAAATATTTTTGGGGAGTGCAGCATGAGAGCTTGTAAATCAACACACTCCATCAAACACACACAAAAGGAAAAAACTAACACACACATAATTACACAAGCACATTGCAGAGAGGACACAACCATACCGGTATAATTATCTACAATCATGCACAAAGTACCTCAGGAGCATCATTCATCATCAACACTACTGCCTCCCTCACATGTACAGTGCATTCAGAGAGTATTCAGACCCCTTGACTTTTTCCACATTTTGTTACGTTACAGCCTTATTCTAAAATTTATTAAAAAATAAATAAAAATCCTCATCAATCTACCCACAATACCCCATAATGACAAAGCGAAAACTGTTTTTTAAATAAAAAATAAAAAACAGAAATACCTAGACCCTTTGCTATGAGACTCAAAATTGAGCTCAGGTGCATCCTGTTTCCATTGATCATCCTTGAGATGTTTCTACAACTTGATTGGAGTCCACCTGTGGTAAATTCAATTGATTGGACATGATTTGGAAAGGCACACACCTGTCTATATAAGGTCCCACAGTTGACAGTGCATGTCAGAGCAAAAACCAAGCCTTGAGGTCAAAGGAATTGTCCGTAGAGCTCCGAGACAGGATTGTGTCGAGGCACAGATCTGGGAAATGTACCAAAACATGTCTGCAGCATTGAAGGTCCCCAAGAACACAGTGGCCTCCATCATTCTTAAATGGAAGAAGTTTGGAACCACCAAGACTCTTCCTACAGCTGGCCGCCCGGCAAAACTGAGCATTGGGGGAGAAGGGCATTGGTCAGGGAGGTGACCAAGAACCCGATGGTCACTCTGACAGAGCTCCAGAGTTCCACTGTGGAGATGGGAGAACCTTCCAGAAGGACAACCATCTCTGCAGCACTCCACCAATCATGCCTTTATAGTAGAGTGGCCAGACGGAAGACACTCCTCAGTAAAAGGCACATGACAGCCTGCTTGGAGTTTGCCAAAAGGCACCTAAAGGACTCTCAGACCACGAGAAACAAGATTGAACTCTATGGCCTGAATGCCAAGCGTCACGTCTGGAGGAAACCTGGCACCATCCCTACAGTGAAGCATGGTCGTGGCAGCATCATGCTGTCGGGATGTTTTTCAGTGGCAGGGACTGGGAGACTAGTCAGGATCGAGGGAAAGATGAACGGAGCAAAGTACAGCGAGATCCTTGATGAAAACCTGCCCCAGAGTGCTCAAGACCTCAGACTGCGGCTAAGGTTCACCTTCCAACAGGACAATGACCCTAAGCACACAGCCAAGACAACGAAGGAGCGGATTCGAGACAAGTCTCTGAATGTCCTTGAACGGCCCAGCCAGAGCCCAGACTTGAACCCAATCGAACATCTCTGGAGAGACCTGAAAATAGCTGTGCAGCGACGCTCCCCATTCAACCTGACAGAGCTTGAGAGGATCTGCAGAGAAGAATGGGAGAAACTCCCCAAATACAGGTGTCCCAAGCTTGTAGCGTCATACCCAAGAAGACTTAATCTCTGCCAAAGGTGCTTCAACAAAGTACTGAGTAAAGTGTCTGAATAATTATGTACAGTTGAAGTCGGAAGTTTACATACATCTTAGACAAATACATTTAAACTCAGTTTTTCACAATTCCTGACATTTAATCCTAGTAAAAATTCCCTGTCTTAGGTCAGTTAGGATCACCACTTAATTTTAAGAATGCGAAATGTCAGAATAATAGTAGAGAGCATGATTTATTTCAGCTTTTATTTATATCATCACATTCCCAGTGGGTCAGAAGTTTACATAAACTCAATTAGTATTTGGTAGCATTGCCTTTAAATTGTTTAACTTGGGTGAAACGTTTAGGGTAGCCTTCCACAAGCTTCCCACAATAAGTTGGGTGTATTTTGGCCCATTCCTCCTGACAGAGCTGGTGTAACTGAGTCAGGTTTGTAGGCCTCAATGCTCGCACCAGCTTTTTCAGTTCTGCCCACAAATGTTCTATAGGATTGAGGTCAGGGCTTTGTGATGGCCACTTCAATACCTCGACTTTGTTGTCCTTAAGCCATTTTGCCACAACTTTGGAAGTATGCTTGGGGGTCATTGTCCATTTGGAAGACCCATTTGCGACCAAGCTTTAACTTCCTGACTGATGTCTTGAGATGTTGCTTCAATATATCCACAGAATTTTCCTTCCTCATGATGCCATCTATTTTGTGAAGTGCACCAGCCCCTCCTGCAGCAAAGCACCCCCACAACATGACACTGCCACCCCCGTGCTTCACTGTTGGGATGTTGTTCTTCGGCTTGCAAGATACCCCTTTTTCCTCCAAACATAACGATGGTCATTATGGCCAAACAGTTCTATTTTTGTTTCATCAGACCAGAGGACATTTCTCCAAAAAGTAAGATCTTTGTCCCCATGTACAGTTGCAAACCGTAGTCTGGCTTTTTTCATGGCGGTTTTGGAGCAGTGGCTTCTTCCTTGCTGAGCGGCCTTTCACGTTATGTTGATATAGGACTCGTTTCACTGTGGATGTAGATACTTTTGTACCTGTTTCCTCCAGCATCTTCACAAGGTCCTTTGCTGTTGTTCTGGGATTGATTTGCACTTTTCGCACCAAAGTACGTTCATCTCTGGAGACAGAACACGTCTCCTTCCTGAGCGGTATGACGGCTGCGTGGTCCCATGGTGTTTATACTTGCATACCATTGTTTGTACAGATGAACGTGGTACCTTCAGGTGTTTGGAAATTGCTCCCAAGGATGAACCAGACTTGTGTAGGTCTACAATTTTTTATTCTGTGGTCTTGGATGATTTCTTTTGATTTTCCCATGATGTCAAGCAAAGAGGCACTGAGTTTGAAGGTAGGCCTTGAAATACATCCACAGGTACACCTCCAATTGAATCAAATTATGTAAATGAGCCTATCAGAAACTTCTAAAGCCATGACATCATTTTCTGGAATTTTCCAAGCTGTTTACAGGCACAGTCAACTTAGTGTATGTAAACTTCTGACCCACTGGAATTGTGATACAGTGAATTATAAGTGAAATACTCTGTCTGTAAACAATTGTTGGAAAGATTACTTGTGTCATGCACAAAGTAGATGTCCTAACCGACTTGCCAAAACTATAGTTTGTTAACAAGAAATTTGTGGAGTGGTTGGAAAATAGGTTTTAATGACTAAGTGTATGTAAACTTCCGACTTCAACTGTAAATGTGATGTCAGTTTTTTTTATACATTTGCACAAATTTCTAAAAACATATTTTTGCTTTATCATTATGGGGTATTGTGTGTAGATTGATGAGAAAATAAAACAATTTAATCAATTTTTGAATAAGGCTGTAACGTAACAAAATGTGGGAAAAGTCAAGGGTTCTGAATACTTTCTGAATGCACTGTAAATACATCTCACACACATACACAAAAACCCACACACAGACAGACAGACAGACAGACACACACAAAGAAAACAATTTAATTCATTTTAGAATAAGGCTGTAATGTAACAAAATGTGGAAAAAGTCAAGGGGTCTGAATAATTTCCGAATGCACTGTAAATACATCTCACACACATACACAAAAACCCACACACAGACAGACAGACACACACACACACACCGACTAAACCGGTCTACCCTTTACTAGAGAGCATTAATACAAGCTCGCCACTATAATCAAACATAACGGAGAGAAGCCTTAACAAGAGGCAAGGTACCTGTAAAGTAGACACACAGTGACGCACTCACACACCAAATGAGACGGGAGAGAGAGAGGAAAGAGCAGTATACTCACAGAATGAATCAGACAACACCAGGAGCGATATCAAAAGATTCCCACGGATGCAAGCCGGCTTAGTCCCAGCGGGGAGTGGGATACCCCACGGATAAAAGGAATGGAGAGAGAGGAGTAAGATCCGAGAGGAGGGGAAGGCGGAGGGAGGGGGGGAAGAGAAGGGGGTTGGTGTGTGTCGCGTGGGACTGGGTCTCTGGGTTTGAAGTTAGGGCTTTGGGAGAGTTTTCTTTTTCTTTTCACCAAGCAGTGTTTTCTTCTTGATATGGTGATATGGTGTATTATGGGGAAAACCTATATAGGAGTAATGTCCTATCCTGTTTGTTCTTTAATAGGAAAATATTCCCTTAGGGTGGAAAAGGATACATTTTCTAGAGGAGAGAAAAATATCCAACAGCAGTGAAAAAGGGATTTAGACAGAGGTGAAGTATCTAGCTTTCTGCCCTGGTGGAGCGATGAAGAGTGGGCAGAATGAAAGAGTGTGTGCTGCTAACAAATAAAAGAGCCGGGGAGAAAAAGAACATTCTGTTTCAATTGGAAAAAAAATTACCCTTTCTATCTCCCGCCTTCACTTTCGGCAAACAGGCGAACAGCCCTAAAAAATGATCTGAGATGAAAAGAGGGGGGGGGGACTAAATTAAAGAGAAAGGCGATAATGACGTGTATCTGTGGCACCTGTTCCCCTCTCTCTTTCAGTTCCCTCTCTCTCTTCCTCTCTCTGTCTATCTCTCCCACCTGACTGGCAAGATGAAGGCATATAATACAATTGTCTTAATTGGCCCCGATTGTGGCAACAGTACAATCGTTCAGAAGCACACGTTTTCGCTCTCTTTCACTCCCTCCCCCTCGTTTTTTTTGTCGCCTGAGGAACAGCGAGGAAGGCAGTGTAGAGAATGCCAATGACACTAGTGTGTGTCAGTCTAAAGGTTGGGATCCTACCGTTACCCCACTCTCTGACTGAAATGGCCCCCTTATTCTTACCCAGACCCCCACTCTATCCTTCCCCCTGCCCAACCTTCCCTACGGATTCTCTCCTTTCTCTCTGCTCTCCTCTATAACTGGGCTTCTGAAAATGTCAGCCTGACTCTCAGCCTCCCTCTCTCTCACGTTCCTCTTTTTAGATTCTCTACATCTGTTCCCCACTTGATTAGTTTTCTTTGATAATCTCTCTCTTTCTATCTCTCTCTTCCTTATCTACACCTTTTTTTGTAATTTGTTTGTTTCACCGGGAGGGCAGGAAGAATTTCACGCGGTCTCTTTGATTAAGGCAAAAATAATTAGGCTACTCAAAAACAAAACTGAAATGATGGGAATATGAGAGAAGAGATTGGCAGATAATAACCTAGTTGAAATGTCAAATTATCTATCAGTTCTGGGTTCTGAGAGTTAATCCACTGCTTTGTAGATCACAGCATGATACAAAAAGTATTTATGTTGAACCAAGATTATCTGGAATGAAAATTCTTGAGGATTTTCAGAATCCAATACATTACTGTACTTCCTACATGACAGCCGCATCATCTCGTGTGAGACATCTTGGCAGGAAATTCACGGGTACCAATGGCTTTCCTATCTTTTAGTTCTCACATCCACTTGTCATCATACATAAAAATTACCCCAAATCCGCTCTTCATTCAACGTGGCAGCAAAACACTGAGGCTTTGAACGGAACGGGTTGCCATGGCACCGCCAAAGGAAGCAAGCTTGATGCAAAGTCTTTAGGTGTGAAGGACGCGGGGTACTCTAGAGGTTATCACACAGAAGAGTGGCCCCATGGAGGGAAGTGTGGCCCTTGGCAGGGCAGGAAATGGACGCCAGGTGGAAAAGTAGTCTCCAGGGGTGATTTGGGATCTGTAATGAAAGAGAAAGGGAGAGAGAGAGAGAGAGAGAGAGAGAGAGAGAGAGAGAGAGAGAGAGAGAGAGAGAGAGAGAGAGAGAGAGAGAGAGAGAGAGAGAGAGAGAGAGAGAGAGAGAGAGAGAGAGAGAGAGAGAGAGAGAGAGAGAGAGAGAGAGAGAGAGAGAGAGAGAGAGAGAGAGAGAGAGAGAGAGAGAGAGAGAGAGAGAGAGTGTTTCAGCATTTCAACATCATACTGTATACCCACAGTCATTATTCAGTCTCCCAGAAAATGCTTTGTAAAAATGCAACATTTTATTGGATTTTATTTCATCTATTTGTCAGGGGGCCATGTTCAATTACAACATCAATTTCATAAGAACTTTATAGCAGGCACAGCCACCTTTGTAGTTATGCAAACTATTATTGTTCATCCAATTTAAAATGTATGGTTCCGCTGACTTGAAATCATACTTTGTTTCAAGGTAAACAGCACTATTGGTTCAACTCAGGAATTAATGTTAGTATAACTTTTTATTTGTCACATACACAGTTTACAGCAGGGATAAAAAGTGCATTGAAATGCTTTTGTGCTGACTCCCTCAACAATGCAGTACATTAGTCAGTAACATGAATAACAATAAAAGGTCAAAAATAGAAGTAATAAGAAAGGCAGTAGGCAGGAGTGCAATTAATTAATTAGTGCAAGTAATGCGGTAGTAAGTAGTAATAATGGACTGTATTTACAAATATAAATTGGGTAGTGACTTGGTCACGCAGTGGAATAAATTGTATAATAGAACAGCAGCATTGACTGTGTGTATGTGTGTGTGAGAGTTTTGAGTGCGTGTGGGTGTGTGTGTGTGTGTGTGTGTGTGTGTGTGTGTTTGTGTGTAAGGGTTGGATGTGTGGGTAGTCGGTGCAAATAATCTCTAAGGTGCAGATAGTCTCTGAGGTGCAGGTCTGTGCAGGGAGACAGCTAGAGTTAGCTGTTCAGCAGTCGGATGGGCCTGGTGGTAGTAGATTCCTCGTAGCCTGTTGGTCCGAGACTGCTTGCCAGGTGGTAACAGTGTGAACAGTCCGTGGCTCGGGTGACTGGGGACTTACAGGGACTTGCTTCCATTCAGCCACAAGAGCATTCGTGAATTCGGGCACTGATGTTGGGCGATTAGACCTGGCTCGCAGTCGGTGTTCCAATTAATCCCAAAGGTGTTCGATGGGGTTGGTCAGGGCTCTATGCAGGCCAGTCAAGTTTTTCCACACTGATCTCAACAAACCATTTCTGTATGGACCTCGCTTTGTGCACGGGGGTATTGTCATGCTGAAACAGAAAAGGGCCTTCCCCAAACTGTTGCCACAAAGGTGGAAGCACAGAATCGTCTAGAATGTCATTGTATGCTGTAACGTTAAGATTTCCCTTCACTGGTACTAAGGGGTCTAGCCCGAACCATGAAAAACAGCCCCAGACCATTATTCCTCCTCCACCAAACTTTACAGTTGGCACTATGCATTCGGGCAGGTAGTGTTCTCCTGGCATCCGTCAAACCCAGATTCATCCGTCGGACTACCAGATGGTGAAGCGTGATTCATCACTCCAGAAAACGCGTTTCCATTCCTCCAGAGTCCAATGGCAGCGAGCTTTACACCACTTCAGGCGACGCTTGGCATTGCGCATGGTGATCTTAGGCTTGTGTGCGGCATCTCGGCCATGGAAATCCATTTCATTATGCTCCCGATGAACAGTTCTTGTGCTGACATTGCTTCAAGAGGCCGTTTGGAACTCGCTAGTGAGTGTTGCAACTAAGTACAGACGATTTTTACACGCTACACGCTTCAGCACTCAGCGGTCCCGTTCTGTGAGCTTGTGTGGCCTATCACTTCACAGCTCAGCCGTTGTTGCTCCTAGACATTTGCACTTCACAATAACAGCACTTACAGTTGACCGGGGCAGCTCTAGCAGGGCAGAAATTTGACGAACTGACTTGTTGGAAAGGTGGCATCCCATGACGGTGCCACGTGGAAAGTCACTGAGCTCTTCAGTAAGGCCATTCTACTGCCAATGTTTGTCTATGGGGATTGCAGGGCTGTGTGCTCGATTTTAAACACCTGTCAGCAACGGGTGTGGCTGAAATAGCCGAATCCACTAATTTCAAGGGGTGTCCACATACTTTTGTATATATAGTGCATGCTCTTCTAAGTAAGTGTTTACACATACAAGGAGGACTATATTGTATTCTCCCTGTAACATCAACATTTACACTCTGTACTAATGAGCATTAAAGGCCGCACTGCTGCAAACGTACGCTGTCTAAATGTTCCCTCACTGTTGCTATGACATTAGCAGCGTTGTCATATCATATACATTACCACCAAGGGCGTTCATTTCAGAAAATGCAGAGGCTGTTCAAAAGGGGGGGGTTTGAAAGTATAGCCACAGCGGTGGAAATTGGAGATAACGGTATGTTATGTGACATTCTACCAACATTTGACTAACATTTGCCTAACGTTAGCGCCCTTTACATAACGGCATCAGTGGCAGCTGGAGCCGAACGCCCGCAGCTTGCCTGCCTTAGCGGGGGACGGCGGTCAAGTGGCCTCTGTGTTCCACATGTAGCTACCGACTAGCAACTACACTCCGATTTAGCACTTAGCACATGGAGCTACCCGGCTTCACTGCAACACTCCAGCCGAAAGTGCATCTGCAAAGTACAACAGCTCGAATATACCTATTGTGAGAGAATTCTATGTGTGGATGCTTTCAACTCTTGGGAGACAGATAGAAAGATGTTTGAGTGTGTGAGAACTGAAAGTGTGTGTGGTGTGTGTGATGAGTAGGAGTTTGGAGTTCATGTGGCGTGATGGTGAATGGTGATGGCAGGCAAATTAGCTGGATGGAGAGAAAGGCTACAGGCGGAGGATGCCCCTTATAACAGATCTCAGATCAGCTCTTCCTCACCTCTGCCCTAACCGTAAACCATTCAAAGATTAAACATAAACTGACCCTGGATCTGTGCTTAGGGGCAACTGCAATACGAGTATGAATGGCTTTCCAGTGGGAAAGATACAGTTGCAACTGATATCACAAGCCTTTTAAAAATGAGTAATGTCCACTAAGCATTGCCTGATTTATCATCTGGGTTATAAATTTAGGCACAGACAAAATAAGTGCTGGTTTGCTCTATTTCAATGTAATTTCCAAACCCATGAGACATTGTTTTTAAATCACAGTTTTCTCTCATTTTTGTCATTATTAGGCAAGGCTTCAGGTTGTTTTAGCCACAGGTCATCTTTGCATCTTTATATGCTAAAGCACCATATACGTCTCAGAATGGAGAAACCTGTGGTACGGCCAGATGGCAAAGCAGTGCGTGTGTGTGTCTGTACCCCTTTCTGCATCTGTGTTTTCATGGTTGTATGCATCTTGTTAAAGAATTAATGTGAGTCAGGGTGTGTGTGTGTATGTGCACGAGAACCCAAAACATCCCCTGAGGTGTAGCTATAGCATTATTGAACACTGGTTTGTCATTGCTGTGTTCTATCCCCGAACGTCGCCTGCAGTCTATGGCACAACAGGACCCTGCCTCCGGAGTTTAAACCACTGCAGCAACCCAACCTGATGGAGACACACAGTAACAGAAAACACAGCTTGTGCCGGCTAGTGTTAGCATTAGCATACAGCCATACATTCCTTATGGCTTTTCAGACACTGACAAAAATATGTCTGAGTCTATGGGGCTGAGATGATGCTGGTGGTTAGTGGTGTGGGGGTATCATGGAGGTGGAGTAGGGGTGAGGGAACTTGGGGGAAGAATGGAGCGGGGTTATCTGGAGAAATAGGGATTCCGGGGGTGGGGAGTTCGCTGTGAGTGACGGTTTGTGACCCAAAACACCTTGGTTTAGGCTGAACGTTGGTGGCCGTCCAGTCTCGTTCATCTGTATGCACCCTCGATGGATGGCTGGGTGACGGAGGGAATGAGTGATGAAAGAAACGAGGGAACGAGAAACAGGAAAAGAGGGGAGCGAAAGACAGAGGGGGGCGATAAGATAGCTGATGGATGACCGTAGTCAATTTCGAAAACGGGGGGTGAGGGGTGATTGATGGAGAAAAATTGACAAATAATGACCAGCGAGATAAAGACGTGACAGAAAGAAGAAAGGGGATGAGAAAGAGGGAGGAGGAGGAGAAGAAAAGGGGGAGAAAAGAGGAGAGGGAAAAACCCCACACTTACCCATCTCAGTCCCCTTTCCATGGGCGAACGAACGGTTAGCCCCTGCTAGATTAGCGGTTAGCGGTTGCCACGGAGAGCGAGTGAGGGAGCCCTCAGCCAAATGCCAAATGGACGGCTATTATGAGCGTGTGCGCCAGCGCCGGGAAAAAGAGAGCGAAAAGAGAGAATGGGAGGAGGAGGAAGGGGGGAAAACAAGGGAGAAAACGGAGGAGAGGAGCAGAGGAGAGGAGAGATGTGTGGTGCGGTCGCAATAGAAACACTAGGACCCTATCAGGTCTGTGTCCTTCAAGCATTCCCCAAATTCCCCAAAAGCCGTCCCGTCCAAATCCCTGTTTCCAAACAGAACGACAGATCACTTTCTTTCCAAGAGCCAACCACAGCTCCAGACTCTATTGACAGGTAGACGGATACACACTCAAATACATGCAGAGCAAATGCTGTCGCAATGACACCCCGGTTACGGCTCTACAGGCTGTCACATGAAGATGACAGAAATCGACCCCCTCCTCTCTGTGTTTCTGTGGTGCACCTCTTCTTCATAAAGACCAGTCCATTTGGAGATGAGTGAAAGCTGCGTAATTGTTCCTCTGTTCCCCCTTTTATTTTTGACTCCTCTCTTTTCTATCTAACACCTCTCTTCCTGTTGTCCCTCAGTATTGGGCTCGCTGTATTTCCACAGTGTGGGGCTAGTGAAGGAACTGACTGCATTCAGCACTACCAGCAAGCTCTTGCGCGCTCTCTCTCTTCATTATATCTCCATACCTCTTCAGCTCTCTCCAATCCCCCCCCCTCTCTCTCTCTCTCTCGCTCTCTCTCTCTCTATCCACACACTACAAAGCACATAATATTCTGTTTATAAATCATAGTAACAAACGCAAGCATACAGTGCACACACACACACACACAGACAGACAGACAGACTCAACCTGCGGTTAAAAAACATAAGGCAGATGAATGGCAATGTGAGAGAAAAAATCAATCACTGAGGACATGTTTGTATGTGTATATGTGTGTGTGTGTGTGTGTTTGTATGTGTGTGTGTGTGTGTGTGTTTGTGTGTGTGTGTGTGTGTATGTGTGTGTGTGTGTATGTGTGTGTGTGTATGTGTGTGTGTGTATGTGTGTGTATGTTTGTGTCTGTATATGTGTGTGTGTGAGTGTGTATGTGTGTGTTTGTATGTGTGTGTGTGTGTACATGTATGTATGTGTGTGTATGTATGTGTGTGTGTGAATGTGTTTGCGTGTATGTGTGTGTGTGTAGCAGCATCCAGGGAGGATAGGATAGAGGGAAAGGGAATGCCTGATCACAGGGGGAGACAGGGCTCATAAACCTTATGCCTTACAGGAGTGTTTCGTACCGTCCCTCACAATCAATTATATTTACCTCCCTTTTCCTCTTTCCTTCCCTCTTTCATCCTCTCTCCCTCTCAAAGTAGAGCCCCCCTGGGGCATGATGTATAGGTACTCCCCTCCCCCTTCCCCTCTTTCTCATTCTCATTCTCATTCTCATTCTCATTCTCATTCTCATTCTCATTTTCTCTCTCTCTCTCTCTCTCTCTCTCTCTCTCTCTCTCTCTCTCTCTCTCTCTCTCTCTCTCTCTCTCTCTCTCTCCCTCTCTCTCTCTCTCTCTCTCTCACACACACACACACATACCCTACACTACACAAAAACAGGCACATAGGCTATAGGAATCACAATAAAGCATTTTCTATGGAAAGCTCCCTAAATCAATGGTGCACACATAATCTCTATATCCATTTTCATTGGGTCTGGCACTATTCATGGTATTTCTATGGTGTAACTGCCACTGGGTGCTTAGGATAAAGCAGGAAATGAGAACCACTCACTGGGACGTTATTGATATAAAGAACATAGCTAGCTTCAGATCTTTATATGAGATTAGGACAATTGACAGGAAGAGATAAAACAAGAAAAAGGAAAAGCGGGAAAAAAGGGGGAAATCGAATGTGAGGTGATGCAAATGTATACGAATTAAGTAAGAACAAATCGAGTCACGACCGATCATGAAATCAATACTGCCTAGATATTCAGAAGGATGAGACACGGCCGGGAATGTCTAGTATGTCAGAATTGAAACTATAAAACTGATCAGAGCCAGCCGAGATGTATTGGAAAACACTGGAAACCAAGTACTTGAGCCAAATACAAATGTCTAGCTACACACACATACAAAAAATGAACACACATCTACACACAGACATACAGACACACACACACACTGTAACATACCAGCACACGCGAATGCATTCACACACACACAGCTTGACATTAGTGTCCCCTGCTTAAGGGCAGCGTGCTCCCATGTCCCTTTATCGGCATGTAACAACTGTGGTATTGTATTGTCCCCGTTCACTCTTCCTGTCCTCTCCTTTCAGGGCCTGTCTGTGTGGTCCCACTGTTCACCACAGCCTGAGAACACTATGGAGGGGAAAGCCAGAGAGAGCGATAGAGAAAGAGAGAGAGAGAGTCAGAGAGGTGTGTTAGGAAAACTATGAAGGGGATAACCGGAGAACGATAGTGGGTGAGGGAGCGAGACAGAGAGAGAGAAGGGGGGAGGTAGAAAAGAAGAGAACTGACATTCAGCCATACCTCGCCTGTGGAATAATGATTAGGCTCTCAGCATGCCGGTCACATACGCTCTACTATGAATGAGTGAGTGAACGAGGAAAGGAGAGAAGAGAGGGAGCAGGAGAGTGACGCATTGGGGGAGAAACAAGGTGAATAAGAGAGAGGGTGGAGTAAAAGAGGATTGAGACGGCGGGGAGGATAGAGAGAGAGGGAGGGAAGCAATGAAGGGCAATGATGTCGAGGTATGTGGTGGGGGGGGGGTGGTGTAGTATGACGAATGAAGATGTATGGAGGCACACACTCGGGACACACATACGCGTCATGGTGAGGGCATAGGTTGTGGCAAGGCTGGGCAAAAATACAAGCATGTAGCGCCTGTTCTCAGCAATGCCAGATGCCACATCTGAATGAGTGCTACTGTGGAGAGGCGGCTTGGCCAGGAGAACCACAGGTCAAAAAGATGGTGCACAGGACTTGAATTATGTGCAGAAAATAACAGCGTGTGCGACTGTAAATGTGAGGAAATGATTCTAGACTAGAAACTACAGAGAAAAGATTAACAGGAAAAGAATGTCGCCTCAAACCAGGAAGAATACATCCTCTCAAAACAGGAAGGACATGTCCCCTCAAACCAGGAAGAATACATCCTCTCAAAACAGGAAGGACATGTCCCGTCAAACCAGGAAGAATATATCCTCTCAAAACAGGAAGGACATGTCCCCTCAAACCAGGAAGACTACATCCTCTCAAAACAGGAAGGACATGTCCCCTCAAACCAGGAAGAATACATCCTATCAAAACAGGAAGGAAATGTCCCTTCAAACCAGGAAGACTACATCCTCTCAAAACAGAAAGGACAGGTCCCCTCAAACCAGGAAGAACACATCCTCTCAAAACAGGAAGGACATGTCCCCTCAAACCAGGAAGAAAACATCCTCTCAAACCAGGAAGAATACATCCTCTCAAACCAGTTTTCACACACAACTCTCACACGACAGTAAAGGGACACATTCACTAACAAAAGGGACTAGCTGTGTCAGCCAGACTGGATTTGGGCTTTATGGAGTCCACGCTTGCCCAGCAGTGGACACATTTCTGTTGTTGTTTATTTAGATGGGCTAGTCATCAATCACACAGGGGCCATTTTAGGTCTCAGCTGTGGCTGCTGGCTAGTAGGGCGCCTACATGTTAAAGCCTCCCCCTTTTTCCCATTCCAGACAGTTGGGTGGGAACAACTGACATTAGCGTCACCATTTGGCGTATTTAGCATGTTGCAAATTTAGCATGACGCAAATTGTGAAATATGATCTGGCTGAGAAAATGAATTGCTGAGATTTCACTACTGTAATGCCTAGATGAGTTAATCTATCTTGTTTGTGTGGCTACTCTAGTTCATCATCCAAATTTGAGGTGCGAAGAAGAGAAAATGAAGTAACTATGACGAATAGCCATAATATAAATTCTGAAAGCACGGTTGAGCAGAAATGGACACTGAACGTCCTAATGTGAAATGCTCCAATGATTCAGTGAAGCTCCGAAATGTCAAAAGGGAGTTTCAACATTGATATTGACATGGACAAAGTGATTACGTGACATGTGACAAGTCTTGACACAAACCTTTGGCAGGTTAAACACTCCCGTCTCACCACCGTCTAGATCCCTCAAACTCAACTCTGGACCTCAAAGTCAGTTCCACTGCATTTGTTTCATTGTTCCCCTCTAATCTGGGACTGTTTAGACCTGGGACACCAGGTGGGTGCATTTAATGATCAGGTAAAACAGAAAACCAGCAGGCTCCGGACCTCATAGGGGAAGAGTTGAATACCCCTGGTCTAGATTCTCACCTCAGGAGTGTCGAAAACAAACCAAGCTTGAACTTATTGGGCTCCTGCCTCTCTAATGTCTGTTTTCAAAAAACGAATAAAGCAACACCTCTCCCCCATGTGACCTCCTTGTTGTGTGTATGTACTGACATATGTAAAAGTGATAGACGCGCACACACACACACACACACACACACAACATGTTAATGTTTTTAAATGTATGTAAATTGTAAAGTATTTTGTCTGTAATGTCTTTTTCATTATGTGTTGGACCCCAGTAAGACTTGCTGTCACCATTGGCGTTGGCTAATGGGGATCCTAATAAATCAACAACAACAACAAAAATATGTCACACGAATCAGTGGTAAGAGTTGTTAGAGGCTTTCACTGCTTAATGTAGTAGACACATGGAGCAAGTGGCAGATGCACCATGCCCTGTCTCAAGGCACCAATGCTTGTATCCAAGAATTGCTGACGTTTGCTGGATCTTCTTGACATTTGCTGGATTTCAGATCATTCAGACACAGCAAAATAGTTATTTAGGGCTTTTCACACTACTGAGCTAAACCGAGCCAAGCTGTACTGAGCTGGCCAGGTTACGCATTCACCATAGTTGCTGGAACCGTGTTTTAAAAGGACAATGTGAAAATAAAATATCCAAACCAGCACAGTGTGGTTCGGGTCAGCACTTTAGTGTGAAACAGGTAAATATGTCAGCACATTAGTGTGAAACAGGTAAATATGTCAGCACTTTAGTGTGAAACAGGTAAATATGATCATTCATGATCTCACTAAATAAGAGACTTATCCTTAATCTCAGGGTCTATATCAGTTCAACAGCGGCCATTCAGTTTGAACAATGCCCCCGCGATCCATACAAGCCATAGGAAGTGAAGTGAAGGTACTTAGAGCTTGATGCTTCATTTGGAAGTACAAGTGTCTCATTGCCTTAACTGCCTACCTGCCCGCATTGCAGACATGCTCCTTGAAAAAGAAACCCAGGTCAATTTCAGTTCCACTCTGACCAGGGCTCAGAATTCTCTGGCATTCTAACTAAGCCTGGTGGGAATGACACCATTAGGACTTGGCTGCCTCTCTAACCCAGACAGCTGCCAAAAGTCGGCATCTTTAGACCTCCCCCCCACCGCATCAACTGCTGTCAACGGATTTGTTACCACAAATACACAACTAAATAGCTTCCCCATGCCAAATAATCTATCTCTATTTGAACCGAGGCCTAGTTTACCTACCTTTGGGGACCCTTTTCGTAAGTGGGCTTTGTAATTCACAGACCCTTCAGCTCACTCGGAGCAAGGGAGAATGGGTCATTGTTGACTAGTAACATACACTGTAATCCCAAACAGTTGTACTAGCTCATAAGTAATAAGGTCATAACAGTCAAATGTCGTTATGCAGTTGACCAAACTATAAAGTGTTGAGCTCTGTTGAGATTTATGCCACTTTAATTGAAGAGGGCTCAATATTTTATAGGTAATTTGTGTGGAACGCTCAAAAAAGTTTAGGTAGTGTCATGACGTTATCGACGTCATGACGTTCTGGTGGGTGGGTCATCTCTCCCTCAGGAAAGCTGAGTCAGCCATCTTGAATTTGCCTTGATGCGGGGATGTGGAACACAGTTTCATTTGTTTTAATTTGTTTGCAATGCGCACTTTTATGCTGCCCGCTTGAAACCACCACCACCTCCGTTTTTATCATTAGTCTTATTGCCTTCGTTTTCTTAAGCGCCATCTTATCATCACCTCTGATTTGGTAAGTAACTCTAATGTTGTTTTTTTCAAATTTAATTTCGATAGTCTTAAATGTGGAACTGGGAATACATTTGTACAATGTGCACAGTGAATATTTGTTGTAAATAGTTTAAAAATCCAAGTAATTGTAACTTTAGAAGTTGTTAAATATGTGACAAATACGTTACGTTACTTCATCTTACAACGGTGTAACGTTATCAGCAGGTCTCCTGGATGAACTACATTTCCCATAATGCATGTTTGCCCGGGACATTGACGGTGGAGGAAGGTCCATGAGTTTTCGCTGTTCGCCGGTAATGCAAGTGCGTACTGTGAGTATACTTATTTCAATAAGTGTCTGCCTTACACAGTAAATATTATACGTTATCGAGCTGTGTGTACGTGTGTGCTAGCGTGAAACGAACAATGCTAAACAACATAATGTGAGTGTGTTATCATGATGCTAACCAGGCCTGTGTTTGTATTTCTTCCTAGGCTCAAGTGTGTGGTTGTGAGATCATCTCGAAATCCTTTTAACAGTTCAGGTAGGATGTATTATGAAATAGTGTTACTAATGTAATACATTGCTAAAACCAAGTATAGAGTGTATTTGTTATAATTCATTGGTATTAGATTTAAAAGGTGATCGAATAGCTCCTGATTTGTAATGTCATTAATGCATTTCTTTTTGAAGCAATGTTTAAAAATGTTTTACAAGTGAATAGGTTGGTTTACTTTTAAGTTTAAATTTCCCACGTATCTCGTTAAAGTTTTGACCAATGAGCTAACTTGTTAAGTTGTGGCCAATGGGAGAGTGGACTGGTTGCCGGGAAAGAAAAGGGAGGGAAAAGTTGAAAGAAGGGAGAGGAGAGACGTTAGTGGGGTTGGTGAAGGAAAAACGACCAAAGGAAACGATAAAGAGAGAACAAAACCATACCTACAGAGTTTTTTTAAGGGAAATCCTGATTTTATTTCTATAAGAGAGTGTTTATTATTTAGTTAAGAAAGACCAAGTGGAGACTGAAGCTGCCGTCGAATTGTGGAGACATTCGACATCCTAGAGGTTAGCCTAGCATCGTGCAAGACTTGGAGAGAATTGCTTGTGACGATCAGTTCGGGTTTCCAACGGATGTCTGTTGCTGCTACCGAGTACTGGCTGCATTGATAGCTGTGTTCGCTGTGGATCTTGTGAGGACACCTGCACGGAACTACTATATTTTGCTGAGGCATTATCTACAAGTAGTGAGTAACTACAAATGTGGGGTGGACTTCGGGACTTTATGTATGTCGTCATTTTTTTTATGAGCTCCAACGCGCGCCCAGGGTTTAATAAGCAAGCTTGCAAATAATTTGGACATGGGGTTGTGGAAAAATCATTGGGGTTTATAATTTGTATTTATTTTGATGTGATACATTGAACATTTGATTAATATAGATCTTGAACCTTATGTCTGTTGTATTGGTGGAGTCATTTACTGTTTCAGTTTCATTTAATGCATGGGAAAGCATATCCTTATAACAATAACCAAGTCTATAATCATTCTATCTGAAGTTAATACCCAATTTGTCATTCACCCTAGCAAGTTTACAATAGGGATTCTTATTGGAGATGTCCTTCTCACCTAATATCCCATGCTGTTCAGATATTCTAAATAAGGTAATATCGTGAGAGTCAAATTCGAGCCTGGTGAGAGGATTACACTAATAATTGGTTTTATTTTGTGTTTCCACAGTCATTCTTTTGCTATTTCTCTAAATGTTTTTATCTCAACTGTGGGGTCAACAGTTGATCACTTGAACCCTTTATTAATACTTTGTTAAATACAAAGAACAACAACAGAAATAGCAGATCTATAAGCACACAACTTTGATGCTTTGCTTGTTAATAACTAACTTGCTTATCTTTTAACATTTTCATTTTTACTATAATTAGTGTACAATGAATGTTTTTGATATTTGTGTAATTATTATTGTAATGGATATTTTTTGTCCATGTAGGAACAACGTGATGTAAATATGAGACGGGCCCTCGTCCTTCGTGCACTTCCTGTGTACCTGCGTGAAGATGCCTCCAAGTTTTTCAGGACCTGTAATGTAAGTGTACTGGCCTCACTATCAATCCCTTTGCTTAGCTATTCAGTCAGCTTAAACATGACATCACTCAAAGAACTCTAGGAGAACCAGAGGGGCATTCCAGAAAGCAGGTTATGTGAAAACCATCAGTATAGCCAATTGTATTTTTTCCAACAACGTAATTTCAAAGTCCGTGTTTCTAGTTTGTCGCCGCATTGAGTATGAGATAAAATGTTTTTATATTTCATTTCCAGCCGATTTAAATAAAACAAAATAGCCTAATATAAAACATTGAACAACATTCAACCACTTCCTTAAAGGCTAATATAAAATAAAGTGATGTTAAATTCAAAATGAAAAGACGACTGCATCTGAAACTCTGTCAGTGATTTATATAACAGCCGCAGCCAGAAAATGTCTGCTTCCTGTTTTCTCCCGTTGCCATGGTGAATAACCGTATCGGAGCTCCATTGATGATGGCTTTTTACTAGTCGTCAGGCACAAGCTCAACTCCGAGTTAACGTACTCTGAGTCAACTTACCTAACTCAGATCAGCTGTTCTGTAACTGAAAACTCAGTTTCACTTCACAGGGTAAGTCAACTCTGAGTTCAGGGTTAGGCTCAGTTTGTTGAACCTCCTTTCTGGAATAGCCCCCAGGACCTGTTTATGAAGTTTCCTTGAGTTGTTATTCTGCAAACTGACATGTAGAAATTACATAAATGAAAAGGTAAGTATAAAGAATTCCACTAAACAAAAAGTATGCTTACAGGTAGGTGTGAAACTAACATAAAATAATAAGCATGTGTAAAGAAAATAGTTTAAACATGTAGCTTAGTTGCAGTCTAAGTGCAAAGTGACCGTAATGTCTAGACATCATTAGCATGATTTGTATCCTTGAGGGGCTGAACTCATTTTTGTATTATTTGTGTTTTATAGTCAGCAGATGGTCCAGACCTCACTGACACTCCGGTGGCTCTCCTGACAGTTGTCACTGATGATACTACTGATGCGGCCCTCTTCAGCCCTGAGAGCATCTGTATTGTCGTGGAAGATGAAATACTTGTGAGTGGTCCCACACACCTGGCTGACTCATTTCTCCTGCTCTTTGGGTATGTCTATGCACTAGACCTACAGTACCCAAAGAATCTCGAGCTTACATTCACATTTATCCAAAAAGTTGTGATGTGTCTTGAGGACAACAAACCACTGAAAGAGCGTCTACTGACACTGAAGAATGATTTGTTCAATGAGTGAATCACTCAGAATGGACTATTTGTTGAGCTGAGTATTGAGGATGTTTTTTGTTTTTTTCCCCTCTTTACAAATGTAATAATTTGCCTCTTCTACCTCATGTTTAATATGTTACTGTTTGCCTCTTCTACCTCAGATTTAATACATTGATTGTTAATAGATAAATATCACAACATTGACGTATTGCCAAGCCCAAGTTTTTGTACTGTACTTGTGGGAAACGACTGTTGAATTCATGCACTATACATGTTTAATGTTGTGTGACCTAATGCTTACCTTGATGTTGCCAGTTGAAGTACGGCACAGTAGAAACCAGTACTTTTATTTGAATGTTTTATTTTAAAAAAGTGAGTTGCAGCCTTCAAGGTACAGTAAGTGCCAAAACGTTTTAAATGGCTCCACATTCTAATAGTTGTCATTGCTGTTGAGGATGGATTATAATTAGAATCTTATTGAATTTTTATCATGAAGCCTTTGTGAGTTTTTATCATAATGTTTACTGAATAATGTGATATGGAGACCCAAAATACTGAATCTACCCTCTGTAGCAATGACCACTATCAGAATATGGAACTATTAACACTTAATGTACTTTAAAACACATTTTGTTTTTATGGAGTCATTTCCTTTTTTGTTTTAATTTATGACAAGCACTTTGTTTTGACTGAGCTCCTTTTGATTCGTGCCTTTTTAAAAGCACATTGTGTTGAATAAAAAAAAAGTTAAATTGTCACTGTGGTGTCACTTTCATGTTTTCTAACATTATTCGCTGATTATAATTGTGTAATGGACCGACATCAGTATTTCAGTTTAGAATTAATTTTGATTGCATGTCCCACATTATGAGTTGAAGAATATTGAACATTTTGAGTGTATTTCACACATTATATGAGTTGAAGAATATTGAAAGTTGAGTGTATTTCCCACATTATATGAGTTGAAGAATATTTAATATTTTGAGTGTATTTCCCACATTTATGAGTTGAAGAATATTGAAAGTTTTGAGTGTATTTCCCACATTATATGAGTTGAAAAATATTGAAAATGTTGAGTATATTTCCCACATTATATGAGTTGAAAAATATTGAAAGTTTTGAGTGAATTACTCCCTAATTATAAGTTGAGGAATATCAATATTTATAAGATAACATTGAGATAATTTAAGGCAACTGTAAATGTAATTTTTATTTTATGTAAACTTAAAACATTTAAAAACATCACTGAAATATTTTTGTGTAATCTGTTACAAAATAATTTTTGAGTTATGTGAACTTATTAGGGTTTACAGTGTAGTAAACATATATAGATTCAGACAAATAATGTCAAGTAAGTACTTTAGCGATTAGCTTATATTTGTCTTGCCAATAAAACCCATTGAATCTCTTGACAGACCGATTAAGGCCAACCGCCATGCTATCTCGCTACAAAAGGAGGAAAATTAAATGGAAAGAGAGAGCATTTTATTCAAAGAAATACAACAGATTGTGAATGCACTGTGTCAAATCGAGTTTGAAAGCTAATGATTTAAAAATCCCCATCAAAATCTGTCTGTTTAGCTAGAGATATCCGCCGATGTTGGCCTTCCGCATCTGCGGTGGAGGTTGGCAGAGCTACAGTTGTGTTTATCAAACCAGAAGACATCCCGAAAATGTGTCTACTCATGAAAACGTTTGTAGAGTCAGAACGGTTTGGGCTAAAAACTGATAAGACGCCACTATGGAAAGCTATGTTTTGATCTACGACCCCCACAAGCGTCACGGGACTCGTCTGAAGTCGGTACTGCCTATGTGCCAACTTCTGTCTGTAGTGTCTGAACAGTTTGGGCTACAAACTAAAGACCCCAGCATCAAAATCTGAGACTCTCACGAATACGTACATGTGTTTTGCTCTACGACACCCACAAGCCTCACAAGACTCGTCTGAAGGTAACCCAGTACCGGGCCGGAAAAATGTATGGAAGTGAATAGGGTATTTCCACGTCAAATGTATGTGGGTCATTCCACGTTAAAAATATATATATACACTGAACAAAAATATAAACGCAACATGCAACAATTTCAAAAATTTACTGAGTTACAGTTCAAATAAATAAATCAGTCAATTGAAATAAATAAATTAAGCCCTAATCTACAGATTTCACATGACTAGGAATACAGATATCTGTTGGTCACAGATACCTTAAACAAAAGGTAGGGGCGTGGATCAGAAAACCAGTCAGTATATGGTGTGACCACCATTTGCCTCATGCAGCGCGACACATCTCCTTCGCATAGAGTTGATCAGGCTGTTGATTGTGGCCTGTGGAATGTTGTCCCACTCCTCTTCAACGGCTGTGCGAAGATGCTGGATATTGACGGGAACTGGAACACGCTGTCAAACACGTCGATCCAGAGCATCCCTAACATGCTCAATGGTTGACATGTCTGGTGAGTGTGCAGGCCATGGAAGAACTGGGACATTTTCAGCTTCCAGGAATTGTGTACAGATCCTTGCGACATGGGGGCGTGCATTATCATGCTGAAACATGAGGAGATGGCGGCAGAAGAATGGCACGACAATGGGCCTCAGGATCTCAAATGCAATTGTGTTAGTTGTCTGTAGTTTATGCCTGCCCATACCATAACCCCACCACCACCATGGGGCACTATGTTCACAACGTTGACATCAGCAAACCTCTTGCCCACACGACGCCATACACACTGTCTGCCATTTGCCCGGTACAGTTGAAACCGGGATTCATCCGTGAAGAGCACACTTCTCCATTTGCCCACATTTGTCCACTGAAGTCGGTTACGGCACCGAACTGCAGTCAGGTCAAGACCCTGGTGAGGACGACAAGCACACAGATGAGACAGTTTCTGACAGTTTGTGCAGAAATTCTTTGGTTGTGCAAACCCGGTTTCATCAGCTGTCCGGGTGGCTGGTCTCAGACGATCCCGCAGCTGAAAAAGCCGGATGTGAAGGTCCTGGGCTGGCGTGGTTACACGTGGTCTGCGGTTCTGAGGCCGGTTGGACGTACTGCCAAATTCTCTAAAACTATAATAATATAATATGCCATTTAGCAGACGCTTTTATCCAAAGTGACTTACAGTCATGCGTGCATACATTTTTGTGTATGGGTGGTCCCGGGGATCGAACCCACTACCTTGGCATTACAAGCGCCATGCTCTACCAGCTGAGCTACAGAGGACCACGTTGGAGGCGGCTTATGGTAGAGAAATTAACATTACATTCTCTGGCAACAGCTCTGGTGGACATTCCTGCAGTCATCATGCCACAATTGCACACTCCCTCAAAACTTGAGACATCTGTGGCATTGTGTTGTGTGACAAAACTGCACATTTTAGAGTGGCCTTTTATTGTCCCCAGCACAAGGTGCACCTGTGTAATGATCATGCTGTTTAATCAGCTTCTTGATATGCCACACCTGTCAGGTGGATGGATTATGCCAAAGGAGAAATGCTCACTAACATTGATATAAACAAATAAGCTTTTTGTGCATATTGAACATTTCTGGGACCAACACTTTACATGTTGCATTTATATTTTTGTTCAGAGTATATACAGTATATATTCCTGAGCTTTCATATCTCTCAGATATAGCACAAACACTTCAAAACATTCTTCCATTAGATTGATTTTTTGACTGTTTTTCATGTATTAATCTGTTATTCAATGAGTTTCTATGGGGTAATAGCAGTGAGGCTATCAAATAATAAAAAATTTAACAAAGTGGGATACCTAAAGAGGTCCTTCAATTTAAAATCAAATAGCTAAATGACCCATGGTATGACCATCTTAAAACAATTCCATATATTAATAACCTTCAATTCATTATATTTCATCTTATAAAATGAAATGAAACACATTTACTCAATTCTATTTGTCAAATTATCTTTCTCAAAAACGTTTGTATGTTGTCCCATACATTAATCTGTACTCTTAATTTTTGGGGGCCGACCCCACTGCGCTTTGAATACCACTGCTCTAGAGGATTGTCTCAAAAACATTCTATTAGAAATAACTTACTTGAAAGGCATTCTATACATCTGTACATAAAACCGAAAAACATTATCAGGTAGAGGGAAACACCACACTTTAGTGCAAATACAAGGCTTTAGCGACATTAAAAGGGCTTTTAGATACTGGCCCCGAGTGTTCAAAGATTAATAGGGGTCTAATGAGCTGCTAAGAGCTTTATACTCGACACCAAGGGCCTGGAGTGTTACCAAATACTCTTCTCTATAAATCGCCAATACAACAAGCTGTTGAAGGGGACTAAAGATGGACAATTTGGTTGTCTGGAACTGACATTTCGGTAGAAATTTAAAACAAGTTGCAAAAATCATGAAACCTTCCCCAAATTCCTGTGGATTTGTGAAATTACAGTTGGAGGATTTCTGGAATCATCAGGGAATTTTGCAACCCTAAACCTATGCATTGACGTCTTTGACCTCTGACCTGAAAGGGCCTCTCCCCCGTGTGGATTCTAAGGTGGACGATGAGTGATGCGCGGCTGGGTAAATCGTTCCCACAGTGATTGCAGGGGAAGGCACGTGGCTTGGGGACGTTGGCGGTGGCCACCGTGTCCCCGGGCGCCGGGCAGTGGGTGAGGAGGTGCTCCTCCAGGGAGGCGGCCGTGGCGCAGCGTCGTCTGCAGGGGGGTCTGTCCGGCGTGGGACAGTCTGTGGATGTCCAGGCCTTCCTGGGTGACTGTTGTAAGGTGACACTGTGGTAGTGGCAGATCTCACAGTTCAGAAGCCTCAGCCTCAGCCACAGCCTCTACCTCTGTCCTGGCCTCTGCCTCTGTCCTGGCCCGTTTCCTTAACAACCAGGCCTATGTCCACCTTTCCTGTACAAAGAAGAAAGTCAATGAGATTACATTGCACTGGAGAACCCATGTTAAGTGAACATATGCAGAAAAGCAGAGGGTTAGAAAACAGTTTACAAACTTTGACATTTCTATGTTTGATAATATCAAATAACTCTACATCATACAATAACAATAAAAAATTCCAAAGTCCTAATTAAACCAAAAGAGTACACAGGCTAGACCCTAATACAATAAGATATTATGAAAACACTTTCATTGAAATAGATAAAGGTATAAAATCGTCCATCTATTCATGCAACAACTTCTAACAGATACACTACCATTATGAAGGGGTGAGTAAAGTGGCGGTGGGGAAATTCATTAGTCAAAGTGAAAAGGGGGAGTATTCACAACCGAGGTAGCTGCGTGAGGGCTTATAAGTTGTGTTGCAACATTGCCCTTGACGACCTCGCTTACTGGGCCCGAGCCAGCGTGATTTAATTTACGATAACAAAGAACAAAATAAATAACATAAAATCGGCAGGTCATAACCTGTGAAACGCACAACGCGCTTTATTAAAATAGATAGTGTGTTGTGACACAGGGAGGCAGGGCTGGCGGCTGTTGTACGGTATTGTGGGTAGTGGGGACGCCCTCGCTCGGATTTGCCGCTCCACCAAGTATTTTCTCTCATTATTTTAGTTAGCGGATAGCGGTTCATATGGATATGAATGGATGTGAATGCTAGCTGACTTTATTAGTGCGGGCGCGATCCATCGCTTAGCCGAGGGAACAGAGGGCAGACTCGACGTAGGGAGATGCATACTGCACAGAGACTGGCGTAGATACGGTTGCATATGCAAAGCAACAGGCACACGGTCAAGTGTAGTAACGCAGGTAAGCGTCTTGAAGTGCCACCCAAACACAGTCAAACACACAAGATGACATCACGCAGGGCTATCAAAACCATGCAGATAAAATATTAAATCAAGATTTGAGGGCACAGACTGGTAAGGAAATCCACACACACACACACACACACACACACACACACACACACACACACACACACACACACACACACACACACACACACACACACACACACACACCCTATTAGTATTACTCTGACCATGGTGTGTGAGAGGATGATGCTTCAGCCTGCTCTTGTGGAAGAAGTGTTTTCCACAGATGGAGCAGGTGAACGGATACTTCCCCATATGAGAGTATCTGACGGGAAAAAAGAGACACTTAGTTATGTTTCAGAAAACATGGAGATAATATTTCAAGCGAAAAGCACCTACACTATATATACAAAAGTATGTGGACGATCCTTCAAATTAGTGGATTCGGCCATTTCAGCCACACCCATTGCTGAGCACACAGCCATGCAATTGCAATAGACAAACATTGGCAGTAGAATGGTCATACTGAAGAGCTCAGTGACTTTCAACATGGCACCGTCATAGGATGACACCTTTCCAACAAGTAAGTACGTCAAATTTCTGCCCTACTAGAGCTGCCCCGGTCAACTGTAAGTGCTGTTATTGTGAAGTGGAAACGTCTAGGAGCAACAACGGCTCAGCCGCGAAGTGGTAGGCCTCACAAGCTCTGTAGCACATAGCTACATCTGTCCTCGGTTGCAACACTCACTACCGAGTTCCAAACTGCCTCTGGAAGCAACATCAGCACAAGAGCCGTTTGTCAGGAGCTTCATGAAATGGGTTTCCATGGCCGAGTAGCCAAAAACAAACCTAAGATCACCATGCGCAATGCCAAGTGTGGTGGAGTGGTGTAAAGCTCGCCGCCATTGGACTCTGGTGCAGTGGAAAAGCGTTCTATGGAGTGATGAATCACGCTTCACCATCTGGCAGTCCGATGGACAAATCTGGGTTTGGCGGATGCCAGGAGAACTCTTCCTGCCTGAATGCATAGTGCCAACTGTAAAGTTTGGTAGAGGAGGAAAAATGGTCTGGGGCTTTTTTTCATGGTTCAGGCTAGGCCCCTTACTTCCAGTGAAGTGAAATCTTAACACTACAGCATACAATGACATTCCAGACGATTCTGTGCTTCCAACTTTGTGGCAACAGTTTGGGGAAGGCCCTTTCCTGTTTCAGGATGACAATGCCCTCGTGCACAAAGCGAGGTCCATACAGAAATGGTTTGTCAAGATCGGTGTGGAAGAACTTGACTGGCCTGCACAGAGCCCTGACCAACCCCATCGAACACCTTTGGGATTAATTGGAACACCGACTTCATGCCAGGCCTAATCGGCTGACATCAGTGCCCGACCTCACTAATGCTCGTGGCTGAATGAAAGCAAGTCTCCGCATCAATGTTCCAACATCTAGTGGAAAGCCTTACCAGAAGAGTAGAGGCTATTATAGCAGAAAAGGGGGGACAAACTCCATATTAATGCCCATGATTTTGGATTGAGATTTTGGATTGAGATGACGAGCAGAAGGCCAGATACTTTTGGTCATGTAGTGTATTTCCAATTCAACATAAGGCCAGGAGTCTTTCCTTACCACATGACCAGACCAGGAAAGACCCCTAGCCCTAATCATGGTCCTATATGCAATTCACAATAAGACAGCATCTTTACAACCTCATACAAAATCAACATAGGACATCCTTATACATTTGTATTCAAACGAATATAGATTGTTTAAAGCTTCGCACCACAGGTCATGACTGTTGACCAACACAACAATAGACATATAAATCAAATTAAATTATATTCGTCACATGCACCGAATACAACAGGTGTAGACATTACAGTGAAATGCTTACTTACAAGCCCTTAACGAACAATCCATAAAAAAAAAAAAAAAAAAGTGTTAAGTAAAAAAAAATTAAACCGAATAACTAAAGAGCAGCAGTAAAATAAAATAACAGTAGGGAGGCTATAGAAAGGGGGGGACCGGTGCAGAGTCAATGTGCGGGGGCACCGGCTAGTCGAGGATTTACATAAGTATTCAGACCCTTTACTCAGTACTTTGTTAAAGCACCTTTGGCAGCGATTACAGCCTTGACTCTTCTTGGGTATGAAGCTACAAGCTTGGCACACCTGTATTTGGGGAGTTTCTCCCATTCTTCTCTGCAGATCCTCTCAAGCTCTGTCAGGTTGGATGGGGAGAAATATATGCACAGCTATTTTCAGGTCTCTCCAGAGATCGGGTTCAAGTCCAGGCTCTGGCTGGGCCACTCAAGGACATTCAGAGACTTGTCCCGAAGCCACTCCTGCGTTGTCTTGGCTTAGGGTCGTTGTCCTGTTGTAAGGTGACCCTTCACCCCAGTCAGAGGTCCTGAGCACTCTGGAGCAGGTTTTCATCAAGGATCTCTCTCTTTCCCAATCCCTGCCGCTGAAAAACATCCCCACAGCATGATGCTGCCACCACCTTGCTTCACCTTAGGGATATTGCCAGGTTTCCTCCAGACGTGACGCTTGGCATTCAGTTCAGACTTCAATCTTGTTTTCATCAGAGAATCGTGTTTCTCATAGTCTGAGTCCATTAGGTGCCTTTTGGCAAACTCCAAGCGGGCTGTCATGTGGCTTTTACTGAGGAGTGGCCTACGTCTGGCTCCTCTACCATAAAGGCCTGATTGGTGGAGTGCTGCAGAGATGGTTGTCCTTCTGGAAGGTTCTCCCATCTCCACAGAGGAACTCTGGAGCTCTGTCAGAGTGACCTTTGGGTTCTTGGTCACCTCCCTGACCAAAGCCCTTCTCCCCCGATTGCTCAGTTTGGCTGGAAGAGTCTTGGTGGTTCCAAACTTCTTCCATGATGGAGGCCACTGTGTTCTTGGGAACTTCAATGCTGCATAAATCTTTTAGTACCCTTCCCCAGATCTGTGCCTCGACACAATCCTGTCCCGGAGCTCTACGGACAATTCCTTCGACCTCATGGCTTGGTTTTTGCTCTGACATGCACTGTCAGCTGTGGGACCTTATATAGACAGGTGTGTGCCTTCCCAAATCATGTCCAATCAATTGAATTTGCCACATGTGACTCCAATCAAGTTATAGAAACAGCTCAAGGATGATCAATGGAAACAGTATGCACCTGAGCTCAATATCGAATCTCATAGCAAAGGGTCTGAATACTTATGTAAATAAGTTATTTCTGTTTTTTATATTTAATACATTTGCAAAAAATTCTAAAAACCTGTTTTCACTTTGTCATTATGGGGTACTGTGTGTAGATTGATGAGGGTTTTTATTTATTTAATCTATTTTAGAATAATTTGGTATTTGGTATTTTATTAGGATCCCCATTAGCTGTTGCGAAAGCAACTCTTCCTTGGGTCCACACAAAACATGACATAATACAGAACTACATACATTCTAAAACGGCACACATAGCCTACATATCAATACATACACACAAAATATCTAGGTCAAATAAGGGAGAGGCATTGTGCCATGAGGTGTTGCTTTATCTGTTTTTTGAAAACAGGTTTGCTGTTCATTTGAGCAATATAAGATGGAAGGGAGTTCCTCCATATAATACTGTACGCTATCTTGAATTTGTTCTGGATTTGGGGACTGTGAAAAGACCCCTGGTGGCATGTCTGGTGGGGTAAGTGTGTGTGTCAGAGCTGTGTGTATGTTGACTATGCAAACTATTTGGAATGTTCAACACATTAATGTTTCTTATAAAAAGAAGAAGTGATGCAGTCAGTCTTTCCTCAACTCTTAGCCAAGAGAAGCTGGCATGCATAGTATTTATATTAGCCCTCTGATTACAATGAAGAGCAAGACGTACCGCTCTGTTCTGGGCTAGCTGTAGCTTAACTAGGTGTTTCTTTGCATTACTCGACCACACGACTGGACAATAATCAAGATAAGACAAAACTAGACCCTGAAAGACTTGCTTTTTGGAGTGTGGTGTCATAAAAGCAGAGCATCGCTTAATTACGGACAGACCTCTCCCCATCTTTACAACCATTTAATGTACAACCATCTATGTTTTGACCATGACAGTTTACAATCTAAGGTAACACCAATCAATTTAGTCTCCTCAACTTGTTCAACAGCCACATCATTCATTACCAGATTCAGCTCAGGTCTAGAACTTAGGGAATGATTTGTACCAAATACAATGCTTTTAGTTTTAGAGATCATCAGGACCAGTTAATTACTGGACACCCATTCCAAAACAGACTGCAACTCTTTGTTAAGGGTTTCAGTGACTTCGTTAGCTGTGGTTGCTGCAATGCAATCAGAAAGCTTCTCAATGAAAGTGAATGAGTCGTGCCGCAGTGTCATTACTTCCACCCCCCTACACAGTAACTCTTGAGTGAGAGGTTGGTTGGCTGAGTATGGGGGTTATTTCTGCTCGGGCAGAGCTGCGGGCAGTCCCTGGTACTGTGCTGGGTTGCGTTCAGAAGGCACCAAATGGAAGACAACAGGCTGAAATGGGGAGGGACTACATGGGCTAGTTGTTTTTGTTTTCCGTTGAGAAAAGTTTTGCTACGGTGTGCCATAATGTATATGCCCCTGGTGTCTGTGATGGGTGGGGAAGAGCAAAAGAGAACACCGGCCTACAGCCATGTTGCTAATGGGCTAGTCACGTAATGGCAGGTCCGTGTGTGTGTGTGGCAGTCTTGTGTAGCCATGTAATGGTAGGTCCACCAGAAAGATCTCTCAATGTGATTACACTGTCAATTCATCTCCGCGGGCAAGATTAATAAAACATTTCAGGTCTATCACTACCTATCACTACCAAAATATGATTGACCGCAAGTGAGGAATTGTACATCGACTTATAATCTATTCCTTTTACTTGTGATATTAGACTGCAATTTGTCCATGATGGTCAGGAACTAATGTTGCGTAACTATCGAGTCATCTGTCTAGTAATAATAAGACTATTGCTATTAGAATTCCATCATTGACTGAACACTTTCCCATTTCATCATTTTATATGCTACTCTGTATCTCAGTGCACATTAATTAATACAGAATGTTGTCAAATGTACAGTCTGTTGGTTCTGTATGTATGAACACAGGCCTTGCCTTCATATGTTCAATTGTATTGTATGACCACTGAAAAGGATGTATGAAATGATGATCTTATGCTCCCCATGATAACGCCTTCTTAATTACCACAAAGTGGTAGAGTATTGTACTGGTCTGAATGAGGAGCAATCGGTAATCAACCTAGTTTTGTGCTGTGTTACAATGTAATTACCAGTGTTTTTTAAACACCTCAACTAAGAGGCCACATCCCGGCAGGCATAGAGAGGGGCATAATTGCCACTAAGGGATACATCAAGTTGAATTGCATTGAATTGAATTCAAGCCTAATTGAATTGAATTGATGTCCAGACATACACTACAGGTCAAAAGTTTTAAAACACCTACTCATTCAAGGGTTTTTCTTTATTTTTACTATTTTCTACATTGTAGAATAATAGTGAAGACATCAAAACTATGAAATAACACATATGGAATCATGTAGTATCCCAAAAAGTGTTAAACAAATCAAAATATATTTTATATTTGAGATTCTTCAAAGTAGCCACCCTTTGCCTTGATGACAGCCGCACAGAAGAAGCTTGAGGAGGAAGCAGTTGGATTGGAACTACAGGCAGCAGGGTTTGTGAAGGAATTCTTGGAGTTGGAGTTTGTTTCTGATTCCAAGTCAGTCTCAATGCTATGTTTTTGTTCCATCCCTTCCTCTTCCTTCCTCTTCCTCCCTCTCTTTGTCATCATCCTCCTCTATTTACAGATCTATCCCTCTATCACTCTGTCTCTCCACCCCCTTTTCATGTCCTATCTCAGGCAGACACTCCGTGTCCATATCCTGGTACCTTAGTTCTGACCCAGTGGTTGCAGAACAGTTACCCAGCTCGGGGTCAGGGAGGGTGGGGGTAGTGGTGGAGGGGGGTAGGGTCTCTTCTCTGCAACTCACCACAGCTGAAAGAATGATGGAAGTCAATTGTAAGAAAAAATAACTTATCCAAATAAGTAAGTAGCACAAAAGTAGACACAAAACATGAGAAAACGTTTTGAAACGGAAGAGGTGCCCCAGGAAATTATCCAATGAGAACAAAGATAAGCATTTTCCGTTAAAAAATGGTTTGCTACATTGTACTCTACTGAACACAGTTCCTTTAGGAAGCCTACCTAGTACCTACCATTGTTTATTTTCCACTGGTGTGTGGAGCCCTCTGAGTCCCCTTCCCATCTGTCTCGGTGCTGCCTGCGGTGGTAGAGGTATTTGGTAGTGTTCATAAAGCTCTCTCCACACACATCACAGTGATGTAGCGCCCCCACCAAGCCATGGATGGCCTTTCGGTGCAGCTTCAGCGCCGAATCAGTGCTGAAGCCACAGGCCGTGCAGAAGAATGTCTGGCTCGAGGAGGAAGTAGTTGGATTGGAACTACAGGCAGCAGGGTTTGTAAACATGGGAGTTTTGGGGAAGGAATTCTGGGATTTTGAGTTTGTTTTTTATTCTAATTCAATCTCAATGCTATGTTCTTGTTCCATCCCTCCTCCACAGTTTACCTCTTCCTCCCTTTCTTTGTCATCACCCTCCTCTATTTTCCCTCCATCACTCTGTCCCTCTATCCCCTTTTAATGTCCTATCTCAGGCAGACACTCTGTGTCCATTTCCTGGTCCCTTGGTTCTGACCCAGTGGTTGCAGAACAGTTACCCAGCTTTCTGTGCTTCTGTCACAGTCTCAGGGACTCAAACAGGGCCTCACATACACTGGTAGCGAATGAGCGTTTGGGTCTGGGTCTTGTTCTAGTTCTGGGGGCTGTTGGACTTAAATAGAGAAGATCCAAGATAGAGTCTGGAGTCAGTCGAACGCCCAGTCGATCTCTTCTCCGTTAAGAGTGCAGGTAGGGCAAGTTTGGGTTTGTCGTGAAGGTTCTCTTTTGGGGTCTCAGTTGGTGCTGGGATAGTCCATTCTGAGACTGAAGCGCCACTCCGGAACTCTAGGACATCACCACAGACATAGAGAAATAAAATAAATGCTTGAAGTTACTTTCAGTCGAATAATACAAACAAAAATAAACACTCACTGGAGTTATCTTTGTGTTCGCTTAATGAGTGTTTTGATGCTACGGAGGCGTTTGAACGCTTGTCAAGAGTGCAAACCTGTTGCTAGCTGATTAGTCTGTTGCTAAGGATAATAGGTAGCTAGGGACTCGTTTTCATAGCAACATAATGCATTAGCTCAGGGTGTGTCACGCACCATAGTCCTCAAGGGCTGCCGGGTCTATTTTTTCATGTTTCTCCCTCTCTGACACTTACGGGATCGATTCATGTCAGTGACTAGAAATTACATATATCTGGGCTGCGTCTCAAATGGCCTAGGACCCTGGTAAAAAATAGTACACTATAAAGGCTCAGCGCGCTCTAGCGACGACTTGTGGCGGGCCGTGTGCCTGCAGGCTGACTTCGGTCGTCAGTTGAACAGTGTTTCCTCCGACACATTGGTGCAGCTGGCGGGCGGGTGTTAAGAAGCGCGGTTTGG